>NW_028250788.1:0-374817 GCF_964263255.1 Lissotriton vulgaris | reverse complement strand
GGTGGGGGGTGTTGTAACGGGATGTTGTTGGGGGGCGGAGGGGGGTCTGTTTCTGTTTTTGTATTTGTTTTTTTCACATGGCACAATAAGCATTGCTTTTATCCTACTGCTCTTTGGCTCCGGGGAGAGAGGGTTGTGGTGCTTTGCCGGGATGGGGGGTGGTGAGTTAAAATTGTTGTCTTGGAACGTTAATGGTCTGGGCGACAAGATAAAACGTGGCGTTGTTCTTCAGTTTCTTAGACGTCACTCCCCTGACATTGTCTTGTTACAGGAGACACATCTGATAGGGAATGCGTGCAGGGCCCTGGATAGACGCGGCTATAGATTGGTAGCTCACGCTGGGTTTACATCCGGCTCCAGAGGGGTCGGCATACTGATTAAATCCTCTCTGCCCCTTGAAATAGATGACGTCACACTTGACGATAGGGGTCGATATGCTGCTGTCTCCGGGCAGTGGGAGGGGAAGGTGCTCACAATCGTTAGTGTTTACGTTCCCCCGGGTCTTCAGGCTACCACCTATGCCGACCTGGGACGGACTCTGCTAGGGCTCCCAGATGGTCTCCTTGTACTGGGAGGGGATTTTAATTCAGTCGTCTCTGTCGGATCAGTTCCATCCGGATCAATCCGGTTTTATCCCGCATCGGAACACTGCTCTTAATCTTCGGATGCTTCATGGAGTTCTCGCGAGAGCTGGGACGCTGACCGAACCCGCCATTTTGGCTTCCCTTGATGCCACCATGGCTTTTGACACCATCGAGTGGCCCTATCTCTGGGCGGCTCTCTCGAAGTTCGGTTTCGGCCCCAATTTTATTGCCTGGGTCAAACTCCTCTATGCACAACCACTGGCCCAGGTGGTGGTAAATGGCAGGGTGTCTGGTTCGTTTACACTTGGGCATGGCACCCGACAGGGTTGTCCGCTGTCTCCATTGCTTTTTGCCCTAGCGCTGGAGCCGCTGGCAGAGTGGCTTCGGTGGGAGCCCTCGATCAGGGGCATCCGGTGGGCCCCTGATCTTGAAGATCGTGTCTCGCTATATGCTGATGACATTCTCCTTTATTTCACCTGACCCCAGAAGTCACTCAATGTGCTTTTTGACGTCCTCACCTCCTTCGGGGAAAATTCGGGTCTCGTCATCAACTGGACCAAATCCTGCGTTTATGTTCTGGCAGGGGAGCTCCCTCCGTTGCCTCGTAGGTTCCCGATCCAAGTGGTTGAAACTGGTTTCAAGTACCTGGGGATTCATATCTCCTTGGATTCTTCCGTCGGTTATGACCGCAATTTGTATGCTCCTCTCCGGCGTCTTAAACTGGACGTCCAGCGGTGGCGTCGCTTGCCCCTTTCCCCGTTGGGGCGTGCGGCTCTTTTCAAGATGATGTCGCTCCCTAGATTCTTGTACGCACTTCAAAATGTCTTCGATCCTATACCCTCTGGGTATTTCCGTGAGGTTGACAGCCTTCAGAGGCAATTGATTTGGGATGGGCGAGCTCGTATCTCCTTACCCAAACTTACTTTGCCGTGGTACGATGGCGGCATTGCCCTCCCAGATATCAGGCGCTACTACTGGGACTCCCAGTTGAGCGCGGTTAATCATGTAACCTATTCCCCTGGTTTTGCTCCTGCTTTTGCGATGGACAAGCTCCTCCTGCCGGGTGGGAATTTTAATAGGGCGCTGTATTCCAAGGAGCCATTCCGCGCCCTGACTAGTCCCAGGAAAAGTGCTGTACGAGTGTGGAGGGATGCAAGTGCTGCTACGGTATGGGGCGACAGGTTGACACGAATGACGCCGCTGTATGACTCTGATAGATTGGGTGGCTTGTGGAGAACGAAAGGATTCGATAAATGGGACACGATTGGCATCAGCAAGGTGGAGGATCTCTGGTCCAAGGGCACTATTAAGTCCTTTGAAGCTCTTAAAGTGGAATACGAACTTGATGACAATGAGCTCTTTAGGTACCTTCAGGTGCGACACGCCTTGATCTCCGTTTTCCCTCCGGGGACGGAGATTCCCCAGTCGTCGCCGCTTGAGGATCGGATTCTAGATGGCCATGTGCCAGACAGTACAATATCTCTGATCTATAAAAAGCTTATTAATAACAGGGCGGATCTCCTTGTGCGACTCAAGGCTTCGTGGACCGCCGACGGCTTGGAACTCGATGACGAGGATTGGCAGATGGCCGTCTCCTCCCCTAAGGAGGTGGCCATTCCGGCTCGCCTTCGTTTTGTACAGCTGAAGATCCTTCACCGAGTATACATGACTGGTACGCGACTGGTGCGGATGGGTTACTCGATTGATGGGTTATGTAAGCATGGCTGTGGTATGAGTGGTACCTTTTTACATATCATTTGGGAATGTCCTGTGGTGTCTGCCTTTTGGTCTAGAGTGCATGCAATTATGGAAAGGGTCACCGGGGTCTCTCTCTTGCCTGAGGCCCGACGGTGCCTGCTTAACGTCTGGGAGCCCACGGATTGTACTGCGGTTCAGACTTTTTGGGTTACTCTTGGTAACATGATTGCCAAGAGGGATATTGCTCAGCTCTGGGGTTCCCCTAGGCCACCCATGATAACTGCTTGGAAGGAGAACATGGACTGGTGCATGTTCAGGGAGAAGACGGTCTATGTGGCTCCGGGCTGTCCTAAGAAATGGGGCAGGATTTAGTCCCAGTGGAATGCATATCGTGGGAATATTTGCACGCCCCCCATTTGACTATACCATTGATGCTACATTGTACCCGTAGTTGACGTTCCGGACGTTTGTCTGTGGTAATTTTTATATATCAAGCTGCTCGTCACTCCCCCGTCCCTAGCCATATGTCTCACTATTCTATGGAGTTTGGTTCCCTTGCCCTCTCTACTAGAGTCCCCGGAATCGTTCTTTGCCATGTGTCTGTGTGGTTTATTTGTTAGATGTTCCTTCACCAAAATTTTAAAATAAAACCTATTTCATCCTTTTGCTTATCCTGTACTATGCGCCTGATGCACCGAGAAGTTGCTGATCTATGTACGAAATGTAGGCTTCAAGATACAATGTTATGATGCTATCTGTCATAGCGGCCGGCCCATTGGGTTGTAGGCAGACGCTGTGTACTGCGCATACCGGAAATAAAGGTTTAAAAAAAAAAACGGAAAAAAAAAACATTGTGCAGCGGGGCAGGTTTGTCCAAGCCTTCCCTCCCCTCCTCCTGAATTCAAAACAGTTGCCCCACTAAGATAGGTAATACTGTTATTGTAGGTACTGAACAGACCAATTTTAAACACTTTAAAACTCAAATTATTTTGAAAATTGTTGAATTCCCCTAAGCAGAAGTGGGTAACATCACGGTATAGATTATTACTTTGAAAAAAAATGTTTGATTGAGGCAATGCCTACAATTCTTGCCTCTTATTTGTTGCCTTTTCCTTGTGACGAGCTGATTTTTTCGCCATTGGCATCATATTAATCCTGTAAAGAGCCTTTTTCCTACTTTGTATTTCATGGTTTGCTTTTAATTACCTCAGGGTACCTCATGTTAAGGTAGTTTTCATGTGTTGTGTTAGATTGCCTTGTGTCTTAGCCTGTTTGGAATTGTCTTGCTTTTTGTGCTGAAATGTGAGGCATATATTACTTTGATTTTTTTTCTGTTTGTTTCCCTTTGGGTGCCCTGCTTTGTCGTGTGTTGCCTTAGTTTGCCATGTGTTGCTTTGTTTCAAGTCTTGTCGTCGGTTCTCTTGTGTTGTTTTACTGACCCCATTAGTTGTCTGTTTGCCTTGTTGCTTTATTCAAGGCCTGCAATGCCTTAGGTTGCCCTATGTTACCTTAGCTTGACTTGTTGCTCTACTTTTCTGTGTGTTGTCTTTCATCGCTCTGTTCTTTCTGTGCATATGCGAGAGATTAAGCTATTGACATTGTAAATGACAATGCCATTTATTTATCTGTTTTCAAAACCAACACATAAATAAAAAAATTGTCATTTACAATGCCAATAGCTCTAACTTTGGCAAAGGCGAGACCGTTGCATTGTAAATGCTTGTTCCTTCTGTTACCTTAGTTGTTCCTCACCGCCATAACCGCAGTGTCCCCTGCGGCCATGCCCCCCTGACTACCCATTCGCTGCCCCGCTCTCAACCACACACAACCACACACACACAACCACAATCACAAAACCACATACAACCACATACAACCACACACACCACAACCACACACACAACCACACTCAGAACCACACACACACACAACCACAACCACACACACAACCACACACACAACCACACACACACGACCACACACACGACCACACACACGACCACACACACGACCAAACACACAACCACACACACAACCGCACACACGACCACACACACAACTACACACACAACCACAAAACCACACACACACACAACCACACACACATACAACCACACACACACATGACCCTCGACCCCACCAGGTAGGTCGCTCCCCCTCCGCACAGCACCACTTGTGTCTCCCTGCCCCAGCTGTCGCTGCTGAGGAAGTTAAAGGCTCTCCACCAGCAGCAGGCTACCACCTGCACCTCATCCCTGGTGGCCAGTGGTAGGCCGAAGGTAGATTGTTCATCCTCCACTTTATTGCTTTTATTGTATTGCCTGTATTTTCATTGTTGTGTCTGTGACTGCTGCTGTCTGTCTTCCCCCGCTGCCGGTACGTGGTCCGTGCCCCTTTTTCTTCCCTCTGTACCCCTTGCGGTCCTGTGCTCTCTCTGCCCGGTCTTTCCTACTATACCCCTCGCTGCCCCGGTGTCTCTGCCCTGTTTTCCCTTCTGTTCCCCTCTCTGCCCCTGTGCCTCTCTGCCTGTTCTGCCTTCTGTTCTTAGCTGTGCCTCTATTTCTGTATTCTGTATTTTGCCTCTGTGCCACTCGTTTTTCCGGTACTTCTGTGCCCTTTTTGCCTTCTGTGCCACTCGTTTTTCCCTCGTTTTTCTGCCCCTTTTGCCTTCTGTTCCACTCATTTTTTGTTCATGTCTGCCTTCTGTGCCACTAATTTTTCCCTCGTTTTTGTGCCCCATTTGCCTCTGTTCCACTCGTTTTACTGTGCCCTCCTGCCTTCTGTGCCACTCGTTTTCCCTTGTTTTTGTGCCCTTTTGCCTTTCTGTGCCACTTGTTTTTCTCTCGATTTTGCGCCCATTTTTTCTTCTGTTACCTTCGTTGTCCCTCACCGACCTCGCCGCTGCGTCCCCTGCGGCCCGCCCCCTGACTGCCCATTTGCTGCCACCTCCCCATATATGCCGGCCGCTGCGCGGTCGTGCTTAAGGCACGCCTAAGTCAAGCCCGTCTGCACCTCCGCCCCTGGATCATGCCCTGCCAGAACCCTTGGCCCCCGCACCTGCCACGACGACCGCCGCCACTACGACGCCTGCACTCTGCACGCTCTCAACTCCGGACGGAGCCACACCTGCTTCAAGGCTGCCCCGAAATGCAGGCACGGCCCCTTCACCTGCCGGAACTGCAGCTACACCAGCCTCGGAGCCGATGAACAACCCGCCAAGAAAGACCTCAACCACCTCCGATGCATACTACTAAACACCCGCTCCGCACGCAAGCATGCCGTCGAGCTCTGGGACCTGCTCGACACAACATCCCCAGACGTCGCTTTCTGACAGAGAACTGGTTTAACAACTCCTCCGCACACGACATCGCCATAGCCATCCCTACAAGAGGCTACAAGATCACCCACAGAGACCGCACCAACGGAGTCGGAGGAGGTATCGCCATCGTCCACAAGAACAGCATCAGGGTCTCGACTAGCACCGACAACACGCTCAGCACCGCCGAACACATGCATTTACAGATCCACACAGACCCTAACTCCACCCTCAGAGCACGACCTCAACATAATCTCCTATGCCGATGATACTCAGCTGATCCTCTCCCTCACCAAGGACCCCATCACCGCCAAAGCCAACCTACGCTCCGCCGACCTCTCACTCACCACCGTCCCGCGCATCCGAAGAACAGCCACCGGTGGGAGATCCTTCTCCTACCTCACCCGAAGACATAGAACACACTCCCACTGAGCCTACGACAAACCCAAGACCTGCTGACCTTCAGGAGGATACTCAAGACTGGCTGTTCCATCAGTAGCGCCCCCCCCGTACCTTGAGACCCTTGTGGGTATGTAGTGCGCTCTACAAATGATTGATTGATTGATACAACCACACACACACAACAACAAACACACAACCACACACATACACAACCACACATGCACAACCACACACACATCCACACACAACCACAAGCACACACACAAACACACACACAACCACACACACACAACCACACACACACAACCACACACACACAACCACACACGCAACCACACACACACACAACCACACACCCACACACAAAAATCTTTCACTTTTTGACTCATACATTTAGCAGAAACATAACTTAGTACCATTAAAATAGTTGTGATGGGGAACATTCATGTGGGGTTAGGACTGGCTCGACCAGAGTGGTTGCTGACTTGGAGGAGTATGGAGTTGACCACCTTGCCTGGTCCGGTTTGGATACAAGCCAGCGATGCTTTGCTGCAGGCTCATTTGCCCTGATAGCTGGTCAACAGTTTGAGGAGGAAGAGGAGGTGAAGAGCTGGCTAAATGTGCCATGAGGCTGGCAGTTCAGTACATCCCTGAGAAGGGAGCTTTGAGTCCTGTAGTGTTCCTCTTATACCACGTGCAATTCACCCTCTCCAAAGCCTCAAGAATTCCTGGGTGTGAAGGGTGGCTGATTCTGATTGGCTGCTTGATAGTTTTCCAGAAACTCATGTTCTTGTTTGTTCATGTTTGTCAGTAGTTAATGAAACACGCCCAGGCGTTTTATCTCTTCAGTTGACAGAAGCTGCAATAAAAGTTTCTTTGTCGTTACAAAATAATATGAATGGCCAACGAGCCTCTGTAGGTCAAAGAACGGAAGGGCTGGGGAACTGTCATTCATCTCACTGCTAAGCAGAGCCATGTCATGCTTCATCCTCCGTCGGGCCTCTGATTTGGCCAACATCGCTTAGAACACAGGGACTTTAGAGACCATCCTTTTAACGAGAAAAACAAAACTACAAGTCCCATAATCAATAGTGGTGGAAGGTGTCACACATGACCTGGGACAACATCCGATTCAGCACATCCAGTTCCATTTTTTAAGTATTTGACACAATATTGAATTTATAACTTTTTGTTTTTTATGGTTATGAGTCACCAGAATACTAAAACGTGTTTTTTATTTTCAGGGTCACTTAAGTAATGGTCATCAGCTTGGAAGCTCTGTTCATTCTTCAGTATTTGTCATTGATCTCCACGTGTGGCTGGTTTGGGTCTGCCTCCTGCATCGTTCCCGATAACTCACACAGGTAAGGAGCTTGTAGCAGCAATATTATAACCCCTTACTCGTCTGTAAGAAGTGCGCTCCGAGGCAGGTATCCGATCATTTTTGTGAAACAAGCAAGCGCCCATATCTGCTATGTACATTTGTTAAAATAAAACACAATCAAATCACAGTATACTGTTCCGGAGGTTCAGTCCCAGAGTCATTATCTGTAACTGAACGCAGACACCCTAGGAAGCATGTGCTTTTAAGACAAGTTGCGTTCACTCACCTGAAGGTGACATGCTTCATCATTGGGATATACTCCTCACCAGGCAGACCCTACAATCCCTGGCAGGCGCCACAAGAGGGCACTTTGTCGGAGATCTTTTATTAAGTACGCCAGTTGAACATAGTAGGACAGAGGATGTTGTGTCATAAGATGTGAGATTGGTGAAAGTCTGAATATAAGATCAACTATCGACCAGTTGCCGCAATATAGTTAATGTGATCTTCCTGGTCCATGTTGAGATTAAAAACAGTGGCAGAGAAATTGAGGAACTAATGGCCCCTATCACTGTGTGAAACTGTCGATCACCTATGGACCTGCTGGAAAGCTGGAGTCTATACTTCAGGCCAACTTTTTTCATGCCTTGTGTAGTCATGGAGCAATCTGTTGGCATTTCATCAGGACCAAATATGGGAAAATGGGTAAATGTGACCTAATCTTCTCCACAGCGTGAGGAGCTCTGTAACTCAAAGCCCTGCACGTGCATAGGTGATAAGGTGCCTATTACCATCTTACTACCACAGGTGAGCGCTGTCTAACAGAGTGCACTAGATACGATAACCCTCCTAAAATTCAGGGCATACTGACTTATCCAATAGCGAGGACGCCGCATCAGAGGGCAACTGGTTTGAAAAGCACATGCTTCCTAGGGGGCCTGCGTTCAGTTAGAGATAATGTCTGTTGGACTGAACCTACAGAACAGTATACTGTGAGTTGATTTATATGAAGAATGTGTATACTGGACTGTCATTTTCCTTTTCATCTCTTGTGATATGTAAAATAAAACACAACACACCAGGAGGCCAACAAATCTATCATACATTTAATGCAAAAATAGCAAAAGGCCAAGCAAACTAACAAGTGACAATTGTCTGTGCAATGGACGAGAGCATCCGCCCTAAAGCAAGTTGGAGTATATAATGCTAATGCTACACAATGTATTTTTATGCACTTTTCTCCTAATACAAGTCAATGAAACATGAACACGTGATAGAAACAGTTACTAAAACAACACTAATGAGTAGGAGGCAGGATCTTCTCTCGAGAGGATTGTGAGGAGTCCATGAGGTGCAGATCAAAGATACACGGAAAAGCTACAGAATTCACTGTTTCTGGAAATAACACTTGTGTTTGTCAATATTCAATTTACTACAAGATGCAGGAAAGTGTGCAGATGGACATCACTAAATAAAATGGTTCTGAGCCCTAATAGAATCATGTAACTTTGCAGGCATAATAAGGCGAACAGTCACGTCAGATTAATATAAGAATATTGTAATTTGGTGATGTAATATATCAATGCACGTTGTGGCATTCATGTGTAACCAAATCGGTGTTAAAGAAACCAGTATATCCAGTTATGCTCAATTCCTTCTTCCTAGAGGCCACCACTGCTGCTATCCAGCTGTATTCAGCGGTGTCTCCTGTGACCTGGAATCCTACATTTAATCAATACCAAAGGTCGTCAATGCTTCTAGCCAACTCCGGTCACTGGTGCCACTCGCACCCCCACCACCCTTGGGCCTGTTATTCTTTTAGCCAGCTCCAGTCAGTAGTGGCCCCTTGGACCTGTATGTAAGCCTACTAGCCAGCTCCTGTTAGTACTGGCCCCTGGGACCTGTTATCATCCTAGCCAACTTGAGTCATTAGTAGCACCTTGGGACTAGTGATCATACTAACCAGCTTCAGTCAGTATGGGCCCCCTGAGACCTATTATCCTGCTAAGTAACTCCAGTCAGTAGTGACCCCTGTACCTTAAATCCTGCAATATTCAAAACCAGAGGTCAACTCTACTGCCAACCAGTTCCAGTCAATATTGACATGCATTGTTACCCTGCCTGTAATGAATACCAGAGGCCAACGTTGTTGCTAGCCAGCTCCAGTCACCAGTGGCCCGTCACATATTATCCTCAATAGGATCAATGCCCAAGGCCTGTGCAGCTGCTAACCTGCCCTAGTCAGTAGTGACCTCCCAGACCTGTTATTCTGCATATAATCAGCAAGGCTTCGGTTCTAAAAACACTCACCCCACATCCTTATGGTATATTAGCAATGTAATTTATTTACATCACACGGTAGGTACCGCACTATATCACATGATCCCAAAAACAAAGAAAATCAAAATGTCCCTAACCGTTCAACACTTCACCTTGTCAAAAATGACCAAATCACACCAAGCACTATAGCCTGCTGTATCACATGGCACACTCAGCCACAACATGACCAGATACCACGGCAGGGATTCGGGGCCATTAATCCTATGTTTGAGGCATGTGTGCTGTAGATGTAATTGCTTTGCATACTCCTGCCATCTTGTGTTGGGTCCGGATGTTTGCAAGTTGTTTTTCTTTGAAGAAGTCTTTCCAGTCACGAGGTAAGGTGACTCTTCCTTTCGGTGATAGTGCACATGGGCATTGACTCCATTGTTAGATAGTTTTTTACCCCCAGCGGGTTTGGATGTGTATTGCTGCGCTCCGAAACCGTTCTTCAGGTTCCCCTCGGTAGGCAGTCCACTTTACCCTCGACAGTATTGTTTCAGTATGCATTTCTTTGTTCTCTGCGTTTCAGATCAATCAACAAACTATCCATTTTCAATAGAAAACCTTGCGGGCAACCGTCGGGCTACGTAGGGCCAGCCTTCTACAAATGGAACGGACTCCATTCCATTTCTTTCCTTGGTACCACACCAAGTACCCTCACACCGACCTACATCAAGTTTGTAACTTATGCCTCTCTCCGGAGCACAAGGAGGAAGACTGCGACGCTTGTAAGTCGTTGTGGTCCAAGAGGACTCTACCCGATCATCAGGCTCGATGACGAGAGAGGCAGCGCCAAAGCATTCAACACACTCTGGATATCTTTGCAGAAGAATCTGACCAAGAAGAGATAGAAGCATCCTCCGTAGAAGAAGAGGCCCTCTCGATTCCAGAGTCTGATTCCGAGCTCGAAATCTATCTGGAGTCCCAAGATGTGCCTTCGGCACATGGTACAGTGAGTACCGAAGAACCCTTGCCCCCTAAATCCTCTTCTAAAACTCATAAGGCTACGGCACCACCTCTGCCTTCTGGTCAAAGTCGGCACCGAGACAATGTTTCCAACGCCACGTCCCTCGGCACCAAAACAAACCGTCAAGCCTTCCAGCTCCGGATCGAGTCAGAAGAAATTTCCTTCGGATCCGAAATCATCAGGCTCCAAGGACAAATCTGGTTTGGAGCCTAAACCCTCCGCCGCGAAACACAATCATGCTTCGGAGCCAAAACCCTCTGCTTCGAAACACAATCTCGCTTCTGAGCCGAAACATTCTAAAGACTAGCCGACTACCGAGGACAATGTTCTTGAGCCTCCAGAACCAATTTTAGACGTCCTTAAGGCCAAATTGGATCCCATACAAAATACATTTGTAATGAATCCTGATACTGGACATAAATCCAGCGAAGCACAAGCATCCTGGAGAGGACACTTCTGATAAGATTCCCTTAAAGAGGAAGGAGATGGCTACTAGCCATGTTTATCCTGCGCCACAACCCTCCCTACCTCCACCTTCTTTTCCACAGTTAATAATTAAAGAGCCCTTACACATAACACCTCAGGGATCTCCACATCCAGATCCAGATGTGGACAAGGTGATGATGATACTCATTTGCCTGCAGACCCATGGAAAGATTACATCATTGACCTCCAGTAGGCAATGAGCCAGACCTTTACCCAGCAAAGCCATCACCACCAGATGATAATATGGCTTATGATCAGCTCATTGCTTGAGCAGCAGAGTATCATGGGGGTACCATACATAAAGAGACATTAGAGGAGGACTTTTTATTTGAAACACTTGAGTCTACGCACAGGTCAAGTCAAACACTCCCTATGCTTGAAGGCATGATGAGGCATGCAGATGATCTCTTTAAAGATCCTGTCAGAGCATGTATTTTAACTCCAAGGGTAGATAAAAAATAAAACCCTCACCATCAGATCCTGCGTTTATTACGGGACAATTACCTCTTGGCTCTCTAGTATGTCCAACGCTCGCAAAAGCGCTAACTCGCAAACCTGTGGGGATGCACCTCCCCCAGATAAAGAATCCAAACTTACAGATGCCTTGGGGAAACGAGTAGCTGTTCAAGCCCCTAACCACTGACGCATCACAAACACACAGGACCTACTAGCTAGGTACGGCAGGGCACACTGGGATGAGATGGAGCAAATGCTCCAATATCTCCCAGGCGAACACAAAACTAAGGCACAGCAGTTAGTTGAAGAGGGGAGACTCATTTCTAAGTCCTCAATGAGATGTGCTTTAGACGAGGCAGACACCGCAGCTTGGGAGATCAATACCAGCATTCTCCTTAGAAGGCGTGCATGGCTTAGGATTCCAGCTCGGGAGATCAATACCAGCATTCTCCTTAGAAGGCGTGCATGGCTTAGGATCTCAGCTCAGGAGATCAATACTAGCATTCTCCACAGAAGGCGTGCATGGCTTAGGGTCTCAGCTCGGGAGATCAATTCCAGCATTCTCCTCAGAAGGCGTGCATGGCTTAGGCGGGTCTCAGCTAGGGAGATCAATACCAGCATTCTCCTCAGAAGGCGTGCATGGCTTAGGATTCCAGCTCGGGAGATCAATACCAGCATTCTCCTTAGAAGGCGTGCATGGCTTAGGATCTCAGCTCAGGAGATCAATACTAGCATTCTCCACAGAAGGCGTGCATGGCTTAGGGTCTCAGCTCGGGAGATCAATTCCAGCATTCTCCTCAGAAGGCGTGCATGGCTTAGGCGGGTCTCAGCTAGGGAGATCAATACCAGCATTCTCCACAGAAGGCATGCATGGCTTAGGATTCCAGCTCGGGAGATCAATACCAGCCTTCTCCTTAGAAGGTGTGCATGGCTTACGATCTCAGCTCAGGAGATCAATACTAGCATTCTCCACAGAAGGCGTGCATGGCTTAGGATCTCAGGGTTTCCTGAGGTTCAACAGCCCGTTTTGAACACTCCCTTTGACAAAGAACACCTGGTTGGTCCTGTAGTTGACCAATCCTTAGAAAAGAATAAAAAGGACACTGAAGTAGCAAAATCTATTGGAGCACTCCAGTCCCCATCCAATAGAGGCTCCTTTCGCCGCTCGTTTTACACAGCAGGGTCCGAAACAACATCCTCAGACTAAAATGCTTCCTCTTGCAAAGGTAACATAAAATCCTTTTCCTCTAGAGGTTTCTACAGAGGAGGGTATAGAGGAAACAAATCCAAAGGCAGACCCCTGCTCAAGAAGCCCTCAGCGCCCCCACCGACCTCAAGAACTACCGACCCATCTCCCTCCAAAGTCACAGAGAAGATCGTCCATACCCAGCTAACAAAATTCATCGAAGAAAACTCCCATCTCAACCCCTCCTAATCTGGATTCCGCAGCAACCACAGCACCAAGACCGCTCTCCTCGCTGCCATAGACAACATCCACACCCACCTCGACCAAGGGCACACTGCAGCTCTGATCCTACTTGATTTCTCTGCGGCATTCCACCGTCCCCCACCGCACACTCACCGGCAGACTCCACGACGCCGGCATACAGGGAACCGCCCTTGACTGTATCCGCTCCTTCCTCGCTGGCAGAACCCAAAGAATCAGACTGCCACCCTTCCTCTCCAAACCCACAGAAATCAACTGGGGAGTACCACAAGGATACTCGCTCTGCCACACGCTCTTCAATATCTACATGGCCCTCCTCGCCACCATCGTCAAACAGCACAGACTCAGTATAGTATCCTACCCCCACGACACCCAGGTCATCCTCTCTCTCACAAAGGACACTACACAATCAGACAACAGTACATCTACTTCACCAGTTGGGGTTTACAATAATTGCACAAAAATCTCACCTGTTTCCGGCACAAGTGCAATCTTATCTGGGAGCTTCCATCAACACTCTCAAAGCTCTAGCCACTCCCAATATAGCCAGGATTCACAATATCCAGGCCACACTATTACAATTTCAACTCAACCAATCATTACCCGCCAAAGTCTTCATGCATCTGCTGGGAATGATTGCATCCTACGTTGCAATCGTACCTCATGCAAGGCTTCACATGCGTCCTCTGCAACAATGTCTAGCGAGTCAGTGGAATCAATCACAGTGGGCCAGATGTACGACGTGATTTTGCATGCGCAAACAGGTTTGCGAACCCGTTTGCACATGCAAAATCACTGTTGGCCGTGTACAATTCCAAAATAGCAAGTCGCAGTTTATTTACGACTCTCTATTTAAGAATTGCAAGTCGCAATTAGGAAGGGGCATTCCCTTCCTAATTGCGTCCGCAATGCTATGTGTGAATGTTTTGTGACCACAATTGCGGTCGCAAAACACTTGCAAATTACCACCCTCTTCAAGAGGGTGGTAATGCAGTCGCAATTTCGAAGGGGTTCCCAGGGTACTGTGGTAAATAAAATTTACCGGACTATTTTTCTATACATTAAATGACAATAAAGGATAGCTCAATAAAATGAGAGGCAGAGTCCGTGGTATCTGAGTCATACGGGCTTTAATTAAGCAACTCGAGAAGCTGGGCATCTAGTTCCATCACCACGAGGGTTCAGAAAGGGATATTCAACATATTATTAACATCACACATTATATATAGTAAAACAGTATAATTGCATTGAATACAGTAGGCGTGACAAGTGAAAAGAAGAAGATAAGAACATATGGGCGTAAAAGAAGGGGTGTAATAGGCGTACACGGAGGTGTGTGCTAGAAACGTCACAAAAAGTGTCATAAGTGGGTGGATGCATAGGAGGATTCTGCAGGGTCAGCAGAAACCTTTATTCTATATGCGCGCGCAACTGGCATGACGTGGTAAGGACGTGTAACTGGGGAGAGCTGGGGGACTTGACTTTAGCTCTAGTAGAAGAGTCTTGGTGTCTGGGATGTCAGAACGACCTGCACCTATAGCCTATCTGATATCTCATGTTTGGAGGATGTGTTGTCTGAAGTAAAAGGTCTCTCGGGCAGGGGCCATACATCACTGAATACTAAGGAGTGCATACGTGTCTTGGTACAATGCGCGGGGGCCATGGGCCTACCATAGTAACAGGTGCTGTAAATCGCTTGCAAGGATACAGGAAGGCCGGGCCATTTACTCTGCAGCCGGGAATATGTTTACCTATTTCACTAGACTGGAATGTGTTTTCGAGGAGGCTGAGCAGATAACTGTAGGCAAAATACTGTCTTGGCAGGCAGACCAGGCCGAGCCGGGCACCGCTTCGCTGGGCAGGAAGTAAGGCAGAGGTCAGGGATGCATACCTAAACGGCAGCTTTCAGAGACAGAAGAGACTTCAGAGCCTCAATTCAGGGCCTAGCTCGGCAGAGCCAGGAAAACGTGGCTTCGCTTTAAAAGTGCACTATGTAAAGACGTTGGCAACATGGGTTTAGAAACCAAATTAATGATGCTTTCTTGGAGGACTTGGTAGATAACATGTTAACGTTGGACGCAAATGCATTTGCGTCTTCATTTTCGGCCATGGAGGAAAAATGCATGGAGGTCATGCACATACATGGGACGTTGGGGTACACGATAGGGGACATACCTGGTCATATAAAATTCGATTTTCCTCATTCCCTCCTTGTCCCCTACGTTCCCTTCAGGATATATCTATGTTCATGAGACCATCTATCTGTTCATATAACATCATTTGCTCGTCCTTTCTCATTCGAGCACGGGATCGTGGGCGTGGACGGGGAATACAAGCTGTGGCGCACAAGCCACAAATCGCTGGCCCACATTGTAGACAAAGACAACAACTGAATACTATAAGGAGTATTATTCCTAGGAATGACAGTACTTTCCATCCCCAGGCGGATATCACACTCCAGAACCAACCGGACCAAGTCCAGGTGCCTGGATTCTGGTGCATCTGGTGAGCTATCTCATGAAGCCTTGTGATGGCTTTGTATACTGACGGTGCATTATTAGGAATGAAAATGCAACAACTAGATCCGATCACTCTACAGGCCCCGCCCCTATCGGCCAGGATGACGTCAAGGACAAGGCGATTTTGAAGAACAACAAGTCTCATAGCAGACTGCTCTTAGGTCAAGTTACCTAGGGCAAAAGTAGTCTCATTCACTACTGCTTCAAGGGTACGTGTCAATCTACGTATTATTTTACTGTTTTGGACAGGACCTATAAACCAAAAGTAACCTTTAATGTAATTCTTATACTGATCCCATGCCGATTCGAAATAATCAATAACAGGAGGAAGATCTCTCTTATGTCTTACATGCACAAGACGTGAATTTCGATGATAATCAGGTGGGGCTAGAAAAACAGGTGGCAGTAGGAATGCAATGTAACATGTTCCATCCCAATCTAAGGGCAGACGTACATAAGCTGTTGACCCACAAATAAAATAGGAATGGCGGGAAGCTTTGAAAGTAGACTTTCCTTTATCACTGAATTCGACCACAGTACTACAATCACTGTGTCCTAGGTGTACTGAACCATTCTTTCTAACGCATAATTCACCTTTCACTGGTAAAACTGTTATAGATGGCAAGTCCACATTAGTCTCGGACTGGACGTTCAGAATCATAAGATTAAGTGTAAAATTCCCTAATCCATACACTTCATTTTCTAGATCAGTTCCTGTCCTTTGGGGAAGACCTTCCTTGTCTGGGAAACATGCTCTATTCATAACTGTATTCAAGTCTCCCCATATCCAATTGCCTTGGGAAACTTTGGACTTGCTGTCTAATGATGACATTAAAGTAAACCATGCTCCGCACGAACCATTGTGTGAAAACGGATAAGGAAAAAGAGGCAGAGCTCCCTTGTATTTCTGATAGGGAGGGAGTTGGCCACATACCCAGCAATTTGTGACATTGCTGGTCTGGTGAGAATGGTGTAACATACTGATAAAGGTGTTGTTGCGCAGTGCAAGTCGATAGGAGAGTTCGTGTGGGGGCAGGTCACTGAAAGTGTGCTCTACGGTATCATTGAAAAAAACATGTACGTGTGAACCATGAGGAGGAAAGAAAACATGTAAAGTCCAGCTTATACCAATAATCGTAAGACTCAGAAAAAACATAAAAAGTAACGTGATAATGCATCTGCTGTGCAGATTCTTACAGTATTTCATTTTCTTGACTTTCTGTCTATCTCTCTCACTATGTGGGTCTATCTCATACATGTCAGAAACCTGTCTAACCGCTTCACCCAGGGGGGACTTAAACAATTAAACGCTGTCTGACTTACTAGACCTCAACTTAGTTCTGTATTCCTGTTGCGGAGTTTTTTCTAACAGGGGGAGTTTAGAGTCTGTATCAGGGCAGTCTTTGAAAAAAGTCTTTGGACACAGTCCATGAAATCTCTTCACGTGGCTGGAGTGGAGCCACCCCTTCCTTCCTTCGATCTTCACAGCGGTCCGCGTGGTCATCAACACCAGTTTGGGTTCCTTCCACATGGGCTCCAGAGGGCTTGAGCGATCGAAATTGCGCACGCAGACCAGATCGCCTGGAACGATTTCATGCGGTTTCACCTGGGTGTTGTCCGGGAAGGCAGCCGCGACCTGTGAACGACAAGAGTGTAGTGCAGACATCAAGGAAGCTAGGTAATCTGTCAGCATGTTACTGTCAACATCTGTGATTTTGCGGGGCATAGGCGTACCCCACATGTTTGGGGGACGACCGAAAATGATTTCATAGGGGGACAAACCAGTTCTAGAATGGGCTACCATATGCATGTAAAAGAGGGCAACCGGCAGGGCTACCATCAAATCTACGCCTTTTTCTGCACAGACCTTCGCTAAACGTGTTTTCAGCGTCTGATTGTGTCTCTCTACAAGGCCAGCTGCCTCGGGATGTCGTACACAGTGGAATTTCCACTGGTATCCTAACAGGAGTGATACCTGTTTCATAACCTCGGACGAGAATGGCTGTCCATTATCTGAATACACGACACGGGGCAAACCATATCGTGGGAAGAATTCACGAACCAACTGCTTGGCAGTGGTTACGGCAGTGTAATCTGGAACTGGATATGCTTCTGTCCATCTGGAAAGGGCACATACAACTACAAGGACGTACTTGAATCCGCGACATCTGTCCATCTGGATATAATCCATCTGGAGGACTTCAAAAGGATGGTCAGGAGGATGAAATCCACCTTGTTCCACGGGAATGCCTTTGCCTGGATTGAACTGGCAACAGATCATACAGGTACGTACTTTCTGTTTCGCTGCTGCACGTAAATGCTTGTTGAACCATATATTCTGGATGCTGTCTAACATGGCTTTTTCTCCTAAGTGTGCTGGACTATGTGCTGTATTGATGATAACTTGAACCATAGAGTCGGGGAGAAACCATGTGGCCTTTCCCTTCGTCAACCATCCCTGATCTGTCTGGACCCCTCCTTGTTCAGACCATTTCTTGATTTCGTCTGGAGTGGCATGGGTCTGTATGTCAATTACATCTTGTGTAGGATCCCTGGCTGTCATGCAATGTGTCAGTGATGGTACATCTGTCTTTGTCGTGTCAGTTGGAATGTCTGTATGAGTCTGAGCTGTAAGCTTGGCTGTTCGATCTGCCAGGTCGTTACCCTGGGAAATAAAATCAGTGACTTTCGTATGTGCTTTGCACTTCATGATGGCTATGGCTGTAGGCAAGTGTATTGCTTCTAACAGAGCTTGAATGAGGGGACCATGCTGTATCTTGGCACCGTGGGAGGTCAGAAAACCTCTCTCTTGCCACGACTCCGACTCCGAATGCGTACTGTGAATCCGTGTATATGTTTACTTTCAGGTTCTTCGCTCGTACGCAGGCTTGGGTCAGAGCGATGAGCTCTGCTGCTTGAGCAGACAGTGTGTCAATACGATGTGTTTCTATGACTTCAGTTTCAGTAGTCACTGCATATGCGGCTACTAGCTCTCCTGTACTTGTTCTCATGCATGAACCATCCACGTAAAGTGTCAGGTCGGGGTCAGTCAATGCAATGTCAGTCAAGTCTTGTCTGGGCTTCGTTACGGTATTAATGACTTCCACACAGTCATGTGGTACGGGATCTGCTGTAACTGAGGGTAACAGTGTAGCTGGGTTCAGTATGTTGCAACGTCTAATTTCTATGTGTGGCTGAAACAATGTCAGTTCATATCCTGTCAGTCGTGCTATGGTTAAGTGTTGAGTCTGTGTTCTGTTTAAAAGAACTTCCACGGAGTGTGGAACCTGTACTGTCAGAGGATGTCCTAATACTATGGAATCGCTTTGTCTGATAGCTAGAGCTGTTGCTGCAACTGATTTCAAGCACGCAGGCAGAGCCTGGGCTACTGGATCCAATGTACTAGAAAAATAGGCACAGGGCTTGTGTTTTCCTGCTTGATCTTGTGTGAGGACAGACAATGCTGTACCGTCGCGTTCAGTGACAAAAAGTGTAAAAGGTTTGCTGTAACATGGTGTCGCTAAAACAGGTACTTGACATAGGGCTTTCTTCAATTCGTCAAAAGCAAGTGTATGTTCCTGAGTCCAAGGGAGGACAGTCGAAGTTGCTGCCTCCTGTGTTGTCAACTGTATGAGTGGCTTGGCTAGATATGCATACTGGGGAATCCATTGTCTGCAGTAAGAAGTGAGGCCAAGGAAGGCCCGTACTTCCTTTTGTGTCTTGGGTTGTGGCAAATGTGCAATTAACTGGATGCGTTCAGGTGTCAGCTGTCTCCCCCTCTTGGACAGCAAGTGTCCTAAGTAAACCACTTGCTGGGCACAGAATTGGAGCTTCGAAGGGGATACTTTATGCCCCTTTTCGGCCAAAAAATACAAGACTGTCAGTGATGCACGTTCACAGTCACGTTCTGTACGGGCTGTGATTAACAGATCATCGACGTACTGGAGCAGGGCAGTGTCAGTTGGCATGTGAATACTGTCTAATTGTCGTTTCAGTGCTTGACTGTAAATACTAGGACTTTCTGTGAACCCTTGAGGTGCACGTGCAAATTTGAAGCTACGGCCATTTAAACAGAATCCGAAAAGGTACTGGCTTTCTGGATGAATGGGGACACTAAAGAAGACGTTCTTGAGGTCAATGACAGTAAAGAACGCTGCTTCGGAATCAATGGCAGTCAATAGGGAAGAAATGTCTGGGACTACCGGGTACTGGGGTATGATGCATTTATTTAATTCTCGAAGGTCGATCACCAGTCTGTAGACTGGAGGTGCATTTGGGTCAGTTCGTTTAAGAATCGGGATGATTGGAGAATTACATACATTGGAGTCAGTTTCTACAACCACTCCTTGAGCAATGAGCTCGTCAATAATTTTCAATAAGGCTGCTACAGTCTCAGGTGGCAACTTGTATTGTCGGATTCGGGGTAGTACAACTCCTTGCTTGAGAGTAACACGATATGGCGTAATATGCATGCAACCTACATCAGTCGGACCTTGTGCCCATAAATGTTGTGGTACATTCTGCAATCGTGGATCAAAATCTCTTAACACATAATGACCTTTAAAATCACGTAAAAACAATCTCACTCCTTCAGGAGAACAACAAATCACTGCTCCCAGTGCTTTCAATGTTTTAATACCAAGCAAGTTTTCTGGACATGATTTCGTAAGTAACAAGTCTGTAGTACGGGATAACGGACCAACTTCTAGAGAAACTGGCTTTGACACTTCGTTAACAATAGGCTTTCCTGAAAATCCCAGGGAAACATTCTGTGAGCCTGAGAGGGGTGCCCCTGGAACCTCGTCATGACTGATGGTAGTTCTGCTCGCCCCTGTGTCAATCAAAAATTTTCTGTCTTTCCCTAATACCTGACTATGTACATAGGGACCCTCTTGATCTACAGGAACCTCGATAAGGGGCAAGCCAACCTCCCTCTCTAGGCTGTTTCATGAGTACTGCTGATAATCGGGATAATCTGACTGAGCATACTGATACATTTGCTGTGTGACATGTTGAGTGGCAGCTATGGGTTGGGGTTGGGGTACCGCTACTGTCTGTTGTGTGTTCTGAGGAGATCGCGTATTCTGTGGAATATTTTGCGGAACCTGATCTTGTCTAGGAGGACGCGGTCTTTCTTTCGTCCTTCCTGTAGCAATATTGTATTTCAAAACGGTACATTCATTTATATAGTGACCTGGCTGCTTACAATAGTTGCAATTCCCTTTAACGGGAGCTACAGAATGACTAGTCTGTATAGTACCCCTCTTCTGACTGTCACCTGGAACGGACTGGGCAACTAGTACTTTCATTTTCGTATCTTTAATACGTCTCTGTTCATGTTCGTGTTCTTCTCTGATTCGATTCTGGTGATACTGTAACATTTGTAACATTTGGGAAGGAGTATTAGCTTGCCATGTACTCTCGACTTTCAGAACTCTATTTTTAACCTGTGGTAAGGAATTCTCTACTAATTTGGTTACGAAAAGATGTGGATAGGATTCACTACTTGTTTTCAGGCCGCTATTAATAATGAAACATTTCTCGAATCTGGAATAAAAATCACTAGTGTCTTCGTCTTGTTTCTGTTTGCAGGCTGAGATTGCATCCCAGTCTTCATTTTTAGTTGCTAGTAATCTTGGCAAAACCTGTACTAATAACTCGGGCATTGCTTTGGCAAGGTCCCCGAGACCAGTACCAGGGACTCGTGTATTTTCTTCGTTTTCTAATGCTGCCCAATCAATCTTTTTCTCTCCCACCTCCCATTGTTTCTCTTTCAGTTTCTCGTAAATGCCAGCAGGCAACAGTACTTTTAACATTTTAAGTATATCGGGATACGTATACTCTCCCATGCGGAGCATGTCTTTTAATTCGCGGTGAAATCCTGCAGGGTCTTTATCATGGTACGGTACTAATTTTTTCATTTCCAATAATTCCATTTTCGTTGTGGGGCTGTAAACAAATACTCGTTGAAGCGTACCCCCCGTTGTCTGAACAGGATGAACTTGTCGTAAAGGATTCTGTCTGTCTATGTAAAATGTTTTCCTTACTGGGGGTGGAACGGGAACAAAATGTGGAGTCAGGAAAGTTCTGTACTTGTGTCTCTGTTCTAGAATGACATTAATTAAATCGGTACCTAGGCCTCTCCATCTTTTTAGGAGTAACTCTTCCAATACATTATGTAGGGGACCTGGATCAGAATGCTGACTTTCATACAGTGTAATGAGGTGTTGGATCATGTACATACCAGCTAGTCGCTGTTCGTCTGGGGAAAGATTCAAAAATGTTTGGGCTACTACGTCATCTTGATATACACTAGAATTGCCGGCCCATTGGACTGCTGACCGGGCTAGTTCTTGTTCAGGCATAGTACTAAGTTCACTGTAACCTATTCGATGTTTCAATACCTTATCGGTAGCTTGGAATAAATGCTCAAGAGAACATTGTTCTGGTATGGGAGGAAGAAAACGTTTCTTGCATTCTGGGCGTATGGGTCTGTCAAAGGGGTTCGCCCTACCTACATATGCTATTCTGTCTGGATCCTCAGCTTCTATATCACTGTCTTCTGAGACATCACCATCCGTTTTCTCGGCTTCTCTTGCTTCTTTTTCCCTTGCGTGTATTTCTATAATTTCTTTACAGATCTTTCTGTACATAGATTCTATACAACCTTGTTTACTATGTTTACCATCGGCTATGTTGTCACTCCATTTTATCAGAGTTTTCATCTCGTTTTTATCTTTACCTGGCTGGTCTTGTTCCCTTATCAAACAATTTATCAAAAACTGTAAGATCATAGTTTGAATCTCCACTTTCCTGTGTGCCATGGCTTCGTGAATACTTTCTGGTTTTTCTCCTGTTCTAATAAAATGATATATTTTGTCTAGATGTTGCTTCATGTCTGGAAAAAGAGTCAAATAATTCGTAACACGTCGTATACTTCCACTTTGTGACGGTGTCTAAAAATACTGGAAGACTGGAAGACGGAAGACACCTCCTTGGTGCCTGTTCAAACAGGCACCAAGAAGCATCTTGCCGGTCTGCATTGTAGAGGCTCCCGCCGGATCCTGAAGACTCTGTGACACAGGACACAGACTTCCAGACATCTCTGACGCTGCTCGACGTTCCCAGCAAAGCTGAGACCCGTGGCGGACACGAGATACGTGATACGGAACTCCTGGACATCCTGCATTTTGCAAGCTGGATCTACTTTCCGAGGTATTTGGAAGTTGTGCTTTGGGGTGCTTGAAGCCCCAGATCCGAGCCACATTTGCACCGACGCACAGGCCTCCACACTCTATGAGTGTCCCGTGGAGCCCGCTCCTGCATTTCAGCTCGACGCGTCTTCGCGGTTCCTTGCCCTTTGGCTAGTGAGCCCCTGGAAGACTTTCTTTTAAAACTAACTCGCTTTCCTGGTTGCTCCAGGCTTGCTCCAGCTTCCCTACAAACGATAAGCTCCTCAGACCTTGCTGGTCTGCTCCGAAGCCAATCTTCATCTCCTGCGTAGATTGCGTTTGCCAAGGCTTGTTGGGTCCAATCCAGATACCGACACCGCAGTCCACTAGATCCTTCGTGGGACAGCTCGAATCCAGCTCCTGGTCATTGTCGACGCCTCCTGGTCCTCGTGGCTGCAGAGACAAGCCTCACTTCTTCACCTGAAATCACCCGAAATCGCCTGGTTCCTTCCTGGTTCCTTCCTGGTCACTGGCTAGTGACCCAGACTCTGTCCCTTCTGCTTTCAGGTTCTTCAGATCTTCAATCCACTCTTGGATCAACCTGGACACTTTTCCTCTGGTCGCCTTCTGCACTTCTTCGCAGCTCTCCATTGGAATCGACGACGAAACCCGACACGAAAAGACACCTACGCACCCGGCTTCCCTGGGTGAGGTAACTCGAGTACTCTGGTGCTCCTGCGGGTATTGACTCTCCTAGTGTCCTAGTCTAAAAGGGCTCCATCGTAGTTCCCTCCCGTGTGCCCATAATCTGTAACTTTGTAACTTCTTCGTTTCCCATAGAAAGTCAATGGTAACCTGCGGCTGTGTTTAGTCACTGCACGCGTCTCCCGTGGTCCTCCTGCATCCTAACCGTTGGTTGTTTAGAGTAGCCCCAGCGATTCCACAGGCTATAGGCTTGCTTTCTATTCCAAAACTGGTTCTTATACACACGTTTCTTTTGATGACGTGATGGGCACTGTTGTCTGCAAAAGTACAGACTTTATTCTGCTTAAAGTATCAATTTGTATAGAAGAGACATTCAAATTAGGCGCCACACACACACACGGTCTGGTTCCTCGTGCGCATAGCCATGGCTGCAGCGCACAGAGACCCTACACTGCCGCACACAGAGGAAAAAAATTAGAGGGAACATTGAATAGGACGCTGGATTGCATGTGTAGATAGCTCTATGCTACCTTCATACATGGCCATGGCATTACTCCACTTGACTCGTTACTGCGGTCTCTGTCGCAGTCTGGGCAGTTCTTTACAAATTTATAATGGTGCAGGCTCATCCCCGGCCACCAGTATACTGATTGTAATTCGGTCAGAGATTCCTTCATCTGTTTGTGCCTTGGACCTTCACCCATGTGTGCGTCTGCTATTAATAACTTTCTCCGATTCGTGTTTGGAATTACCCTATCCCCCACTCCAGGGATTCGAGCAAAATTGCATAATTGAGTGGATAGTTCACAGGTAATGCTGCACAGTTGCCTTTTGAAGACGTTTTAACTGCCAGCATGGTTTCCCCGTCTATGTATTTTTCTGAACGCTTTTTTGTGGCTACGGAAGCCGGTTTACTTGCTTCCGCTATGGCTGTATTAGCCAATGAATTCCCTGCAACATGAACGCCATCACGTCAATGACTCAGAGTGTGTATCACGTGAGTCTTTTGTAGTTCTTTCTGTAAAAGAACTACTTGTTTCCAAAGCATCTTATGCTTGATTGTGGCACCTGTGTCATCCTTGTAATCATTTTGAACCCAGCTCTGCAAATCATTATTGTAGGAGTTGACGCAAAAAGGCGAATCGCACACGATTAGTGTCGAGGATTCACGTTCGGCATTTTCAAGAGCCATCTTTAAAGATCTGATTTCAGCTCGCTGAGCCGAACATTTTCTCAGTGATTCAGTTTTTGTTATTTTCGGTCTGAATTTACCGCAGAGCCAGCGACCTTTAATAATCGCGCAGGCTGCATCGTAGGATTTATCTTCTACATTGTAATGCTGTACAAATCTGTCTGTATAGATTATACAGGAGTACTGGTCTAGAGGGAGAATTTCGATTGGCAGAGGACATTCTTTTTCATATTTTAAATCATTCAGTTTTTTCATGTGCGGGGTGAAATAGTATTTCACGTCTTCTGCAGCAAGAGAATTTTCCCACTGTATCCATTTCGGATCCAGTGACACTGTAGGCAGGTTTACTGGGCTGAATAGTGCCTCGAAGGTGGATTCTGCTGTGAGAACAGTGATCCTTTTGCCTTGTGCTAGTGCTCGTTCTTTCGCTATAGCAGTTTGCACTGCCTTTACAGTATTTTCTGTGAGACTGAATGTTTTTTCTGCTTGTGTGTACAAATGTGATTTGTAAGCTATTGGTACCGTTTCTCCCTCATTAGAGGTCAGGTACGTGAATCAGCATCTTCCTGGGATGACTCGGATTACAAGGTTGCGTGTATTGTCACGTGTTTCTAATTTTGTTTTCGCTAACATGTCTGTTTGCAGTGATCTCAAAATTTCCGTGTGTTTTTGAGTCCAGTTGATTGGTTTAAAATCAGGTTTAATTAATTCGTAGAGAGGTTTAATCCTCTCTGCGTAGTTTAGAATGTAAGTTCTTCCGAAATTCAGGAAGCCTAGAATCGATTGTAAGTTCTTCAGCGTTTTTGGTGCTTGGAGTACAGCGCACTTCTCTAAGAAGTTGTCCGCTAGGCTTTTTCCTTCACTTGATAATTCGTATCCTAAGAATAAGACTGTTAGATGGGCAAATCTCGACTTTTTAAAGTTGAATTTGTAACCCTCTGCTGCAAACCCAAGTATTATGGTGTTCACCCTTTTCAAGTGAGTATCCAAGTCGTCGTCTGTGAGATAGATGTCATCGACATAAGATAATGCCTCATCATCATAGATTTGTAGTAACTCTGTTACTCTGGCTGAGAATAGTCCTGGGCTGTTCTTAAATCCCTGTGGGAGCCTACAGAAATTTTTCTGTGACCCCATTATTGAGAAAGCGGTCAAGTATCTGCTTTCTGGTGCAATGTTTTGGCAAAAGAACCCAGTAGATATGTCTAATGTCGTTTTGTATTTTTTGCGAACTATGTTATTCATTAGTGCCGCACTGTGGGAATTTTGTACTGCAAATGTTTTGCAACATGAGTTAAGGTGTCTGTAGTCCAAGACTAGACAATATGAATCGTCTGGTTTGGAGACAGGAAACAAAGGATTGTTCATTTGAGAGGTGCATGTTTCAATTACCCCTTGGTATTCAAGTTGATCTAAAATCTCCCTGATCTGTTTTTTAGCTTCTTGCTTAATTGGGTACTGCCTTTGTGCAGTCGGTTGACTTTTTAACTGGATTTTGTGAGGAGGAGAGTCCTCATCCCATCCTACATGATTTTTGTATAATGCTGGTGCCTGGGCTACTGCCCATTTCCTTGCATATATATATATTTAGTGTGATAATAGCATAATCATTTCTTCGCCATGAGGGCACTCCCTGACAAACTCTGGGGCCAATCTTTCTCGGCTAACAGGATATCATAGCCTTTTGAGAGGTTATCCCAAAATAGACCCCTTATTTTTCTAGTCTTATCTCCCTCTATACGCAGTGTTATTTCGTATATCTTATGAAGTTCGCTAACTCTGGTGTCTGCAGTTTCTACCTGAATGTATTCATTCGTGTCCACTGTCTCCAGATGACTCATCAGGATCTTGAGAGCTATGGTGATTTCTGCTGCACTGTCTAGCATTGTCTGTGCCCACTCTCCGTTTTTCAGCTGTGTCCTCAGTATTCTCGGCATGTTCGATTACTCTAATACTGGCTACCTTCTTCCTTGGGAATTGTAATTTTATACTTTGAGCAGGTTCCTTGTCTTTGGAGTTGGTGTGCTCCTCCCTTGGCTCTGACCGTCCTCTACTTTCCGATTTCTGCGAAAAAGATCGAGAGGGATGTGTATCAATACTTTGATATCTATCAGGCTTTTTCAAGTTATCCCTATTTCTAAGGTTATATCTTTTCTCAGAGTGCTCCCTCTGGGGAGACTGGTGTTCTCGAGTCGGAGTTCTTTCCCTCCGTCAAGGAGACCTTCCTCTGGACTGGAAAACTTTTTCTTTGAGAGTGGATTGTTTATTTCCATCCCAGCTCTTTTTAGGAGTGTTTAGGTTATTTTTAATAAAAAAAAATTCAGGATTTTCGAGTAGTTGGGGTTTTACTGGTTTCCCACCCAAACTATCTCTACCTAATTCTTCATAGCATTTTTCTATGTTTCTGGCAAGCTCAATTGGTTGATCTGTTTCTTTCAATTTCTGGCGGATCGCCACAGATGCTGCTTCTCCTTTTATATTGGCTAGTAAAATAGCCGAGACCTGCTTGAAGTCTTTCAGTAATTTCATACCAAGAGTTAAAGCAGGTTCTGGACCGTATTCATTCTGAATTTGTTTTAGCACATCCGGTATTACCGCCATGGACGGAACACCATGTGTTTTTGTGTAAATGGAAGCAAAGACTGTACCCCAAGTGTCACAGTCCTCCACATGTGGTGCGACCCCCATCGGAAGGCAGATAGTCAGAATTCTGTGTTTCTCAATAGGGGTTGTATTCGAAAATTCTGCCTCTATTTGAGTAATTTTCTGTGCTAACCAGAAAGGAATTTGTTCCCGTTTTGCGGGAGTTTTTCCAAGACATGATTGTATGTTTTGTGGTGTAATTTTATTTGTGTTCTCCTGATGAGGGGTCATCTGTGGAACATTAACAGCTGTTTGGACTGTTGCAGTCCGCATTACATATTGGACTAACTGTCTATGTATTTTAATCAGTAATTTTAGCTGTGCTAAAAGTTCTTCTCTTGACATTTTTTCAATGTCTGGATGTGGTGTGTAGCAGGCTAGAACCGGCCACGTTGCTCCTGGTCTACCTAGTGGACCGAGCCTGGTGATGTGATCATTATGTTTTAGGGCGCCTTTAAACCAGAGCAGGTGCTCTTGGTATTTTAATGGGATTTCAATCTCCCCGAAAGGAGCGTACTTTTCCGGTGGTTCCTCTATTTTGTAATAGTGAAACCCGTGTGTTGTAGCGGTTGCCGCTGGAAAGTTTATCCAAGAATAGAATACCTCTGTCTGCCGATATTCGTGTGCCTCTATCACGAAAATGACTGTACCACCTTGTGATGTCAGTCCGTTTTCTATAAGTTTTGAAGTTATAGATTTTCTTATGTTTGCCGGGATGATAATCGCACCCGGTTCATTAATCCCTGTAACATCGGGACCCTGTTGATTCGCGCCTACTGCGACTTCATTGGTTCCGTTGTTATTGCCATTTTCTTGCATTGTATTAATGAAGGTTTGCAGAGCAGGTTTCCAAGGAAACAAAGATTAGGTGCACAATATCTTGGAACACTGTATCCTTCAACGTTGACTAAACCAGAAACTTTACATAGGAATCTCTTCCTACTAAGTTCCGGTGGATTTTAACCTTTCACCCACTTCAGACGTCTATTGAAGTATTTACAGGAGAAAGGGTCTGTGTGAAAAGCACGACTGAGTTACTCTAACGTCTTGCGTTAGTTTTATCGCCTTACCAAGCGTTGGGCGCCATGTAGTGCAGTTCCTATTTTCCCTATAGGCCCTGCGCATTGGAATAACATAAACAGCAGTGTAGACGTAGGACTGCGGTCTTCTAGGTCTCTACTGACTATGTTAGACTTAATTTAGGTTTGCGCCAGCTAGCTCAGAGGTCACTGGAAACTTTCTTGACTGAATAGGAAGTGATCAGCTTCCCTGGCTCAAACAAGAAGGGATTCAGCTTCCGACAACCGCATAAACATGACAACTTTGCTCCTCAGAATAAGAGTCAATCTCTAGAGTCGTGTGAAACAATAGACAGCTATTTCACTCAGTCAGTTGTGCAGATTTTACTTTCACCAGGATGCAGAGAATAGAGAGACGGGCGTTTTTCAATAAAATATATTATTTATTCAGCAGTCTTCCTTCTCTTGCAAGAGAAATGAATTGCCACAATTGCAAAACCTGTTATTATTAAAAGTGCGTACAGTAAAAGGAGTATTACGAAATAATACTGTAAAAGCATTGATATGGTTTCTTAGCCATAAGATGGTTAAAATGAATAAAATATATACATTCATATATACATTAGCTAACGACCTCAACTGGTGCTTCTAACTATGCCTACCCCTCTGTACCTGACCTAAGCCTAATACATGGGAGGGAGTAAGTAAGTAGCAGTTTAAGTTAAGTTGGTTTTGCCAAGAGTTTGTTTCAAGAATTCTCTCTAAGGGTTTAGTCAGCACCGTACCTCTGGAATAGAATGCAGGAGGTCTGGTATCTCCTCTCAGGACCCGATATCCCAGTTACCCGCAAGGGTAGGCTGGAAACGCCGGAGCTGGATTTTCTCGGCAGGAGAAAAGACAGCGTCTTTCTCAGCGCGTCAAGGAGGAGGAGGGGCAGCGTCCGTGGGCTTCTCGCATCTGCTGGGCTCTGCAAGGGACAGCTGTTCTGCTCCAGTATTCACCACCACCGTGTGCTTGCTTAAGTCAACGTTGGTATATTTATACCTGAAAGGTGCCGAGTTTGACGTAAGTTTTTGGACATAAGACGTCAATAAAGATGTCATTAAGAACTGGTCGTTCTTACAGTGCTCGCAGGAGTTCTATTACTAATCAAAACAAAGAAAGCGGGGCTTTCCCAGGTTGCTGGGGGGTTTGAGATGTCGAAAGAACTCGGTGTGTTATCTAGGAATCTAAGGAAGTGGCTTCTGCTGTGTCATGGACTGTCATGAGCTGCAGAGACGAGTTACTGAAATATGGCTCTGATTGTTTATGCCATTATAGGGATATGTATTGATTATAGCCGTATAGGGGCATGAGGTCACAATATTGATCGGGGTCCTAGATAGAACACAACAAGGCTAACTGTTCACAAACTTCATCCCCAAGTTCTTCTTCCCTACTTTCAAAACTGAGGTTTTCCAGTGAACAACGCAAAAGGCCCAAACTCTGCATCCAGGTTCCCACACCCAGCATCCAAAGGCAATGCCCTATGGATGATTTGGTCAGGGATATTTGCTTACCCTTTTCCGCCTCTCCTGCTAATTCCATTACTGGTTCGGACACTCAGACAAATGTCCCTCACATTGATCTTAATAGCCCCCACATGTTCTTGTCAACCGTGGTACTCTCATCCTTAGAACTCTCAGTGGTTCCACATCAAAAGCTACATCTCACACCTTGTCTCCTCACTCAGAGCCATTGAGAAATCAGACATCCAATTCCCAGAGAACTCAGCCTAGCGATTTGGCTCCTGAAGTCATAGAGTTTGGTTATTTACAACTACCACCAGACTGTATAAATATTCTCAAGGAAGCTTGGAAGCCAGTACTAGAGCATGTTATGCAGCAAATGGAAACATTTTGTTGCCTATTGTAACAACAACAATATCAATCATCTTGATGCGTTTGTGCAGAATCATTTGTTAACTGTTGCATTTACAGCAATGTGGATTAACTTACACATCCATTTGTTTACACCTGGGAGTCGTAACTGCATACTTGCAAAATAGACAACACCTATCTCTCTTCAGAGTACCAGTGATTAAAGCCTTCATGGAAGGATTAAAAAGGGTTATACCGCCAAGTATTCCCCCTGCTCCAGAGTGGAACTTAAACATAGTCCTTACAAGGCTAATGGGCCGGCCTTTTGAACCAATGCACAAATTTCCGTTACAATTCCTATCATGGAAAGTTGCTTTCCCCATAACGATAACCTCACTAAGGAGAGTTGATGAACTTCAGGCATTACCTATACAAGAGCCTTTCTTTCAACTTCACAAAGACAGAGGGGTTCTACGTACCAATCCTAAATTTCTCCTTAAAGTAGTTTCTGCTTAGGGGTAACTTGGGTACGATATCAAATCAAAATAACATATCATTAGCAGTTTCACTATTAATTGAACCATCGGAATTCTTGTATAGAATTTATGTGCTGCAATGATAATAGAGCAAAAGACACACAATTGATGGACGGAATGCAGAACAAATCAAAACATTCACCCCAAGTCAAGAGATCTGGGTTGAATCCTTCATTATGCTAGTTGCTAGTTTTGCCGCCATCTTAGGGAAGGTGCTGGGTGACGGTGCATTTGGCCAGACGATTCCACCCCCAGTCAGTACTTAAGGCGCCTCCTCAGCAGCGCATTTCATTGACAGAGCGCTTGTCTCCTGAGGCGGAAGCCGGGAGCAGCTCACATGGCTCATTTTGCACATCCCACTTACCCATACCCATTTAATTTAGTGGCCTTGCCCTCTGCAGCCGATCAGGCGCTGGGAGGGGAAACTGATTGATAGTTTTGCCGCCATCATAGGGAAGGTGCTGGGTGACGGTGAATTTGGCCGGACGATCCCACCTCCAGACAGCATAAAATGACATCACACTCTCGACTGCGCAGCGGACGATCGCAGCGGCTGCTATGTGCGTAGCGACCCTAAAGTCTTCTTTATGGACTGTCCGGGTGAAAAGATAGTGCAGGCATGCCAGACTAACATGTGCTGCAGACAGGTGCGTCCAGTTCTGATACCCTCTTGCGCTCTAGGAGCATTTAGGAGTATCATGAATATAGTATAGGGGGTCAGTTCTGTCACTCCAGTTACCCCCAATGCGTGTATGCTCTGTCGTAAGTGTCTTACCCTTTCACAGGATGAGTCAGTCTTGTCTGGGTCTCTTTCCTGTTTCCCGACATTTGAATGGCACCTCCGAAGACTCGCGAGAGCAGTGACCCACCAGCAGGTTTTGTGGAGCGCTTTTGTCCTGGATATAGTGCTGCATTTAGTAGGGCACCCACTCTCTTTTCTTTGCAGTTGCCTGAAGATAAGCAGTCCCAAGGTAGCAGTCACACCTGGCCTGTCTGTAAGTGCAGCCCCCTCTGGAGGCCTGACCATCAGCAATTGAGCCCACATTGTGGCCGGCTGGACCACAGGCATAAGCTCAGACAGGGTGTTCGACACTGGAGTAGTTGTAGTCCCTCATGGACCTCTGACACAGAGTGGTCAGAAATTCAGCAGCTAAAAGCCCAATACAGGCTCTCCAAGAAGTCAGTAGATTCAGACTTTGTTGTGTTAGGAATTTGGCAAATGCAACCTTGAATGGGCATGTTGGCAGCACACAATCGTCCTACTGGGCCTCAACAATCATGTTGTCGTAGAGTTTTATTTTCTGCCTTGAACTGTTGGGAGAGTCTTGGCATCCCTCAGACTAGCTGGTCTTGCTGGATGGCTTTCCGGCTCGCCCTACAGATAACGAGGATGTGTCGGACCTTGCTTTTTCCAGGACAGCCTTGTCTTCCTGATGGATAGTGAAACTCCCTTCCTTTTCTTACCAGACAGGCAGGCTTCTAGGCAGACTTCTAGGCTCTTCAGGACAGTTACACAGCTTTTCCATTAAGTAATTCAGCTTACAGGTGATGTCCATTCAATTTAGATAAACTGTCAGGCTGACACCATCCCTGGTGCCACAGCAGGCACCTGCGTACTTTGTAGAGCACATTATTCCTTGGTAACAGAGGACTTTGAACTCTGGTATAAATGAGGGATAGATGGTCCCACTTGTATACACAACTGGCAGACAGGAGATGGTGTTTACTCTGTCGCACTCTCACATTGCATTTATGCTACGCACACCAACACCCTAAACATGCACTTGATGTTATTGCAAAGTCTGGGCACAGGAATAGAAATGGAGCATTACATGGGTGTGTCAGTAGAAAGCCACTCCACTGACCATGATGCAAAGATCTAATCAGGCTATTGGTCCTTACAACAGGGTGCATTGCCATCACCGCTCTAGCTGTTAAACCCATGACAGTCCTCTGCCTTAAATGAGGGCACACTTGGTGTGACCCTCCAGGTCACAGGACCGGTCCAAGATCTCTTATAGTCCCTTGTTAGAAGTTGCACAGTACTGGGGTGGCAGAAAAATCTCATGTAATTGTTTTGTGGTAGATTTATCCCAGTAACGTGCAGTTACAGTTTTGACGCCATGTACTGGGGAGTTGCCACGAGGAACAGATTCTTCTGCCTGTCAAACCACATGCCATTCACTATTTCATACTTTTTTTCTGCTTTTATTTACCACTTGTTTTAAGCAAGAGGTAGATATATGCATGTGGTTGGTTGGGGGGGAGATGGGCGAAGCAGGGGAGGGAAGGGGAAAGATATTTCTAACAGAGGGAAGAATTGTGTGTTTCCCCCAGTTATCTGCTTTTGGGATTCTATGTTACAAGTCCATAGGGTACATGTATCCTTTCTGAGCTTAATAAAATGTTGGAAATTCTACAAATCCTCACTCCTAGATCCAAATACTCTCAGGCTACCATTCTACACCCTGCTCTGTCTGAAGAACAGCTCAACACTTTCAAAATTTTGCAATTCTGCTTTGATATGGCTTGTAAATAATTTTTGGGGATATTTACATGTATTAACTATTTAATTTTAATACTATAGGTGATTGAAATTACGGACGAAGAAAGCAAGATTTAGCACCAGCCAACTGAATGTTAGTGCCATAAGAAGGATTATTTTGAAAAACTGAAGGACATCCAGCATTCTAAGTTTAAACAATTTCCAAAATCTAGGTGTGGTGAGGAAGTGGGAGCTGAGGAAAGTACTATACCTGTAAGTGAAGTCTCCAATTTTGCATTTCATTAACCCAGAGCAAAGGCATATCTGTCCACACAGCATTGGAAATAGTGCCAGAAAGACCAATCACAACGTCCTCATCTGAAATATTATCAGAAAGACAAATTGCCTCAGCATGACAGAATAACGTTCATCTAAAGCACGCATGATCTAAAGCATCATGTAATTTCAGAGAGGAAGCACACACTGCATAAAAGAAAGATATAACAAAAGGTTTCTTCTGCAAACCATCAAAGAAAAGACACTGAAAGAAGACTCCGAAACTGGCACGCTAACAACCAAAAGATTGGAAAATCACCTTTGTTCAACAACTGTTTTTAACCAGTTACGCAAGTTTGAGACTATCTGCCTCGGGATATAACACCTCAACCCACTCTGCTCACTCTGGCGAAAACGTTAAAAATTCACCACTTTATTGTGTTGTTCATGACCATCTCAGATTGTTTCCTTTTTATTGTGTACTGTTCTGTAATTCTATGTAAATCGCCTCAACCTTATCTGTTGTGCAGGAGTGATATTTAAAACTGTTAAATATCAAAATGGATTAAATGAGCACTGTTGCGCTAGCTAATGTAAATAAATCCTTGTCTTCAGAACTACAATCCTTAACCTTACACCAAACACAGAACGGGTAAAAGGAACTGATGTTCTGCGACTGATGAGCCACAATATTACTGTGCATGTTCTAATGTTCTCAGTTACTGCCATTACGCCAGTGCAAAAAGGTACTTCTCAGTTTAATCATTAAATATCAGACTAACACCTTATCACTGCATTGCTAAGAACCTATACTAATAGATTTGAGAAAAACTTCAGTCACAAAATAAGTTGCTGCCGGAGAGGCTATAACCAAAAGACTATTATCTGCTACAAACATTTCGACCGGTGTTACAGGGCTGCATCCAGACATATTTTGCTCAATTCAAGTGTTAAGAAGATTACACACAATATCTTTTAGAGATAAATGCTGAACATTATCTAAACAAGCCCGACTCTAAAATCGGGTTCACTCTTACCGTGGCATATAAGCAAGAGAAAACTAAATGTAGAGATATTAACTCTAGGAATACACATTTTAAAAACACGGGCTGTGAGAACAATTTCAGTGTTCAAACCCGCCTCAATCAAAGCAAAATAACCCAAGTTGGGGAAAAAGTTACCTGTGCCAAAAAAGATTCAGCCATAAATCTCATCTCACTGAATTTGAGAGAATGCACACTGGGAAAATCCTCTCTCAGTGCTCTGAATGCCAAAAAAGTTTCAGCCGTAAATCTAATCTCACTACGCATATGAGAATCCACACTGGGGAAAAACCTTATCAGTGCTCTGAATGCCAGAAAAGGTTTAGTTTCAAAACGCAACTTTCTCTACATGCATTAACCCACTCTGTGGAAAACCCTTATCAGTGCTCTGAATGCCAAAAAAGTTTCAGCAGTAAATTTTATCTCACTGAACATATAAGAATCCACACTGGGGAAAAACCTTATCAGTGCTCTGAATGCCAGGAAAGGTTTTATAACAAACAACGTCTTTCTCGACATGTAATAACCCACTCAGGCGAAAAACCTTACCAGTGCTCTGAATGCCAGAAATCTTTCATTTACAAAAACAATCTCACTAAGCATATAAGAACCCACTCTGGGGAAAAACCTTTTCAGTGCTCTGAATGCCAGAAATGTTTCAGTCAAAAATCCAGTCTCACTCTGCATAGAAGAACCCACACTGGGGATAAACCTTTTCAGTGCTCTGAATGCCAGAAATGTTTCAGTTGCAAAGGCAAACTCACTGTACATACAAGAATCCACACTGGGGACAAACCTTATCAGTGCTCTGAATGCCAAGAAAAGTTTTATAACAAACAAAGTCTTTCTCGACATGTAATAACCCACTCTGTGGAAAAACCTTACCAGTGCTCTGAATGCCAGAAATATTTCAGTGAAAAAAGAGACCTTACTCGACATACAAGGACCCACACTGGTGAAAAACCTTATCAGTGCTCTGAATGCCAGAAAAGGTTTTGTAAAAAACAAAGTCTTTCTCTACATGTATTAAGCCACACTGGGGAAAAACCTTACCAGTGCTCTGAATGCCAGAAATATTTCAGTAAAAAAAGAGACCTTACTGTACATACAAGGACCCACACTGGGGAAAAACCTTATCAGTGCTCTGAATGCCAGAAAAGGTTTTGTAAAAAACAAAGTCTTTCTCTACATGTATTAACCCACACTGGGGAAAAACCTTACCAGTGCTCTGAATGTCAGAAATATTTCATTAGAAAAATAGGACTTATTATACATATAAGGACCCACACTGGAGAAAAACCTTATCAGTGCACGGATTGCCAGAAATGTTTCAATACCCAACCCGAGCTCACTCGGCATAGAAGAACCCACACTGGAGAGAAACCTTATCAGTGCCCGGAATGCCAGAAATGTTTCATTGACAAAAACAGTCTCACTCATCATATAAGAACCCACACTGGGGAAAAACCTTTTAAGTGCTCTGAATGCCAGAAATGTTTCAGTGTAAAAATCAAACTCACTAAACATACAAGAATCCACACTGGGGAAAAACCATATCAGTGCTCTGAATGCCAGAAAAGGTTTGGTAACAAACAAAGTCTTTCTAATCATGCAGTGACCCATTTTGTGGAACAACCTTATCAGTGCTCTGAATGCCAGAAATGTTTCAATGAAAAACGCCATCTCACGGTGCATATAAGAACCCACACTGGGGAGAAACCTTATCAGTGCTCTGAATGCCAGAAATGTTTCAATGTAAAATGCCAACTCAAGGTGCATATAAGAACCCACACTGGGGAAAAACCTTATCAGTGCTCTGAATGCCAGAAATGTTTCAGTTTAAAAAGTAGTCTCTCACAGCACATAAGAATCCACACTGGGGAAAAACCTTATCAGTGCTCTGAAAGCCAGGAAAGGTTTTATAACCAACAAAGTCTTTCTCAACATTCAATAACCCATTCTGTGGAACATCCTTATCAGTGCTCTGAATGCCAGAAATGTTTCAGTATAAAAAGTAGTCTCACACGGCACATAAGAATCCACACTGGGGAAAGACCTTATCAGTGCATTGAATGCCACAAATGTTTCAGTGAAAAAATCAATCTCACTCGCCATATAAGAACCCACACTGGGGAAAAACCTTATCAGTGCACGGATTGCCAGAAATGTTTCAATACCCATACCCAGTTCACTCGGCATAGAAGAACCCACACAGGAGAGCAACCTTATCAGTGCCCGGAATGTCAGAAATGTTTCATTGACAAAAACGGTCTCACTCATCATATAAGAACCCACACTGGGGAGAAACCTTATCAGTGCTCCGAATGCCAAAAATGTTTCAGCCGTAAATCTGATCTCACTGCACATGTGAGAATCCACACTGGGGGAAAAACATCAGTGCTCTAAATGTCAGAAAAGATTCAGAGGTAGTGATGGTTACAGGCACCATAAGAAAACACACCATCAAAAAGACTTCAGTGCTCCAAGTGCCAGAAAAGCATCATCAATTTTAAGCGCAATCTCACTCTACATGAGCAAACGCACACAGGGAAGAAACATTACCTATGCTGTGAATGCCAGAAATTCCTATTTTTTATAGGCACAGCCTGACTAACCATAATCCACTCCATACTGATGAAAACCTTATGAGTGCTCTGAATGCCAGAAAAGCTGCAGAGAAAAACACTATCTCACCATGAGAAACTCCACACTGAAGAAAATCCTTATGCCATAAAAGCTTGAATCTGAAAGATAGTGTTATGCTTCATGAGAGATCCCACTCTGGGAAAAAACCTTACGAGTGCTCGAAATGCAAGCAAAGTTTTGGTCACAAATTACTTCTCACTTTTCATGAGCGAACTGACACGGGAGAAAAAAGCCTTGTGTGTTCTGAATGTCAGATAAGGTTTAATCACGAATACAATGTCACTTCACATGAGAGAATTCACACTGGACTAAAGCCTTATACAGGAAGGGAAAGCCAGAAACGTTTTACTCATAAAGGAGATCTCACTAAACATGAGAAATGCACCCGCACCAGGTAAAAAGTAAGGTGTATCTTGAGTTGCAGAAAAGCTTCTAACAACCTGACTTTACATGAGAGAACACTTATTGTAGTTTCAATAGGATTAATCAAGAAATTCTTGCAGGATAACTTAGGCTGGCCGCATGCAACCTCCAAAGAAATTTCAGGCCTTGAAAATATTTTAATTGCAACAAAATCCACAATTTGAGTATCTGAAAGTTACAAAACTCTCAAGGTCTTTACTTGACACAGAGAAGTGTTAGTACTTGCAAACATCAACTAATTAACAAAAAATTCACAATATTGAGCAGAGAGTGCATCAGTGAAGGGGCAGTTCAGGGACAGTGCAGGGAGAGGCTGAGGAGAGAGTGCATCAGTGAAGGGACAGTGCAGGGAGAGGCTGAGCAGAGAGTGCAGCAGTGAAGGGATGGTGAAGGGAGAGGCTGAGGAGAGAGTGCATCAGTGAAAGGATGGTGCAGGGAAAGGCTGAGGAGAGAGTGCAGGAGTAAAAGGATGGTGCAGTGAGAGACTGAGGAGAGTGCAATAGTGAAGAGGCGGTATAGTGGAGCTGAGGAGAGAGTGAAGGGATGGTGCAGTAAGAGGCTGAGGAGAGTGCATCAGTGAAGCAATGGTACCGTGAGATGCTGAGGAGAGAGTGCAGCAGTGAGTGATGGTGCAGTGGAGGAGTGAGGGCTGCAGCCTGGATGGGGGGGCTGAGCAGAGAGTGCAGCAGTGAAGCGATGGCGCAGGGAGAGGTTGAGGAGAGAGTGCAGCAGTAAAAGGACAGTGCAGTGTAAAAATAAAAATATGCCTTACCTCTAACATAAACTAAAATCAACATACATACCTGCCTGAACAACTCCGTGCACAGCGGTGCACATCGCTGAAGGGAATCGCCACGGGCCATGTTGAACCTAGAAAAGAGAGAATAAACATCTGAGAGAAGCCCCCCACTTACCTCCTCCATCACCAGCTTCGGAGAAGCCACACGGATAGCAATCCCCATGTCTGCAAGCTTGTCCAGCACATCCTGTAAGTCTAGGTTACGCCGGGACTTGGCTCGGGACAATGCGCGACCCTGAAAGATCTTTAAATGCCGAGGAGCGGGCGATTACTGCCGGATGTCGTGGCGTCATTCAGGTTCAGCTGGAGCACGTTTCCCAGGAAGGGCAGCGGGCGGGCCCTGTGTGTCACCGGTGCGAGGGATACCACAGCCTCCGGAGCTCCAGCAGCAGCAGTATGGGGCAGACCAGTTTGGGAACTTAAATCAGATATACGCTATTGTCTTTGGTATTGTGCGCTAAATGCGCCGAACAGGCCATTTTGTGATAAGGTAGCGCTACAAGAACACAGCCATTAAAACATACATAATAAAGTGTCAGTCAGTTCTCCCCCTTTAAAATTGTGCGGGGAAATGATTCTGTAAAAAAGATCAATATTAGATTAAACAATTATGATTTGGCGGTAGTCAGATGCCCTTTTTTCTGTTCTCAAAATTAGTGATGCTGCACACTTTCTACTAACTCCGTATAACTCTTCTTTTTCAATGATCTCTTTTCTTAGGTGCTATGTAGAGCGCCAAGATGCTTCTTTTCTGTCTCTTAGCCACACAGGTATTCTCTTCTGTCCCGTGCCAGTGCTAGCTCAAAAAATTATGTAGAATATAAATTAAGTAGCAATGTAGGTGAGAATGAGCATTTTACATAAGTGGCAAGTTAGTGGCGGAGTTCACAGGGTGTACATTTCCGTAAGAGGGTGTGTCTGCTTCATCACAATGCCCTCAACCCCTCCGCCCTGACTGAAGCGTACCTGCGGAGGTCAGGGCGGTGAACATTTTCAGAAACACTCTAAAAAGGACTACAAATTGCGTTTGTTTCTTTTAATACCACAGTGCAAAGGTTGAAAATGCTTTACTGTGGCAGAAGATGCATTCAGCGACATTTCGCCCAAAATGCACTCTGTAACCAAAAGTTCACTCAGAATTATTTAAGAAAGCGACGCATTTAAACACCTGTTCATGAATATCAACTAACCCGCTCACCATCTCTCATGCGCTCCCTCATGCACATGTAATCAACTGTGATGATCCCACACCCCCATTCTCGCTGGTACTGCTCAGCTGGATTCTCTGCACATAAGGTGCTATCTATTAGCCTTCTCGCATCAGCACCAAGTTGAAACCATCCAGCTTTCTCCCACTGCACATCTAGGACTCATTTGCCTTATCACCTTCAGACATCCAGACTACATAACCAGTCTTCAGAGTAGTAGGTGCGCCTCTAATATTTGATTTAATTGTGTTTTTCACATTAGCTGTAAATGCCACTCAGTAAACAACCGGCAGTAGTGGAAAGCAGTGACCTATAACCCCAAAAGCGTTGCACACCTCGTGCAGCTTATACCCCGCCCACTAGTGAATGGCTTGGAACGGATTCGCACCCCCTAAATAGGGAACCAGGCAGTGCCCAGGGGATGCCCTTCTGGCACGGTGGAAAAATATGCTGCCCCAGTACTGCAGTCAGCATGCCAGCCAGCTGCAGGCCGCCCCTGGGGAGCACCAGGACCCAGGCTGCGTATGGGGGGGTCAGGTGGACTTCCTTCCCTTTGGACGGAGGAGTTCGGCCCTCCACAATGAAAAAGAATCAATCAGTTCTACCGGGATCCCTAGTCAGACAAAGGCCCGGCTCCGGATTCTCCCCGAGCTCACCCACTCCCAGGATACCGACCTTCAGGAGATCCTGCAGCCGAGACTGGCACCGAGGAGGACGGGGACGACGAGGCAGAACAGGCCGGCGTCGGGGCGCTCTTCTTGGCTGACTTCTTCTCCTTCTTCCAGGGGAACTCTGCCGGGCTAGGCCAGGGCCGGGTGCGGGGGCTGCTGGGCCCCTCCATTCAAGAGCCGCTTCTGGCCGCGGGCCCTGGACTGGCTGCCGCTGCCACCGCCGCTGCTGAGGTTGCCGTGGCCGCGGCTGGGGATGCTCTGCTCGAAAGGAGGAGGAATTAATGTCGAGTCCTTGATTGATGAAGTTTGAAATGTCTCCAAAGCTGACGAGGGAGCTGAGGCGGTGAATGGCGAAGCCAAGGAGGAGCAGCCGAGGCGCTCAAATACATGGAGAGCGGGCGGGGGGCAGGAAACAGACAGGGGGAAGTAGGCACAAACAGACACGGACAGCGAAAATACATAGAGAGCGTGAGGGGGCGGGAAACAGACAGGGGGAAGAAGGCACGGAGGGAAACAAACACGGGCTTACCTTCACTGCGAAGGATAGAAAATGGCGGACACAAGCTTCCGGATTTTGAGGATTTGTGGGCGTGGTTTTGCTGTCCTGAGTGACGGACAACGTCACAGGGCTAAAGAACGCAAAAAATCATGCCCCCAAATCCGAAAAAGACGGGGCTTCTTTGGAGGGACGGCTCTCTCCTCCAATGGCTGGCCTCCATTTAGGAAGCCAGCCAATGGTGGAGAGGCAGGGCAGGGAGGCGGGTTCTGAAGCCCTACTAAACAACATTAAATCTCGGACTTCCGGTCTGCCTTCGGCAGACCGGATATTACCGAGACCTAAAAAGGTTAAAAACCTGGCTCTACCCTCGAGTATGCTCCTTGGCATCCTGCTAACTCCTTCCTGGCAGGGGACACATTCTCTCGGCCCTAAGCTAGTCGCCTGCATCACAGCGCCAGGTTACCCGTAGGGTGTCAGTTGCGCTTTACAAATAATGATAAATAAATAATTGTTCACCCTGTTCACTCTACGCCAGAGCAGCTTCTGCCTTTTTTCTGAGAATTAGCAAAATCCAGACTCTCTCACTCTACTATGAACGTTTTTCTGGCTGCACTTTTCAAATTCCGTCAGGATGGCTCCAATTCTCTTTATTCTTCAAGAATTATTCAACAATTTTTCAAAGGCTTATTTCTGATGTTCCCTAAAATTCGACGCCCGCCTCCTCCTTGGCATCTGAACATTGTGTTGGCACAACTCATGAAGTCCCCATTTGAGCCCATTCGTAGGGCTGATCTTAAATTCATCTCCTTGAAGACATCGCTGCTTTTAGCTCTTACATCGAGTCAGCGAGATACAAGCTTTTACTATCAAACCACCTTTTCTTCAATTCACCAAAGACGCTGTGGTGCTCCGCACTAATCCAACCTTAATTCCTAAACTTCCATCTGATTGCCACCTGAATGAGCCTGTCATCTCAAAGTCTTTTTTCCCTAATCCACAGCAATAGCAAATTTCTCCGTACATGAAGAGCTAGGTATACCATTTCTATGTGATAACATAGCAGTAAACCCTCTAGTATGTTGGCTAAATTGTTGGTTAAATAACGATGTACCTCTTACTCAGCTTATATTGAGGGAAGCGCTAACATGGGAAAACAGGCTTAAGGTTCCATGGATAAAGTATTTAAGTAACTGCTTCAGGGAAATTGGGCGCCCGAACTCTTCTTAACTCCAAAATCCATTACGAAACTGGATGTTATTCTTGTGAAGAAGGCTTTTATCTCTTCCAGGTACTTAGTCATGGACGCCGGTGAAATAAGGAAAGGAATTGTACGAAAACATGTGCTATTAAAAACAACTTTGCTCATGGAACCGTCCCTGTCATGGCCAATGTCAAGCTATGATCGTTTTCTGTTGACAAGGTTCAGGCTGGATTTATTTCACTTATTGCTGGCCGTGCCAAAGGGATCCTACCGTGGACAAGTGTTGCCGGCTTGCGGCTGCGACGAAAAGTCTCCGCAAGACCTGGCACACTTTTTATTCTTCTGTCCGTTTTACATTATACCACGGAGGTTATATTTAAAACCCTGTCTTAAAAAATTTAATTTCTCTCAATTTAGACCAGCACTTAATTATCTTCAGATGCTAAGCTGTGATTGTACCCTATTTGTATGCAGTTTTTTAAAATTAGCACTCAAATTTAGGAAAAGTATGGAAGGTTAATTGTACCGGTAATAGATATATCTCTAGAAAAATACTAACCTTTTTATATCCTCTGAATACTCCTTTTTAACATTTTGAGTGTACATCCTGCCTGTAACTTTTTGTAACCTTTTATAATCAATTTAATCTAGCTGTTTTTAACTTCTTTATGTAAATACGAGTCAATATATGTTTTGTGTGTAATGCTTTTATGGTTGTTATTTTAAATAACCGAATAAAGTTATTTGACTTGACTTGACTAATCCACAGTTGCCAGCAGAAAAGACTTTACATTCTCTAGATGTTAAGAGATGTTTGAAATGTTATTTGCAAAGAACAACCAGTATCCGTAAAACTGATCAGCTCTTCATAGCCTACGGCAGGATGCGTAAAGGACCTCCAGTTGCTAAACAGACTATTGCATATTGGATATCTAGAGCAATTTCCTCTTGCAATCAGCAAGCAGGCTAGACACTTCATGTAACGATTAAAGCGCCCTCTACTAGAGCAGTCTCCTCTTCTACTTCTCTCTTTGCTGGTGTGCCTCTTCATCAGATTTGCAGAGCTGCGACCAAGCACTACTGTCTGGAAGCTGCCAACAATGCTGACACAGCTGTTGGGCAAGCGGTGCTACGTAATCTTTTTAAGTAAGGTGAGCCTCTGTTTTTTACCTCCTCCTGCACACATTGTATATATGTATATATTTCTGTTTTTGCAGATGTGCCCATGTTTACAGCTATACTGTAATATACGTATATGTATTCTCTCATACTCTGTTTACGGTTTACTTATGGTTTACCATGCACAGTTCTCAAATTACTGCTATCTACTCTGATTCAAGCGTGTGAATCTATGAAAGATACCCCAATACTGGAGAAGAACATAAGTTACTTACCTGAAAACTGTGGTTGTCCAGTATTGGTATCTTTCATAGATTCACATGCGACCCACCCACCTCCCCTCAGAGGCTCCCCTCTTCTCCTTGGCTTTTATGCCACACTTGTGCTAAAAAATCTGAGAGCCTGCGCCTCTGAGGAGAAGGTTCCAGAGAGTTCTGTTGCCTGATTGGCTGGAATTTGGACCATATCTAATGACTTGGACAAGTTATTAAAGTGACAAGTTTTTTCCTATTACCTTCTATGTTACAATACGTCCTATTGCTCTTTTAGCTATGCTTTCACTATGCTATTGCTATATTGCTATTTATTCTATGTACCGTGGGACTCACACTTCGACGACAGGCATTCAAGCATGTGAATCTATCAAAGATACCAATACTGGAAAACCACAATTTACAGGTAAGTAACTTATGTTCATCTTCCTGATCTTATGGAGCTGAAAAAAGCAGGTAGAGACCACCGTCCCAATCTGGGATTTCATAGATCCCAGTCAATTGTGATGCCAAGGCTTTTAGTTGATCAAGATCACGGGTACTCATAGTACGGCCCGCGGGCCGCCAGCGGCCCGGCAAACCTTCCTTGGTGGCCCACGGACCTTGCAGACATCATACCCGTGATTTAAAAAAAAATTTTTTAAAGAGTTTCTGCAAACACTGGGCGCGACTCTGTGAGAGTCTGCTGCTCTGTGGGGGCACGCCATTCCAGTGATAGTCAGAGTGGAGCTGCAAGGGCACTAAGAGGTGAAATACAAAAGCCTCATTAACATGAAAATGTTCTTTTAAAGTCCTGTGAAGTGCTCAGGTGCGGCTGTATGTGTGTGTGTGTGCCCGTGAAGCTGTCTCAGCTGGGGCACACACAGGCAGGGTGAGATGAAAGAGGGAGACAGAGGGAGGTAGAGGGAGATAGAGGGAGAGTGAGGGAGAGTGGGACAGGGAGGTAGAGGGAGGGAGAGCGGGAAAGGGAGGGAGAGCGGGAAAGGGCAGCAGAGGGAGGGAGAGCGATGGAGAGCGGAAGGGAAAGGGAGGCAGAGGGAGGAAGAGCGAGGGAGAGGGAGGGAGAAAGGGAAAGGGAGGCAGAGGGAGGCAGAGGGAGGGAGAGGGAGGGAGGGAAAGGGAGGCAGAGGGAGGGAGAGCGAGGGAAGAAGGGAAAGGGAGGCAGAGCGAGGGAGAGGGTGGGAGGCAGAGCAAGGGAGAGGGAGAGGCAGAGCGAAGGAGGGAGGAAGAGAAAGGGAGGTGGAGAGAGGGAGAGAGGGAGAGAGGAAGGGAAAGGGAGGCAGGAAGGGGAGGGAGGGAGGGAAAGGGAGGCAGAGGGAGAGAGAGTGAGGGAGAGGGAGGGAGGAAGGGAAAGGGAGGCAGAGAGATCGAGGAAGAGGGAGGGAGGAAGGAAAAGGGAGGCAGAGGGAGGGAGGGAAAGGGAGGCGGAGGGAGAGCGAGGGAAGAAGGGAAAGGGAGGCAGAGCGAGGGAGAGGGTGGGAGGCAGAGCAAGGGAGAGGGAGAGGCAGAGCGAAGGAGAGCAAGGGAGAGGGAGGGAGGCAGAGCGATAGGGAGGGAGGCAGAGCGAGGGAGAGGGAGGGAGGAAGGGAAAGGGAGGCAGAGCGAGGGAGGGAGGCAGAGCGAGGGAGAGAGAGGGAGAGAGGAAGGGAAAGGGAGGCAGGAAGGGAGAGTGAGGGAGAGCGAGTGAGAGGGAGGGAGGAAGGGAAAGGGAGGCAGAGCGAGGGAGAGTGAGGGAGGACAGGAGAGCGAGGGAGAGGGAGGGAGGAAGGGAGAGCAAGGCAGAGCTAGGCAGAGCAAGAGAGAGGAAAGGAGAGTGAGGGAGGAAGGGAGAGCGAGGGAGGAAGAGAGAGCGAGGCAGAGTGAGGGAGAGCAAGGGAGGAAGGGAAAGGGAGGGAGAGCGAGGAAGGGAAAGGGAGACAGAGCGAGGAAGGGAAAGGGAGACAGACCGAGGGAGGCAGAACGAGGAAGGGAAAGGGAGACAGAGGGAGACAGAGCGAGGGAGACAGAGCGAGGGAGACAGAGCGAGGGAGACAGAGTGAGGGAGACAGAGCGAGGGAGACAGAGCGAGGGAGACAGAGCAAGGGAGACAGTGCGAGGAAGACAGTGGGAGAGGGAAGGAGAGAGAGGAAGACAGTGAGGGAGAGGGGAGGAGAGAGAGAGAGGGAGACAGAGAGAGAGCAAGGGAGTGAGACAGTCTGAGCGAGACAGAGGGAGAGAGGGAGGGAGAGAGAGAAATAGAGAGAGGGAGGGAAACAGAGAGAGTGGGAGATAGAGAGGGAGGGAGACAGAGGGAGGGAGACGGAGAGGGAGAAAAAGGGAGGGTGGACAGAGAGGGAGGGAGACAGAGTGAGGGAGACGGAGAGAGGGAGACAGACCGAGGGTGACAGACGGAGGGAGAGAGAGGGATGGAGACAGAGGGAGAGAGGGAGCAATAGAGAGAGGGAGGGAGAGGGAGAGACAGAGAGAGAATGAGAGAGAATGAGAGAGAGATGTGTGTATGCCGGGTCTGGTGGCTCAGTGGACGAAGACATCCGCTGCAGGGACCTGTGTTTAACCTTATGGCCACAGTTTTTTTGTTGCTCTAGCCCCAACCACCCCCCCTCTGACCCCGCCCCCACCGGTGCGGCCCTCGGACACAAACCACACTGTAAATTTTGCCCCCGAGAGAAAGTTTGTGAGTACCCATGTTCTAGATGGTAGGGGTGGGTTTCCCAACTAAGTCGGTCAAAAATTTGAGTTCCAGGACCCACCAATTAGGATCTTTTCAGCTTTGTCTGGGTTTAAATGCAGGTGGTTACTGTTCATCCAGCTACCAATATGTCACATGGTAGTTTGAAAGTTACTAACGGAGGCTGCAGACATGTCGATTTCCAAGATCAGTTGATGATTGTCAACTTAATTGAAAGTGCATACCTTCCTTTCGCCTAAGGATTGAATTAGAGGATACAGATACAGAATAAAAAGGTGTGGTGACAGGGAGGAGCCCTGCGGCACCCCACAAGTCAATTTGACTTTCTAGGTAGAGAATTGGGCCCAGCGTACAGCTTGAGTGCGATCCTCTTGGAAAGACGTAAGCCACTTAAGGGCCAGGCCCTGTATCCCTGCATTACTCACATTGTCCACCAAGAGGACGATGAAGACTCTATAGAGGAAGGTTAGTTTCATCCTCTTTCATTTGGGGGTGAGAGCGTCACAAATATACATGTCTCTTTTGGACATAGTCAACCCGTACTTGTTGCCTGGAAAATATTGTGGTTTAGACTGGAAGTGCACAGCGTCCCTGCCAACCAGGCCCCCTGTGTCAGAGCTCCTTCCCTAAACTGTACACGTAATTTCCACAATTGGCACCCCTTTAGCTCACATATAAGTTCCTAGTAAAAGGTACCCCTGGTACCAAGTGCCTTGTGGTTAAAGAGGGTCCCTAAGGGCTGCAGCACAAATTATGCCACCATGAGGGACCCCTCACCAAGCACATGCACACTGCCACAGCGGCCTGAGTGTCTTGGTGCAGACAAAACTGAAGAGCCGACAAGGCACACATCCTTGTGTGCCATTCCCATAAACACTGCTAGTGGGGTGTCCTACCCATATCTCAGGCAGTGAGTTAAAATGTGCAGATTTATATAGTGCGGCTCATTACCTGTGAGGGTTTCCAGACGCTGTCTATGGTCACGGGGTGATAAAGTGATTTGCTCAGAATGACACGATGTTGCGCTGAAGCAGAGACTCAAACCCGGATCCCCAGTTCCCGAGTCGGCAGCTCTGGCTGCTGCACTACATCCTCACACCCCTGTGAGGGCATATCTGCATGAAATGCCCCTGATGCCCCTGCAATATCCTACTTGATTCCTGGATATTGTAAGTGACCAGGGAAGTCATAGTAAGTACATAGGCTGGACACTCGTCATTATGAGTTCGCCAGCTCCATGATGGATTCACTGAAATATGTGATGTTTGGCACCAAGCATCTCAACATAATAAACTTGCGCTGGTTCCAGTGTCGATTTTATTATAAATTGCACACATAGGGCCCCTTAGAGGGGTCCCCTGAAACCTACCAATCGTTAGTGTGGTCATTGACTGGCCCGAGCCAGCCTGCTACCACCAGAGTGTGTTCTGACTTCAGGGGAGAGTGCCTGCGCACTCTGAGGCTGAGAACAATGCCTTTCCTGGGTGGAGGTGTTCACGTCTCCACCTGGACAGGAAGAGCCATCCGTGGTGGGGTGCTTCAGAGGTCTTGCCTCCTTTCTAATGTGACCCCAGCCTCTCCTGTTCGAAGGAGCTGGCCTCCATTCTGTCCTCACCTCCTTTTTAGTGTCGGGACAGGCCGGAAACCTTTGATAGAATAGGCGATGTGCCCCCCTCTTTTAACCCCAGCCCTCGGATGCTGGAGGCTAGGTCAAGTACACTTTTCAGTGCCCACCATCTTGAAGATGATGGGACTTATCCAGTTAGGGCTAGGACTGTGTCCTCCTCTCACAGAAGGTGGGCATGTTAGAGGGCCTAGACACCCCATGCAAAAGGCCCATTGGACACCACCTGTCACTCCCTTATAACACCCTTAAATCTAGTTTTTAGGTGGCATCCCCAGTCCATGAACTTCAGTTCCTGACCTCCTAAGAAGAGCTGGGCACTACCGATCTGCACCAGCAGAGAAGATTGCAGAAAACTACTGTATACAGGTGTTCCAGGACCTTTTGTCTAAAGTAAAGTCTGGATCCCCTACGGACTGCTGCCCACCACACGTCCTAAAAGAAGCCTTCACCGGCCTCCCGGGTCCAGCCCTCTCTCTCCTGAATGAGTCCCTACTCCAGGGTTGTGTCCCTAAGGCCTTTAAAGAGGCAATTGTGGTTCCCCTTCTGAAGAAATCAGGGGCCCAGATCCTGTTGAATTACAGCCCAGTCTCCTTGCTCTCGTACCTGGCAAAGGTACTGGAGGCTCATGTGGTGAAGTGCCTTTCCAATTTTATTGAACAATCAAACTATCTCGACTCACACCAAGCTGGGTTTTGGTCTGCCCACTCAACGGAGACCGTAATACTGGCGGTATTGGACTCCCTGCGAGATAGGGTTGACAGAGGTACTCCTCAGGCCCTGGTGCTGTTAGATCTCTCAGTTGCCTTTGACACTGTCGACCATGGTATCTTTGTGGACAATGTCAAGGAGGCTGGCATTCAGGGCTCAGCCCTTAGTTAGATTAGCTCCTTTCTAGAGGATCGCTCCCAGTCAGTCTAGAGCGAAGGTCCACCATGAGCGGACCTCTTCTGGACTCCTCAACGTTACCTGCAGCCTCTGCAAGGAGACCCCCTCGACCTTGACGTGCTCTGGTATGCCTTTTCTGACACCAAAAGGCACCCCTGCAACCATCCATCCTGGGCTTTGGTGAAGAGGACAAAAGGTGTTGCTACATCCTCAAGAATCAAAACTTACGATGACAGCTTTTGGTTTCCTTCGACCGGCCTCCTGGCCCGAGCCTGCAGACCTTTTCCAACTTGGCCGGTCTTTGATGCTGTGTTGTCATCTTGCACCCTGTGTCCCTGTGCCGCTGGTGGTGTGGTGTAGTCATGGTGCTGCCTTGGGCCATGTCTAGTGTTGGCCTCAACCTCCAGAGACTCGTTCACCCAAGCCGCTGTTACTTACCTGTAAGCAGCCTCTGTCCGATTGCCCAAGTCCCCCTTAATTTGTATGGGGTTTCCAACCTTGCACCTGCACCTGGGCGCCCCTGTGCTGCTGGTGGTGCACTGTTGGTTCTGAACAGAACCGTGTCCAATACTGACCTTAACTTTCGTAGAATGGTCTTGTAAGTAGATGTTGCCTATACGTATGTTGAATGTTTTCTTCACCCCATAGGTTAACATTGCAAAGTCTGGAAATTGCACTAATTTTCCACTTTTTATATTGAACAGTATTTCTATTGCAAAACGTATTTACTCAAGATGAAATTCTGTGGGTCTGCAAAATAAATCTAACCAATTGTCATTTCATAAATTGGTCTCAGATTTATTCATCGAGTATGTGTCATTTATTGCCACTGCGTGTACAACAAATGCTTAAAACTACCCTTGTATACTGCTCCCCCACACTACCACAAAAGAGCAATAGTATTATCTACTTTAGCCTCTGAAAATCTCTGGGGATCCACTGGACTCTCTGCACACTATACCTCTTTTTGGTGTAGACCCAGGCACGACCAGCAATAGGAAAACCACATGGTTCACCGACGCCCTCAAAGACTCAAAGAAATCATGCCGTACTCTCAAAAAAACATGGCGCCATAAAAGGACGACAGAAAACATGACAGCCCTCAAGAACGCCACTTGCGAACACCACCAGCTGATCCGCACCACCAAAAGGACATCGTTCAAAGAGCGGCTGGACAACAACACCCACAACAGCAAGGAACTCTTCAACATCGTAAAAGAGCTCTCCAACCCCAGCGCCAGCAACAACGACATCACACCGTCGTAAGACTTCTGCAACTCCCTCGCCACGTTCTTCTACCGTAAGATCGCAGATATACACAACAGCTTTGATGCCCAGAATCTGCCTCCAGTCACCAAACCAAAGACCCCCACCACCACCCTCAGCGCCTAGACCCCCATCAGCACAGAAGACACCACCCACGTCATGAACACCATCCACTCTGGCTCTCCCTCTGACCCATGCCCCCATCACATCTACAACAAAGCCGACACCATCATCGCACCCCAATTCCGAAACATCATAAACAACTCCTTCGCGTCAGCCACCTTCCCAGAGAGCTGGGAGCACACAGAGATCAACGCCATTCTGAAAAAACCCACAGCAGACCCTAAAGACCTTAAGAACTTCCGCCTCATCTCTCTTCTTCCCTTCCCGGCAAAAGTCATCAAGAAGACCGTCAATAAACAGCTGACTGCATTCCTCAAGGTAAACAACTCGCTCAACCCATCCCAGTCTGCGTTTCGAGCCAACCACAGCACCGAGACCGCCCTCATCGCAGCCACCGACGACATCAGGACCCTAATGAACAACGGGGAGACAACCGCCCTCATCCTCCTAGACCTCTCAGCCGCCTTTGTTACCGTCTGCCACCGCACCTTAATAACCCACCTCTACAACACTGGGATCCAAGGAAAAGCCCTGGACTGGATCACCTCGTTCCTCTCCAACAGAACCCAGAGAGTCCGCCTCCCGCCGTTCCGCTCCGCGGCCACCAAGATCATCTGCGGCGTACCCCAAGGCTCCTCGCTCAGCCCAACCCTCTTCAAAATCTACATGAGCCCCCTCGCCGCCATTGCACGCAAACACAACCTCAAAATCATCTACTACGCCGACGACACCCAGCTGATACTCTCCCTCACCAAAGACCCAGCCACCGCCAAAACCAACCTCCAGGAAGGAATGAAAGACGTTGCAGAATGGATGAAGCTCAGTCGGCTGAAACTGAACTCAGACAAGACGGAGGTCCTCTTCCTCGGACAAACTCCATCCGCCTGGGACAACTCCTGGTGGCCCACAGCGCTGGGCACCGCACCGACACCCACGGACCACACACGCAACCTGGGATTCATCCTGGACTCCACCCTCACGATGACCAAACAAGTAAACGCCATCTCATCCTCATTCTTCAACACCCTGCGCCTGCTCCAAAAGATCTTCCGGTGGATCCCCACCAAAACCAGAAAGACGGTCACCCAGGCCCTCGTCACCAGCCGACTGGACTACGGGAACACCCTTTATGCAGGAACCACAGGCAATCTTCAGAAACGTCTTCAGCACATACAGAACGCCTGAGCACGACTCATCCTCGACATCCCTCGCCACAGCCACATATCTGCCCACCTGAGAGACCTGCACTGGCTCCCCGTCAGCAAGAGGATCACGTTCAGGCTCCTCACCCACACACACAAAGCACTCCACGATATGGGCCCCGAATACCTTAACAACCGCCTCACGTTCTACACTCCTACCTGCCAGCTCCGCTCCACCAGCCTTTCCCTCGTCACCATCCCACGGATTCGCAGAGCCACCGCCGGAGGAAGATCCTTCTCCTACCTGGCCGCCAAGACGTGGAACTCCATCCCCACACACCTACGACTGACTCAGGACCATCTCACCTTCAGGAAACACCCCAAGACCTGGCTATTCAAGCAGTAGCGCCCTCTCTTCACCGCCTTGATACCCTCGCTGTGAGTAGCGCGCTTTATAAATGTATTGATTGATTGATTGATCGATAGTACAGTGAGAGCCGGCTCCCCACGCTTAGGTACTCACACACACTCAGACATAGACAGACAGACACAGACACTCTCTCTCTGTCTCTCTCTCTCACAGACATTCTCACACTTACCCACCCTACCTCACATAAGAAACATATATTCAACTTCTAAATGACACTTTCAACTAGGACTAATAGTAAAAAGGTTCATGCAGAATTCATAAGATCCTACTTGTAAGGATATCTGTGCAATCATCCCCATGACAGGAAAGAAGAAATGCAAATGAATTAATCAAATGCTTTAGGAGGCTAAGCACTCTTAAACTAAGAAATGAATTAAAGATAAACCAGGAATAGAGAGAAACAGAAAAAGAAATAAGAAAGACAAAAAAAAGAGGAAAATAAAGATAATAAAAACAAGGGAGATAGAAAGTACGAAAGAAAGAAATGAGGCTCCCATATATTATATTCAGTAGTGCTTGTAATATGGCGGCCAAGATATCCGTCACGTTTGTGTCTGAGTAACCAAGGCCAGCGAACTCTAAATCAGGCTCTTGACACTTTGCAATGTTGCTGCTGTTAACTGTGCACCATTACTTCCTCAGAAGTCACAGGCAGGAGACACCTGGTCGCCTGTAACATAATTTTTATAATTACAAGTGTGTGACAACACCACATAAACAACAAGTGCAGATTAAACCACAGGGTTCAAATAAACCCACACACACACACACCGTAAGATTAAACCTGTACTAAACACACAAGCCTCAATAACAGGTAGATAATACTAAGACTAATGGACACAATGAAGCAGACCTAGAGATAAATGCATAGCACAGAAAAGAAAAAGGTCTTGATTTAGAGTTTGGTGAGCAGGGTACTCCTTCACAAGCGTGGTGGAGTATCCTGTCCAACAAACGGATGGTCTGCCTGATCTAGTGCAAGTCAGCTGGATTGTTATGTGTCCAGCCTTACTTGAGTGCCATCGGTGTAAATACATCGGACGGCCCTTCCTCTCTAGATCAGGCAGTCTGATGTATTTTTCTCTTGTTCAGGACCACCAGGGAATACCTGGCAGCCATGATGAGATTTTCTTTTTAAATATATCCCACTTCCTGGGAGAAAATTATTCAGGGAGAAAGTTCCAAGGGTGTGAGGGTGATTAGTTATTGGTTTTTAAAAACAAACTCAAGCTTTGGAAGCTTGTTTTTAAAAAACACAAAAGTTGGTGAATGGCTGCCTGAAACATCCCCAAGGGATCCAGAGAATTGTAGATCAACTTCCTATAGATGGTTGAGATTGCTTTTTCGGTCAGTGGATTAGTTAGCAGCTGGTCCTCCAGTAGGGATGCATCAGGTAAATCCCCCCTTCCCAGATGTGACCTTGCAGAGCGTGACCCAGCTGCAAATGTAAGAAACGTTTTTAGTCACCTAATTCATACTTTTGTTGTAGGATCGTGAAGGACACAAGCGCCTGTCCCCTCCACACATCGCCCGGCCACTCTAAGCTAATCAATCCTCATTTTGTGAAGCCCTGCAATCCTCCCACTGCACTTAAGAGATCACCATCATACAGTGGCGTAATTTCAGTCAGCTTACCTTCTCAGCCTAAACACTTGGTAGCCTCTCTCCACACCCTTACCACTTTTTGGGTATGAGTAGATATGGTGCACTCATACTCTCTTAAATACAGCACCGGGGTGAGGTAACCTCTCTTGCCCATGGCCAATTGATCTACCCGGTAAGCAGGATCCTCACGGTCCGCAAAAACCCGGTTGTTGACTGACACCAGCTGCGTGACCCAGTTATACTTGAGAATGCTCCGGACCGCCAGTCTACCTTAATCTCCCCTCTACACCTTACTAAGCACGAAGTGCAACCATCCCACAACAGGAGCCAAAGTTCTCAGTCTACCTTTTGAAAGAAAATGTCTGGTGGGATCTTAAAGGATGTTTTTTGCACGATGTACAGGAGACCCTGGAGGGTCATCACTTTAAATAGGGCAACTCGGCCCAGTAAGGAGAGCGGGAGTGCCCGCAAGTGTGGGGCATCCCGTAATTTCTGGAGTATGTTCCTGCCTGTGGCTCCCTTGTAATAAACACGCCCAAATATTTATGGTTTAAATCTTTATTAATTTTTAGACAGAAGAAAAACAGGACCCTGAGCTCCCACGACAGAATTCAAAGGAGACCACAAGATCGCAATGTATAACATTACCACAGGCAAGAAACATTTAGCGGGTCCACAGAATCAACAAGAGAAGAACAAATGAAGAATTTCCCAAACTAAATCCCCACCCGCCCCACCCGTCCCTTGTCCACCGAAAAAACATAAAATTGGAAGGGATAAAGGGGAAGGCTACGCCCTGATCAGCGTCGTCTTGTATGACTTTTCGTGGAACTGTCACTAGGAATCTGCGTGTCTGGGAGACGCAGTAGTCAAAGATATCTGGGGCATGTCAACTCTCGAAATTCGGACATCAGGAGGGTCAAGAAGGGTCGCCACAACTCAGGGAACTCCAACCCCCTACCAGCCAGTGTGAGTGTGAGTTTCTCCATACCCAGTATCATCCAAAGCCGTTGAAGCCAGCCGGAGAGTGTAAGGATTTGGGCAGTGCGCCAGGGGATCAAAATGTTCTGCAAGGGGGGCGTGGCCAAGATGGCGGCTTAGGTGGACGTGTTTTCCGGAGGCTCCCCGTCCTGGACTCCCAAGCCCTGCCTAATTCGCTGACCACCCTGCAGCCGGACCCGGGGCTTTGATGCTAGGAGTGGGAGAAGGAGCAGTGAGTGAAGTAGTGTGGCTCACTGGTTAGAGGCGGCAGACCCGAGAGCAGAGGACGGCCCGGGACCAGGGTTCGATTCCCGGCGCGGCAGGTTTCTGGACCAGGGTCAGCGGACTCGATAATTCTCTCGCCTCGGTGCCCACTCTGATCAGCGATCACACTCGGCAACTCTGGGCATTAGCTTGCCTCATCTTCACTAACGGCCCCACCAGACCGCCGGGGATGCCTGGTCTCACCCTGGAGATACCCATTAAGGGACCATCTCTCAGGGAAGCCAGGAAGGGTCTCGCAGCGGTCGAAGCGCCTTGGGACCCTACGGGTAAGTAGTGCGCTATATAAATGTAAATTTATTTACATTACATTTACAAGCCGCCGACGGGCGAAGAAAAGCACTCCACGTTACCGGCAAGCGGAGACGGGCAGCGAGAGCCTGGAGGTGGCCCGTCCCCCCGCACTGCACACGGGGCCGGGAGGTCTGCGGCGGCGCTACAACGCCAGAAGAGGCCGTCGGGGCTGCCCTGGGCGCTTGCGGAGGTCTGCTGGGAGTTGGGCCCCGTTTGGTGACTGTGGACCGAGGGGGCGACACGTGCAAGAAGCTGCCGGGGTGCCCGGCCGCGAGCAACTACGTGAGGCCACCGCTGCGGCCTGGTGGCCGGAGGTGGGCAGCCCGGCCCCCGGCCTGGAGAGACTGCTGTGCTGCCTGCCGGAGGTATGTGATCGGAGCGGTCTGGGACTGACACGGGCCGGCTCCACTTAGGATCCACTGGTGAGCGGCGGGCCGGGGGTGCCATTGCGAGGCCTAGCGGGTACTGCTAGGGAGGGCCCCGGCTGCGGCTTAGCGACTGAGAGTGCACAGGCCCGGAGGCCACGGCTGTGTCGACGTGGGACCTGAGGGCCGGAAGCGAGGCCATAACCACCGGGGGTGCGACGTGGCTGACACCACAGGGGGCACCCGGTATGGGACGTGGAGGCACGGGCCTGAGAGCAGGAAGGGCCGGCTAAATTGGAGAGCTTGGACGCGGCGTGGGCTGTGAGGAGGCAGCCTAGCTAGGGAATCTGTGCAAGAGCCCGCGTGGGGTCCCCTCGCCCCGGAGAAGGAGCACAGGCTGGGCTGAAAGGGGGTCCTGCTGGCGCCGTGACCCGGCGTGGTCCATCCCAGCGGCATCGAGCGCCCAGCAGTCGGAGCACTCTGCGGCCAGGAGGCGGAGGTGGGGGTGAACGAGCCCCGCAGCGTCCTGCGGCCCAGGACAGGATCGGAGCCCTGAAGGTCAGGGAAGAGGGCCTGCAGTGGACCCACGGCTCACGGCGGTGACCCAGGGACGGCCAACGCCTCTGCAGCGGACTGTGAGTGGTGAGCCCACATCTTCGGGGGTGGGGTGGCAGCCGGAAGGCGCGAAGGGCCTGGAGACACTGGAAGCCACAGGGGAGACGCGAAAGGCCTAGGGGCACTGGACCGCTGACGACTCGCCACGTTACCTGATCGAGCTGGGCTCCTGGTGCGGCCATCGACCCAGACGACCCGATTGCACCCCCAACAAGCAAGCGCAGAGCCAGGCGGTGGTGGAGTTGCTTGGGAGAGGGAAGATGGCGACCATCAACCGCAAGGGGAACCGCACTATCACTGACTTGTTGTCAAAAGGGAACCCCAAACCCGAAAAAAGCCCAGACAAGCTGACTCAGGGGCCCCAGACTAAGGGGAATGACCGGGATGGGGGCGAGGCCCCGGCGACCAAAGCCTTCATGGAGGCACTCTTCAACTCTCTCAAGGAGGACATTCAATCCCTTCGACAGGACATGGTGGGGGAATACAAGGAACTCCGCCGCGATGTTGATGACCTAGGGGAACGAGTGGCAGCCAACGAGCTTTCCGGACAAGCTAGGAGCGAAGAGGTGGAATTTCTCCGACTTAATGACCAGCAGACTGACCTCCAGTCTCACACGAAGGACCTAGAAAATCGTTCCAGACGGAATAACATCAGAGTTCGGAACGTGCCCTCCTCGGCTGAAGGGGGAGATGCTACAAGCTATTTAAAAAGCCTGTTCCGGGCAGTCCTCGAGGAGGGAGATGACTTCGAGATCCGCATCGATCGAGCGCACCGGTTGGGCCGGGAAAGCAGGTCCCAAGGGCCTCCCCCGGACATCCTTGATTTTCTGCCCGATTACATCTTAAAGGAACGCATCCTGAAGGCGGCACGCCTCAAACAGCCCATTCAATACCAAGGCCACGCTCTGGAACTCTTTCAGGACCTCTCAGTGATCACGCTACAGAAGAGGAGATCCTTCAAACCCGCAACTACATTCCTGCGCAATGAAGGGGTCCAGTATTCCTGGGGTCACCCCTTTAGACTGATTTTCCGTTGGAATGGGACCCTCCACCAATTGCGCTCCCTGAGAGACACCTGTTCAGTGCTCGGGATTCCTTACGAGGAGCCCCAATCAGGCTTTGGAGGCAGTGGAGGCTCGACGGGGTCTCCGCCCTCATCCTCTCAAGCGACGAGCGACGGCTGGCAGAAAGTTCGACGCGGCCGATCATCGCGGAAACCGCTCAAACCTGACTTAAAGACAATGGAACAGGAAAAGGCGGCAGCGATACAAGAAGTCTCCAAAGATACAGGTGCTGGTCCATGAGGTCCGGTAAGGGGGTTATACACAGCTATACACAGCTACCTGTAGAGCGAGGGGTGGGGAATGGGGCGGGAAGTCTCGAACCGTCGGGGGGGGATTGAGTGGTGATGTGATGCTGCACTGTGGCTCCCGGGGCCTTCCACTGGGTGTGGAGCGGGGGGTGGGCGGGGGGCCTCACCGAGGCAGTGTTGAAAGAATGGCCCTGGGGAGCTATCTCGGAGCCTTTGCCGGACGAGTGGGGTGGGTGGACGGGACATGAGGATTGCAGAGATGCCCCGGTTTGGGAGGGTGGGGCAGGGGATGGCATTTACGACGCGGTGGCCAGGTCTCATTCCTAAATGCCTATAACTATCGGGACCTGGAATGTTAAGGGCCTAAACTCCCAGCAGAAGCGCCAGAAAGTGTGGAAGTATGTGCTAGACCAACACTTAGATGTTGTCGCTTTGCAGGAAACGCATCTACTAAAGTCGGAAGACCACCGGCTCAAGCACAAGAAGTACCCCTTTATATATAAAACCTCTGCGACCACTAAGCAAAAAGGGGTGGCGCTGCTGTTTAGTCCGGCCGCGCAGTTCGAACCGATGTGCACACAGTGTGACAAAGACGAGAGGTGGCTAATGGTCAAGGGCCGCTTAAAGGGTAAAGTGTGCACTCTGGTGTCAGTTTATGCCCCCAATACTGGTCAAAAGAGTTTTCTGCTAACACTTCTGGGTAAGGTGACAGACTTTGCCGAGGGTCCTGTTTTCCTTTTGGGAGACTTGACCTTGTTTGGCATCCAACACTAGACAGTACACACACTAGAAGATCTGACATGGGCCTATTCCCGGACTCTATCCAGGCACAGATTGAGGACATGGGGCTTCTAGACAGCTGGCGAGTGGCACACCCGGACACTCGGGATTTCTCGCTCTATTCCCATATACACCACACCTACTCACGCCTCGATTACATCTTTTTTAGTCAGTCCCTACAGGGCTCCTTGCAGGACGCAAAGATCCTCCCCATCTCCGTATCTGACCATGGGATGTACACTATTTGTTTAACCTGGCTGGGTGGTGCCCCGAAACCGGCGCAATGGTATTTCCCGGAAGCATTAGTGAGGGACAAGGAATCATGCACGCAACTGAGGGAGGCAATTGGGGAGTTTTTCTCCTTCAATAACCCGGAGGAGACCTCTGAGTATAACACCTGGGACACATTTAAAACGGTTCTTAGGGGTAAATGCATTGCGCTTCACTCGACCCTTAATAAAGAGCGCGCTAGAGAACGGGAAGGCCTAGAACAGAAGCTATTGAAAGTCGAACAGGTTCACAAGCAGAAGCCCACCAGACAGACACTGCGAGCACTCACGGCCCTTAGAGGCAAATTGCGAGCCATATATAACAACAGAGCGGAGTTCACTCTCCTCAAATTGCGCAGCCTAGCCTACACGCAGGGGGACAAAGTGGGGAAGCACCTGGCCAGGCAGTTGAAGGGTAAACGGGAGAGGGAAAATATCGGGGGCATACGAGATGGGGCGGGGAACTTACAGCACAGGGATGAGGACAAAGCCGACCTCTTTGGGGAGTTCTATGCATCACTGTATACAGCTGATACCCCTGACGCTGACCGTCAGAGCGCCTTTTTGCGGTACCTGCCCGTCCCACAGGTGCCCACGGAGTGGAACGAGGTCCTCGTGGCCCCTATCACCCTAGAAGAAGTCCTAGCGGCTATCAAGTCGCTCAAGGCCCATAAGGCACCGGGGATAGATGGGTACACCGCAGTCTTCTATAAGACCTTTGCCACCGAGATTGCACCCCACCTGGTCAACCTATTCAATTGTATGGCCGCGGAGGGCAACTCAGCGGCCTCCATGAACGAGGCGGTGATCTCGGTAATCCCCAAACCGGGCAAAGACCCCTTCCTCTGTGCCTCATACAGGCCCATTGCCCTCCTTAAAGTGGACGCCAAACTTTACTCCTCTATACTGGACAAGAGACTGGGCGACCTTATGCCGCTTATCATACACCCCGACCAGTCTGGCTTTATCAAAGGGAGGCAAACTCACGACAACACCAGGCGCATCGTCCATTTAATAGAGAAGGCCAACAAATTCAAAATACCTGCAGTGTTGATCGGTCTTGACGCCGAAAAAGCGTTCAACCGTGTGGATTGGAGCTTCCTGTGGTCCAGCCTGAGGAGGTTTGGGTTTTCCACCCAATTCATTACAATGCTCCAGGCCAACTATAGGCACCCGTGCTCTGGGGTCTCGGTCAATGGGGTGCAATCGACCCCCTTTGGTCACACTAGGGGGACGAGGCAGGGTTGTCCCCTGCCCCCTTACTCTTTGCCCTCAGCATAGAACCCCTAGCTATAGCGGTCCGGGAGCACCAAGGGATAGAGGGTCTCCCCTTCACTGGTGAGGCCCACAAAATCTCGCTCTTCGCGGACGATGTCCTCCTCTCCCTGTCCAATCCGATGAGTTCCCTCCCGCATTTACAAGAAGTGCTCACCTCCTTTGAGGGGGTGGCAGGCTTCAGAGTCAACCTGGCCAAATCCTCCATACTTAACCTAACTCTCTCTCGAGCTGAGGCCTTGCAGCTTCGAGCGCTCTCTCCGCTGGACTGGGCACCCTCCTCCTTACAGTATCTAGGGGTCCAATTGACTCCCAAGATCGATCAACTATATGCGGCCAATTTCCCTGTTCTCCTCACCCGCCTCCAACGGGAACTGTTCCGCTGGAAGCCGCTTTTCCTCTCCTGGTTGGGTCGCATACATGCCATCAAAATGACCCTCCTACCCAAACTACTCTATTTATTCCAAGCACTCCCTATAGAACTGGAGGAGGACTTCTTTGCACGTCTCAAGACCATGATCCTAAAGTTTTTGTGGCAGGGGGGAAGGGCACGTTTCTCCTTTTATATGCTATGGCGACCACAGCGAGAGGGGGGGGCGGGACTTCCAGACCTTTGCCTCTATTATAAGGCGGCTCAACTGCGCATCCTGGTTGAATGGGCACAGATGGAATCAGAAAAGCATTGACTCCATATGGACCGCAGCGTTGCAGGCAGAACTATTTGGGATTTAATATGGCGTGCTAAAAAGACAGACCCCTGAATGCGTACATCAGCACCCCGAAACGCATCACTCTTAAAGTGTGGGACACCGTGGCTGAGAGGGAGGGCTGGACGTCCTTCCCGTCGCCGCTTACCCCAATCCACTTCACCTCTTCCTTCCCACCAGCGCTCCGAGAGGGGCCGTTCGATGCCTGGAGGACGGGCGGATGTCTCGCACTCACACACCTGTTCCACAACTATGACCCACTTACTTTTGACAATTGCAAGAGAGACTACGGGGTGGGAGACCGGGAGCGCTACCATCACGCGCAACTCCTTCACTGGGCCCTGAGTCCGCAGGTCAGGAAGGGAGCCACTAGACCTCTTACCACATTCGAGTTGTTCTTGCTCAAGGCTAAATCTATGAAAGGGGCTATCTCGACACTGTATAAACTACTGCTCTCCACAGAGACTGCACCACGGCCACGCTTTATGTCTTGGTGGGAGGGATTGGCTCAGCGGGACATTGGGGAGGAGGAGTGGAAACACCTGTGGGCAGACATCTTTCGCTTTAACCGCTCCACGAAACTGAGGGAGGCACACATGAAGGTAATGGGGGTCTGATATTTGTACCCAGCTAAACTGGCTAAGATCTTCCCAGGGGCCACAGATAGGTGCTGGAGGGGGTGTGGACTACTAGGTGACTTCCAACACATATGGTGGGACTGCCCCTCCATTAGGCCGTTCTGGGAGGAGATTCTCGCTCAGATAAAATCCATTTTAGGATACCCGGTCCCGGTTACAATGGCGGAAGCTCTTCTGGGCCTTCGGGACCCCAAGCTAGAACACCAAACCAGAGCCGATAAAAGAATTATGTGGTTATGCTTGGGGCTGCTAAACTAGCAATAGCTAATGCTTGGAAACAGAGGGAGGCACCGGCGATGTCACTGTGGCACACCCGCCTGTGGCAGCTGTGTTATATTCTGACTTCTTGGTATTTCCCTTTTAATCCAACCCTGTACATATTTCCCTTTTAATAGAACCTTTGTTCTATGTTGCACATGCACACCATTCAAGTGGTTCCATTTAGAATTGTTATGATCTGAAAAAGATATACTGGGATTGTTAACTTGATGGTTGGAAGTACTGTGCTGCAGCTGAATAAATCCTGGACTTATCAATATATCTTTGGATTTCTCTTTATTTATTACAAAATTGGCGACGAGGGTGACCAGTACCTACTACTTCTACATCAGCAGCACAGGTGTGGTACAAAACTGGAATTTTGGGAAATTTTTGAGCTGTTTGCAGTATTTACCCATTTCCAGAAGCTTTTGGATTTATGATTTATTCTCCAAAGGTACTTGGATTTTCCTCCAGAAACTATCGTTTGATGTGTAACCTGGAATGTGACCTGTAAATCTATCTGGGAAAGATTCAAGAAAGGATTCGTTTTTCTACTTCTTCATTGTGGATTTACTTCAAGGAATTACAATTTATTACAAGCCTCCGGATTTCTTGCCATTTTACAGAAATTGCGTTGACTTGGAACGTTTCCTGTGTAATCCTGCAGATTTTACTAACTAATACTTTATTTTTACTAGTGTTTACCTTCAAAAAGCGGAGTCTTCGGTTGCAGCTCGCATGCGCCGCCGAGAAAGCTGTATCCAAGGTAACGAGTGAGGCTACACGCATGCGCTGTCAGACAAGCTGTACCTATGGCAACGAAGGAAGCTGCACGCAGCGCATGACGTAATGCGCTATGCGTCGGTAGCGGCCATATTTGTTTACTTTGTCTTCAACGCTACTGCCGAGCGCTGCGAAGAGCGAGCATTGTTTCACAAGGAAAACTGAAGGTACTTTAAAAACAAAACTTAACGCTACTGCCAAGCGCTTCTGAAGAGCGGGCATTTGTTTACAACGTGGTTGAAGGTACTTTGAAAGCGCGTCTGCCTGAAGCTGTTAGCAACGCGCGTGAAAGTGATTTAAACAATGAAATTACTACTTTAGACTGAATTCAGGAAAAATTACCACAAGTTGCAAGTTTGAATCCTACGCTGATTTCATTTCAATTTCGCTGATGTACACAGCCTGTGTACTCATTAACTTATCTGTCATTAAGTTGTAGCAGTTAGTGCAATTTAGTTCTTATTGCATTACTATTATTTATACTGTTATATTGCTATTATTTTTTTTTTGTTGTTGTTCATTGCTGTGATATTTGCATTTACTAATTAACATGCAGTTCGATCCTCCTTCAAAATTTTTGCAAAGCAAGGGTGATCCTCCCATTCCGTGGAACAGATGGAAGGAGGAGTTTATGACTTATTTAAAAGCTATTGATGGAGAAAGGATGGGAAATGAAAGGAAGAAAAACATCTTCTTACATTGTTTGGGATCCGAGGGGCAAGCTATTTTCAGAAATTTACCATCCGTTCCTGGTGATAATGGGGTTTTTGATGAAGCTATGCTTCGTGTAGAAACACGCTTTAAACCCACCACTAGTCTAGCTTTAAACCGGTACAAGTTTTATACTAGAACACAAAAGGAAAATGAATCGTTTGATGATTTTCTAACAGGTGTGAGAGCTCTAGTTATGCCATGTAATTTCGGTAATATGACAGATGAGATGCTTAGAGATAATATTATTGTGAATGTTAAATGCAAGAAAACACAAGAACAATTGTGGATTGTAGGCAACCCAACCTTGTTGGAGTGTATCTCAACTGCTAAAGCTTTTGAACAGTCTAACAAATGGATGAAAACGATAGAGGAGACAAGCAATAAGAGTAGTAAGAGTGATAAGTTAACTGAAGAAGTGTGTGCAATGAACAATGTTGCAAGAGGTTCCCCAAGTCATAAGTTTGGACCACGTAACCGCATCGTGTGTTTTAGATGTGGGAGTTACAATCATGTTGCTACGTTTAAATTTTGTCCTGCTTTGGGCAAGGAGTGCAACAAGTGTGGAAAAGTGGGTCATTTTTCCAACTCATGTAGAGAAGACAGAAAGAAAACTGGGGATAAAGGTAGTTATTTCAAGAAAAAGGAAGTTTCTTGTGTGAGAGATGAAACAGACTATGATTCAAGTTTAGTTAGATATGAACGTGTTGTGTCTGATGAACCCAACAGAGTAAGTGGGATGATTGTGTCTATTATAAGTATAAGTCTGCTTGAAGAGGATTATTTGGAGTCTCCAAAATGTTCCGTTAGGTTTAAAGGTGTAGAGTTAGAGTTGATGGCTGACTCGGGGTCTCCTTGGACCATCATAACTGAAAGGTATTTTGATGAAATGTACAAGAACATAATTTCTAAGAGTGAATTGTGTCCCCCCGATGTCATGGCAAAAGGTTTTAATGGTTCTAGTATTGATTTTATAGGGTACATTGCCTCCATGATGTATTTTAAAGATCAATCTGCATTTATCAAACTGTATGTGGTTGTAAAGGGAGTGAATGTGTTGGGGTGGCGGGATCAATTCAGACTTCACATTACGTTGAATCCACGCAACAAAGATCCTGTCATGGTGTCATATGATTGTGATATGTCAGAGGATAAAATCAGATCAGTAGAAGAGAGTAATGTTTGGAAGACTCTGTCTGATGAGTTTCCTAGTGTGTTTTCGGACAAATTAGGTAAATTAAGTGGGTTCACTCATGTTATTAAGCTTAAACAACGAGCTATGCCGGTTGTACAGAAACTTAGGCCAGTACCACTTAATGTTAGAGAAGAATTAAGTGATGCACTGAATGATATGTTAAAGAATGATGTCATAGAAGAAATAGAGTCATCCGAATGGGTTTCGCCAATGGTTTTGGCACGCAAACCTGACAAATCTTTGAGGTTGTGCATAGATTTGAGAGCACTAAATGCAAACATAGTGGTAGACTGTCATCCCCTGCCCAATATCAACGAGGTCGTGAGTATGCTGGGAGGTGGTATGATTTTTTCCACGTTGGATTTGAGATCGGCGTATCATCAGGTTGTGTTAGCAGAGGAGTCACGCCATCTCACTGCTTTTATCACACCCCAGGGTTTGTTCCAGTTCAAACGGATGCCGTTCGGTTTGGCGTCAGCAGCCTCTGTTTTTCAGAGATCTATGTACCATATATTTAAGGACATGAGTGAGTACGTGAAGTGTTTCCAAGACGATATCTTGGTTTTCTCCAAAAATGATGAAACACACATGGAGCATTTGAGGAACGTGTGCAAGAAGTTAGATAAGTTTGGACTTACTATTAAGAGTAAGAAGTGTAAGTTATTTCAAAAAACTATAGAATATTTGGGACACACAATTTCTGGTAAGGGTGTTGCTCCAAAAAGATCCTTAGTAGATGCTATCTTAAAGGCTCCTGCACCAGATTGTAAGGACAAGTTGTTGTCGTTCCTAGGGCTGTGCGAATATTACAGTAAGTTTATTGCAAACTTTGCAACAAAGATGGAGCAGTTAAGGGAGTTGACAAGGAAGGAGGTAGAATTTTTGTGGGGATCTAAACAGCAGGATGCTTTCGAAAGTGTCAAGCTTGATATGGTGTCAGCACCTACTTTAAGGCCTTTTTGTTTGAATAAACTTTGCATTTTGACAGTAGATGCCAGCCTTTATGGGTTAGGTTGTGTGCTTTCACAACGTTCTGGGAAGGAAGATTGGAACGTTGCGTTTGCATCCAGATCGTTGAATCAAACTGAAAGACGGTATGCTGTCATAGAAAAGGAATTGTTAGGATGTGTATGGGGCGTTGAGCATTTCCGGAATTACATTTGGGGTGCAAGATTCCTCATACGCACTGATCACAAACCATTGGTGAGCATTCTCTCACCTGGTGGAGGGTTAAATGCCACAGCTCGCATTGCAAGATTGATGTCACGTTTGCAAGAATATAGTTTTGACATTGAATACGTGCCTGGGAAGCTAAATGTAACTGCAGACTGTTTGTCTAGATTGCCATGTACAAGCTCTGGGGTTGAAGAGGATACAGAGGTGGTAACCAGTGTTTCTGAAATGTTTTCAGAGGAATACAAAGTTATATCGGAGGATATGTGGAAGAGGGGTATGGATGAGGATGATTTGCTATGTAAGGTCAGAGACTATGTGAGGTTGGGATGGCCTTCCAAAGAACGTATTCCTGCTGAGATCACACCACTACAACGTTGCTGATGATTTGGCCATTGAGGGAGATCTTTTGTTCAGAGCTGGGAAATGTATTCCACCGTTGGCTATAAGAAGTGTGATTTTACAAATGAGTCATGAATGTCATATGGGAATGTCTTCTATGAAAAGACTTATTAGGTCCAACTTCTGGTGGCCAGGGGTTGATAGAGTAGTGGATAAGTATGTCAGGGAATGTCCTGAGTGCATTGAGAGTGATAAATCGTGTAAGTGTGATCCTGCACCTTTAGTTCCTGTAAAGTGGCCAGATCATCCGTGGCAAAAGTTAGGAATTGATATAGCTGGTCCTTTCAATTTCTTACCACAAGAATGTAGGTTTGCCATTGTTACTGTGGACTATCACTCAAAGTGGCCTGAGGTCAAACTAGTGCCTCACCCAAATACTGAAAGTGTTATTCTATTTTTAAAAGAGATTTTTTCCAGAGAAGGTACTCCGGAGTGTATTGTATCAGATAATGGGGTACAGTTCAAGTCCTCACTTATGTCAGAGTTTTTGAACACGTATGGCATTAAGCATTGTACCACAGCTCTCTATGAACCACAAGGTAATGGACTAGTGGAGAGATATAATAGAGTCCTCAAGGAAGATTTGATTTGGGCTCGCAAATCAGGAAGTCTGTGGAAAGATAAGTTGAGAGAGAAATTATGGTTATACCGTATTACACCTCATGCCACTACTGAAGTCTCTCCTTTCCGTTTACTAAAAGGTAGAGATCCTGTTTCGGGATTATGTCCTTGGTGGTTTAAGAAAAGTTGTAGTCAACAAGTGACTGATGTGAATATTAAGGAGGTGGCTGGAAAAGTGGAGCTAAAACAAAATAAGTACAAATGCAATTATGATTCTAGGATGAAAGTTAGACAACCAGAATTCATGGTTGGAGATGTTGTCAGGATTCGCAAACCAGGGTTCATTGCTAAAGGAGAGAGCAAATTTGGTAAGCCAATGAAAGTTATGCGAGTCTTTCATAATAGTGTTGTTACTCAAGATGGGAAAAGATGGAATGTTAGAAGAGTTTCGAAATGTGTACCATAGTTGATTTATATGTACGCATACTGATGTTTGAACATACAGCTTTTAAGGTTAATGTCTTTTCTTTTTCTTTAAGGGGGGAAATGTGTTATATTCTGACTTCTTGGTATTTCCCTTTTAATCCAACCCTGTACATATTTCCCTTTTAATAGAACCTTTGTTCTATGTTGCACATGCACACCATTCAAGTGGTTCCATTTAGAATTGTTATGATCTGAAAAAGATATACTGGGATTGTTAACTTGATGGTTGGAAGTACTGTGCTGCAGCTGAATAAATCCTGGACTTATCAATATATCTTTGGATTTCTCTTTATTTATTACAAGCTGCTCAGCCTGGAACGCATGTCCGACATTTCCCGTGAGGACTTTAAGAACTTCGAGTACCGCTGGGGACCACTGGTCTCGTTCCTCTCTAAGGGCCTCCCATCTGCGGTGTGCCCCTCTACTATCAGGGCCTTGCACTTGTTCCAGTTTTAAGAAGGCCTCGAGGGCTGACGCGCTACTGAATGGCACTTTCACCACTGGGGGGCGGGAGAGGGTGTTCGGGGGGGTGGGGAGGGAGAGTTGAGGGTTCTGGGGTTTCTTTGTTACTGTTCGTATATGGATAAAATGTTCACCATTAGCTGTCCTGGAACACTGGGGACACAACACTGGCAGAGGCTCTCGCTGGTATGGTTGGAGCTTTGAAGTTGGGAATACCTGTCATGCACAGGGGTATTGTGATGTACCGGGGCACTTGGGGTTTCTCCCTTCTGGACTCTGCTGAGACTCGTCCCTGGCAGCTCACGCAATGACTGTTATAGACTTACTGTGCATGGTCCAGAGGTGTCTTGCGTTGTGGGGACGTATTGACCACTTCCCTTAGCCATACTGCGAATGCGATGCTCCTTGTCTTATGGGCCCCTGCGTGGGCATGTTGGCGGATTGTGCCCTGTTTTTTTTTTTAATGTGGACAACAATAAAATCTGTTTACAAAAAAAAAAAATTCTGCAAGGCCTCCCCTTTGGCAATTGCTATTGGTCGTCCCCTTCGGGATTTAAGTGGATACATTAATGGGTTAGGCAGGCCTAGGAGGATATAGGAGGGAAAACAAGGGAGCCGAGTTTCTAAGTGAAGATCTATTTCATCCAGTACTTGGGACCAGTATGGCTGTATGTGGGTGCAACTCCAGAGGATGTGTTCCAATGTTCCTTTCTCCCCCCACTCCCTCCAACAACAGATCGCTAAGTCGAGGGTCAAAGCGATAACACGCGTTTCGGCGTATTGTACCAGTTAGTAACTATCTGACTCATGAAAGTACGCCTTAATTTTATTGCCCTTGATTCATACTCTGGACCGTAGTTGAGGGATAGGTCTAGGCATAGTCCTTGCAACACACAATAGATTTGCTTGCGGCAGAGGCCAGAACTCAAAAGTCAGGGTACCAGATACAAGTAGGTGGTAACTCAGGGTAGGGGAAAACACCTGTTGTCTGTGGGAAGGAAGTTCCCATCTCAAAAATATACATTAAAAAAAAATGTTAGGATTCTTTTTTAAATATCTGTTTGGTGCCAGTCCACATGACTTTAATATCTGCCTTTGGGATTCTATGTTACAAGTCCAAAGGGTACATGTATCCTTTGTGAGCTTAATAAAATGTTGGAAATTCTACAATTCCTCACTCCTAGATCCAAGTACTCTCAGGCTACCGTTTTACACTCTGCTCTGTCTGAAGAACAGCTCAACATTTTCAAAATTCTGCAACTCTGCATTGATATGGCTTGTAAATTATATTTGGGGAAATTTACATGTATTATGTATTAACTATTTAATTTTAATACTATAGGTGATTGAAATTAGGGACGAAGAAAGCAAGATTTAGCACCAGGCAACTGAATGTTAGTGCCATAAGAAGGATTATTTTGAAAAACTGAAGGACATCCAGCATTCTAAGTTTAAACAATTTCCAGAATCTAGGTGTGACGAGGAAGCGGGAGCTGAGGAAAGTACTATACCTGTAAGTGAAGTCTCTAATTTAGCATTTCATTAACCCAGAGCAAAGCCATATCTGTGCACACAGCATTAGAAATAATCCCAGAAAGACCAATCACAGCATCCTCATCTGAAATATTATCAGAAAGACAAATTACCTCAGCATGACAGAATAACGTTCATCTAAAGCATCATGTAATTTCAGAGAGGAAGCACACACTGCATAAAAGAAAGATATAACAAAAGGTTTCTTCTTTAAACCATCAAAGAAAAGACTCTGAAAGAAGACTCCGAAGCTGACACGTTAACAACCAAAAGATTGGAAAATCGCCTCTGTTCAACAACCATTTTTACCCAGTTACACAAGTTTGAGACTATCTGCCTCGGGATATAACACCTCGACCCACTCTGCTCTGGCGAAAACCTTAAAAATCCACCATTTATTGTTTTCATGACTATCTCAGATTGTTTCTTTTTTAATGTGTACTGTTCTGTAATTCTATGTAAATCGCCTCAACATTATCTGTTGTGCAGGAGTGATATGTAAAAACTGATTAAATGAGCATTGTTGCGCTATAGCTAATGTAAATAAATCCTCGTCTTCAGAACTACACCTTACACCAAACATAGAAAGGGTAAAATTAACTGATGTTCTGCGACTGGTGAGCCACAATAGTACTGTGCATGTTCTAATGTTCTCACTTACTGCCATTAGGTCAGTGTAAAAAGGTATTTCTCAGTTTAATCATTAAATATCAGACTAACACCTTATCACTGCACTATAAGAATAGTTTTGAGAAATACTTCAGTCACAAAATAAGTTGCTGCCGGAGAGGCTATAACCAACAGACTATTATCTGCTAGAAACATTTCGACAGGTGTTACAGGGCTGCTTCTAGACATATTTTGCTCAATTAAAGTGTTTAGAAGATTACACACAATTTCTTTTAGAGATAAATACTGAACATTATCTAAACAAGCCCGACTCTAAAATCGGGTTCACTCGTACCGTGGCACATAAGCAAGAGAAAACTAAATGTAACGCTAGTAATACACCTTATAAAAACACGTGCTGTAAGAACAAATTCAGTGTTCAAACCCACCTCAATCAAAGCAAAATAACCCAAGTTGGGGAAATAAGTTACCTGTGCCAAAAAAGATTCAGCCATCAATCTCATCTCACTGAATTTGAGAGAATGCACACTGGGAAAAACCTCTCTGTGTTCAGAGTGCCAAAAAAGTTTCAGCAGTAAATCTTATCTCACTGAGCATATGAGAATCCACACTGGGGAAAAACCTTATCAGTGCTCTGAATGCCGGAAAAGGTTTAGTATTAAACGGAGTCTATATCGACATGCATTAACCCACTCTGTGGAAAACCCTTATCAGTGCTCTGAATGCCCAAAACATTTCAAACTTAAATCATTTCTAACTGCACATTTGAGATTCCACACAGGGGAAAAACCTTATCAGTGCTCTGAATGCCAGAAATGTTTCATTGACAAAAACAGCCTCAAACGGCATACAAGAACCCACACTGGGGAAAAACTTTATCAGTGCTCTGAATGCCAGAAATATTACAATGCAAAATGCCATCTCACTCAGCATATAAGAACCCACACTGGGGAAAAACCTTATCACTGCATTGAATGAGACAAATGTTTCAGGGACAAACCTAGTCTCACTCAGCATATAAGAACCCACACTGGGGAAAAACCTTATCAGTGCTCTGAATGCCAGAAATGTTTCTGTGGCAAAGGAAGACTCACTAAACATACTAGGACCCACACTGGGGAAAAACCTTATCAGTGCATTAAATGCGACAAATGTTTCAGTGACAAACGCAGTCTCACTCGGCGTATAAGAACCCACACTGGGGAAAAACCTTATCAGTGCTCTGAATGCCAGAAATGTTTCAGTGACAAAAGAAAACTCACTAAACATACTAGGACCCACACTGGGGAAAACCCTTATCAGTGCATTGAATGCGACAAATGTTTCAGTGACAAACGCAATCTCACTCACCATATAAGAACCCACACTGGGGAAAAACCTTTTAGGTGCTCTGAATGCCAGATATGTTTCAGTGAAAAAAGACGTCTCATTCAGCATATAAGAACCCACACTGGGGAACAACCTTATCAGTGCTCCGAATGCCAAAAAATTTTCAGCCAAAAATCTAGTCTCACTGCACATGTGAAAATCCACACTGGGGAAAAACATTATCAGTGCTCTAAATGTCAGAAAAGATTCAGAGGTAGAGATGGTTACATGCACCATAAGAAAACTCATCATCAAAAATGATTCAGTGCTCCAAATGCCAGAAAAGCATCAATTTTAAACGCAATCTCACAGTACATGAGCAGACGCACACAGGGAAAAAACATTACCAATGTTGTGAATGCCAGAAATTCCTATTTAATAGGCACAGCCTCACTAACCATAAGCGACTCCATACTGATGAAAAACCTTATGAGTGCTCTGAATGCCAGAAAAGCTGCAGAGAAAAACGATATCTCACCATGAGAAACTCCACACTGGAGAAAATCCTTATGCCATAAAAGCTTGAATCTGAAAGATAGTGTTATGCTTCATGAGAGATCCCACTCTGGGGAAAAACCTTATGAGTGCTCGAAATGCAAGCAAAGTTTTGGTTACAAATTACTTCTCACGTGTCATGAGCGAACTCACACGGGAGAAAAAAGCCTTGTGTGTTCTCAATGTCAGATAAGGTTTAGTCTTGAATACAATGTCATTTCACAAGAGAGAATTCACACTGGACTAAAGCCTTATACAGGAGGGGAAAGCCAGAAACGTTATACTCAGAAAGGAGATTTCACTAAACATGAGAAATGCATCCACATGAGGTGAAAAGTGAGGCGTATCTTGAGTTGCAGAAAAGCTTCTAACAACCTTACTTTACATGAGAGAGCACATGTTGTAGTTGCAATAGGATTCATCAAGAAACTCTTGCAGGATAACTTAGGCTGCCCGCATGCAACCTCCAAAGAAATTTCAGGTCTTGAAAATGTTTTAATTGCAACAGAATCCACAATTTAAGTATCTGAAAGTTACAAAACTCTCAAGGTCTTTACTTCACACAGAGAAGTGTTAGTACTTGCAAAAATCAACTAATTACCAAAAAATTCACAATATTAATGTCTTAAATTTTCTCCACCCAAAAGGTTTCTACTCACCCTTGTTTCTTAACATATGACTGAAATCTATATTTTCATGATAAGATTAAACCTAGGCGGTGTTCCTCAATGAAGAACTCCGCGAAGTGTAAAAAAAAACTCTGCCGCTCTACGTGGAGTTCTGCGACCAGCGGAGTGTGTTGGGGTCATGCCGTTCGTGATGATTTTGATCTCCTGTTGTTTGTCCCGCCCTGTAAAATTAATCGTGAATGGCATCATGTGCAGCGCAAGAGGGTGCAGCTGCTTTACTCGAGCGGCAGCTTTGTCAATGCGAAGGAAGGTTTCTCAACGCGAGTGCTAGTGACCTGCCGCGACCTTTCGCTTTCTCGCCAGGAAGTGGATTTTGCCCTCCAACTAGACCTTGGCGAGCGCGAGCAAGGAAAATCTCATCAGGAGGTGGAGTTTCCTCGCTCCAGTACATGACGTTGAAGAGCGCGAGCGTGAAAAAAAACCTTGCTACGCTCCACGGTGCAGAGTTTTTAGGAACTCCCGAGCTCCGCGGAGTACGCGAAACTCTGCAAGCGGAATTCACCACCCAGAATTAGATAATATACAACAGCAGGAAAACATAACAAACCAGTTACTTGCCTTCGGTAACGCTCTTTCTGGTGGATACTCCTTTACCTACAGATTCCTTACCGTGTGAATATTCCCCACATGCCAGACTGAATCCTCAAACTTTAAAGTAGTCCTGCTGCACGCAGTAGGAGACATCATGCAGCTCAGTGTCACATCATCCTGCTCCAGAAGTGACAAGCGTAGACGCATAGAAGCACTTCCCATGTGTACTGTGAACAACTACAAAGGTCTGTGAGTTCATTATCTCACTGGTCTGTATCACATATGCAGGCCCTAGCCAGATATTAATTCATCATTTTTATCAAGATTAGAATTCAGATGAAGTCTTTTCAATTCCAAAAATTCTAATTGTGTTCTCAGCAGCAAGTGTATATATAAATCGTTGAGTGATGACTGCGCAGTGCTAAAGTTGAAAGTGATATGATAATAAAACAGTCCGATCCACATTTTGCACACAGAAACAGGGGTGTAAATACTTTCGTACAATACAAGTTAAGCAAAGGCGATTCTTAGAAGATATCATTTATATGAAATAGTCCCTGTATAGTCAATGTTTCATACGGTCCAGTTAATTACCATGGTCTTATCAGGATGGTATATCGCCGCTTCTCCAATATGATTCTCAACTATATTCAATACAACCCAGTAAGGATTCTTCTGTATTTCGGGGCAGCGTATCTGGGAGGAAGTCAAATTCAACTAAGCAGTTCCAGGGCCCGTTCGCCGGACCAAACAACTGCAGCCAGTGAATCCTCGGCTCGCTGTCGAACAAGTTCAAGTGTGACTCTTCCTGATGAGACCATCGTCATTGACTGTCTTGTCTGTGAGAAGTTGCACCAGCCATCCTGTGATGGTGGGCACGAAGACATTCACCGCCAAGTGAAATACTCGCAACTCCAACAGCTTGTTGTGGAGTTGGGTCTCTCCCGGTGACGAGGGTTCCCTAATCTCTGTCTCCCATATGGCCTTCCCATCCCAGAAGTAATACATCCGTCGCCACTGTTAAGTCTGGGTGGAATAGGGAGAGGGGTCTGCCACTGGCATAATCTAATTCACTGGAGAAAATGTTGGGTACGGCCTACAATAGGGTGAGTAAGTGTCTTGAGGGACACAAAGAGGTTTTGCAGCTGCACCAGTTGTAGCAGCAAGTCCCTCAGTGGCATGATGTCCCGGACTTTGCCTTTATGTGCCATGGCTTTGAAAGAACTGGGAGACCTGTTGGGTTTGCAGCAGGGTCTGGCGCTGGCAGTATTGAAAAACCCTACAGTAACCAAAAGGGGACGAGATTTGTGATGAAATTGCGTGGCGGAGGCAGACAGACCAAAGGAATCTGCCTGGGGCCTAGTCCACTTTCTTGCTTAAAAGGCGAGAGCCATCGAATAGCTTGTCTATTAACGATGCTCGGGTTTCTTTAGAGAACAATATAGACCTAATCTTGGCAATGCACTGAGTTCTACACTCATGCCAATCGCCTGACCCAAGCAATAGGCTATGTCCAAGTCACAACATAGTACAAACTTTGCTGCAACACATCTATCCTGAATAGCTTGTGTTCGCCTGCAGAATTTGGGCCACTGTTTCCCACAGTTATATTTACAACAAGGGGTGGTGAGGGACAGAGTCTCTGAATTAAGCAGAAAGCTCTCACCCAGTCAAGAGATCAGGGCTAGATCCAACACCTTTGGACTGGGTAAGAGTGGTCTGTTTAACTCAGACACTCTGTTCATCACCACCCCTTTTCTAAATCGTTTTTGGCCACTATAGGTGTGGCAGGGTATACTCAGACATGAGTCCCTTTCTCACTGCTCCATCAGGATTCAAGCAAGCCGGGCCGAAGAAGGCTGAAATGCCAGAAACCGGTCCCCGGTAGCTTGTCTCCTTTCTGGTGAAGAATTGGCTTGGTAGTTTAGTCTGCCCTGTTCCCATGATGCACTGGGCCAGGGACAGACTGATTTGCATATAGCCAGGTTCTGAGCTGGGATGGGGCAGTGAGATAAATAACGGTGATGGATCAAGCCCTGATCTTTGGACTGGGTAAGAGTGGTCTGTTTAACTCAGACACTCTGTTCATCACCACCCCTTTTCTAAATCGTTTTTGGCCACTATAGGTGTGGCAGGGTATACTCAGACATGAGTCCCTTTCTCACTGCTCCATCAGGATTCAAGCAAGCCGGGCCGAAGAAGGCTGAAATGCCAGAAACCGGTCCCCGGTAGCTTGTCTCCTTTCTGGTGAAGAATTGGCTTGGTAGTTTAGTCTGCCCTGTTCCCATGATGCACTGGGCCAGGGACAGACTGATTTGCATATAGCCAGGTTCTGAGCTGGGATGGGGCAGTGAGATAAATAACGGTGATGGATCAAGCCCTGATCTTTGGACTGGGTAAGAGTGGTCTGTTTAACTCAGACACTCTGTTCATCACCACCCCTTTTCTAAACTGTTTCCCACAGGGCATGATTATATTTGGGAGCATTGTCATTGGGACCCTCCAGGATTTAGCGATGTGCCAAAAAAATCACCAGTTTTGTAACAAGTCTGCATTTTTCATAAAAATGCCAGTGAATGCTACCTCGTCCTTGCATTGATCCAGCGCTCGCCAATGGGCCAATAAAAGGAGGAGTCTCAGCAGCAGGCAAGTGATGTGTTCTTTGTTTACTTACTCCTCACCGGCCTGCCTGCTGTTTTGCATTCACCTGGAGGGCTTCGGACTCCCCCACCAGACAGTAGGACCTCATCTTGCACATTGTTACCAGTCAGTTTGTCAAGTAGGGCCTTTTAGATTGAAGACTAACCATCTGTCTGCGCCTTCCGCGCCATGGTACTCCTATGATCTGAAAATGTAGGCACCAATACTAATTGTGGAGGAAGAGTTACAGCCTACGGTTCAACACAGTTAAATCACTTTCATCATTTGGTTATAAAAATTTAGCAACTCCCAGACAAAAAGCTGTAATGAACTAGCCGAATTATTTTTCCCAAAGTAAATAACATATTCCTGGATTTTAAGATAACACCAGATAATCTTCAGGGACAGATACAGTGGAGTAACGTACGGTGAATAAACTAACTTACCATTTCCTGGTAATGAGTACATTCACCCCACTTACTGAAGAGAAAGAAAGTCTCTAATCTTATTAGCACTATGAAATGTGGAGCCCTGCAGATTCTTGCCCTCCATCCGGTTTCAGCGGCTATTTCTGCTCATCTCACTTTGTTATTACAGTGGTGCTCAAGTCCGTCTTTTTTTCAGTTGCTTGGAAAAAGGCATCGATGTTGCCTCTTCTAAAGACTCCTTCCCTCGATCCCTCCGATGTAAAGAACTACAGATCCAAATTGGTCTTTCCTCTTCCTGATGAAATTTTAGAAATGGCCATGAATCAGGAGATCACCGCCTTCTTTGAACATACCAACTGTCTGGATCCTGCTCAACATGGTTTAGACCCTACTACTGTATAGAGTCAACCTTAGCGGCAGTAGCTGAAGAGATCAGATCCATTGTGGAAAGAGGAGATTAATGCGGCCTTGATCCTATTGGATCTTTCTGACACATTTGATACAGTTAACCAATTCTCTTTGGTAAGCCGTTTAGAAAGTATAAGCATCAACGGTACTGCTCTCAAACTGACCAGGTTGTTTTTGTCAAACAGAGGGCAATTGGTACCTTTGGAAGATTTGACCTCTGCCCCATTTTCACTTCCTTGTGGGGTCTCGGGGATCTTCAATAAGTCTGACTTTGCCTAATGCATACAGCACTCCATTAATTGAACTAGTTCGATCCTGTTGCCCCTCTACATTATTTTATGCCAGTGATACCCATATAGTGGTATCGGTGACTGCAGAACCTGAAAAAGTGGCAAAAGACTTTAGAACGAGTATGACTAGCATCGCTAATTGGATGCAGAAGAATTTCTTAAAATTAGATGTGGAAAAAACAGAGTTAGTGCTATTTGGTAAGGATTCCTCCTTCTGGAACACCTTTTGGTGGCCACACAGTCTCGAGCCCCTTCCACTCCCAGTTCAGAAGGCTAGAAATTTGGGTAGTCGTCTTTGACTCAAAACTCACTTTTATAAGACCAATCCAATCAGGTAACCTCTTCCTTTTTCCTTATGTTAAAACATTCAAAGAAAATCTTGGCCTTCCTTCCCATGGAGGTTAGGAAAAGTGTTATCCTGGCTCTTGTCGAATCTAAAATGGATTATTTTACTGAACTTTATATGGGCTCCCAGTTGTCTTCTCAATAGGTTGCAAACAGTTCAAAATGTGGCAGCAAGAGTGCTGAAGAACCTCCCCAAATTCTGCTCTGCCTTTGAAGCCATTTAAGACCTCCATCGGCTGCCCATTAGGACAAGAATTAAATTCAAAGCCTCATGCTGTGCCCATAAGACACTGCATCAGGTTGGCCCTCGCTTCCTACAAGATTTTCAAATGACATGCCCCTTCTCGTACTCTATGGTCCAGCAATACTAGGCAGGTATGTGTACCCAGAATAAAAAGTGTCCATGGGGTAGGAAGATGTTTCTCCTACTCCACCTCCAAATGGTGGAACTCTATCCAATCATTTGAGGTCAGCCTAAACTATTGGAGTTCAGGAAGGAACTTAAGACTTTTCTTTTCAGCCCATAGTTTAATGTTCTCATCTAACTGCTAGGCAAAAGTTTAGGTATTTTATATCCCGTACTGTCAGGTTTGAAATTACACTAGTGCCAGGATGCCTTTTTGGTAATCGTGCGCTTGATTTAAAATATATTTATTTATTATTTATTTTTAAAATTTATAGAGCGCGAACATATGCCCAAGGGCGTCTTTGCGCTAAACATTCAATTCATGATTCCCTACTGAGGTTATCGACCAATTCATTGATTAAACAGCCAAGTTTTTAAGTTCTTTCTGAATGGCAACAGCGTATGACTCATCCGAATCGACAGAGGAAGGGAATTCCAAAGTCTGGATGCTGCAACTGTGAACCGTCTATCTCCCCAAGAGACTGTTCTTGTGCGGGGAACGTTTAGATGAAACAAGGTGGCTGATCTCAGTTGTCTTAGTGGACGGTATGGAGTTATCTGATTCCTAAGGAACTGTGGACCTGAGTTCTGAAGAGTATTAAAAACCAGGCACATTGCTTTGAATTTTACTCGATTTTTGATCGTCAACCAGTGAAGGTTGCGAATAGTTTGAGCAATGGGTTTGAATTTTGGGGTTCTGGTTAACAGTCTAGCTGCTGCATTCTGCACCGATTGCATTTTATTGATGACTCTGGTTTGTGCACTAGTAAACAGTCCATTACAATAATCGAGTGACGATAATACCAATGCACTTACCAGGGTTTTACCTGCAGCGTCAGGTAAGAATAGAGTAATTTTTTTGATGAGTTTCAGCTTATGAAAAGCTGTGGCTGCAACTTGATTTGCATGAGCCGAAAAATTGAGATTATCATCAAATACCACTCCCAAATTCCTAACCTTTGGGACAGGACGTGGCGGAGTTCCGAAGGATGAAGGCCACCACTCAGGAGACCAGCAGGGGGAGAGGTTTCCAAAAATTACAACCTCGGTCTTTTGGGAGTTTAATTTAAGGGAACTGGCGGACATCCAGTCCCCAATAGCCAGCATACCCTCCTGAAAACGTTTCGCCACATTTTCTACATCATTATTAATGGCGATGACCAATTGGGTGTGGTCTGCGTAAGAGGTAAGGCCCATCCCATATTGCCTGATGACAGTAGCTAGGTCCGACACATAGATATTAAAAAGTGTCGGACTCAGGGATGAGCCTTGCGGCACCCCACAAGGTAGAGAAAGCTCACTAGATTTGAAAGTGCCCAAGGTAACTGCCTGGGTCCTATTAGACAAGAAAGAATTCAGAAGATTCTTCGCTCGCAGCTGGATTCCCATCTTTCCGACACGGTCGATCAAGATGGAATGATCGACCGTGTCGAAGGTGGCGGATAAATCCAAAAGTACAAGTACTGCCGTACCTCCCTGATCTTTGATGGTTCTGATATCGTCAGCGGTTTTGATTAAAGCTGTTTCTGTGCCGTGATGTTTGCGGAACTCAAACTGGGTATTATCCAGCAAGGCATGTTCTTCAATATACTCTGATAGTTGGTGATTCATAGCTCCTCTACCACCTTAGCCAAGAAGGGGAGGCTGGCTATAGGTCGATAGTTTTTTAAGTCATCTTTTGCCAGGTGAGGTTTTTTCAGGAGGGGTTTTAAAAGAGTATTTTTCAAGGTGGTGGGAAACGTTGCTGATTTAAAAATGGCGTTGCAAATTTGTGTAACCACAGGGATTAACAGATCCAAGACCGGTGGGATGATTTTTGGGGGACATGGATCCAGGGCAGATCCTGATTTTATGGTGTTAATATTAGCCAGGATTTGTTGCTCTGTCACCTCTCTGAAATGAGTTAGAGTACATTCCCTAGATATCGTACTGGTTGAGTGGGGAGTTTGCTTGGGGGAGAAGGCCATATAAATATCATTGACCTTCATGTAGAAAAAATTGGCTAGTTCATCACAAAAGGATTGTGACGGAGGTGGGGCCAGATCAGAAGTTTTCCCCACTAGTCCCTTCACTACTTCATAAAGCTGTTTATGTACAACTTTTGTCTCTTATGTGTATGGCAACTGATGTTTTGTTTTGCTTTAATAATCAGCTTATGTTTATTAGGTTTTATTATTCAATAAATTGTTTCAAACACAACAAATGGTAGTTGATATGTATTTAGAACTGCAGCATTTCTATTGTATGGGCACTTTCAAAGGGGCCAAAAATATGGTCTGCGGGTTGACGGAGTACCACATTGGCATCAGCAGGGAGAGGTTTGGGCAGGTGATTGGGGGTACATGTAAGGTTGGAAGTAGGGGGAACAAAGCATGTACATTGTGTGGACTGTGACTCCTGGTGTTATTGTGAGGAATACTATGCTACCCTGTAAATGATTTCCCTAGTGATTATTATCACGGTGCAGATCCCTCAGAAATAAAATGATGTTACTGTCAATGCCAATGGAGGACATCAACTGCCACAGCTTGGACCTATCAACACAGTCGAATGCTGAGAACTGGTCCATGAAGGCTAGGTATTTGGGGCTGGAACGAGCCACGGTGTATTTGTTCAGAACCATGTACAGGTTTAAACACTGTTCCACAGTGGAACGACCTGGGCAAATGCGTTTTGGATATCGGATAAAAAGTTATTTTCCTCAACCCATGATACAAGTGTGTCAAGTACCATGCGGCCCACCATGTTCACCACAGAGTCCAGCAGAGAAATGGGCCTATTACAATAGGTACTGTCCCGTTATCCTTTTTTAAATGCCGGGACTAGAATCGATCAAGCCCAAGAATTTGTGCGGCTAATCTGTACTGCAGTATTGATAACACCTGTGAGGACAGGCAGCCAGGTTTTTAAGTGGGCGATGTAGAGATCTGTTGGGATCCCATCTGGCGTGGGGGCCTTGTTTTTAGATAGACCCAGAATACCGGCACTCACCTCTTGCATGGTGAAAATAAGTTCCGACTTGCCTTCCACCCTTTCCTGCCCCTCAATTGGAGGGGTATCCGACTGGAATATTCCCTCGAAATTATGTACCCAATCGTCCTCTGTGATTTGGGCATCCAGTAAATTAGCATTATTTCCAGATAGAAGTGGGCTGTTAATAATGCCCCAGAACTTTGAGCTATTATGCAGTGTACTAGCCTCCACCAAATTGATCAAGGCCTCCTCCTTCAGGACAGACTCGCGAGTTGCTAGAGCAACCTTATATGCTCTTCGTAGTCCGTTGACCGCCACCCGGTCTCGGGGTTTACCACCCAAGGCCTGTCTCTGGTTCCTGGAAGCCTGGGAGCACGGCGAGTCAAACCATCTTGGACCTGGTTGCTAACGGGCCCCGTAGAAAGTTCCTTATGACAGTAGACATGGATCCAAATGCACCCATGATTTCCAGAGCACTTGCCTCATCGTCGAGCCAGGTGGCAAACTCGCTGAGACACCGAGTTAAAAGGGACTCATGGAGTAGCACTGGGACAATACACCCCCACTATACGCTTCTTCCCCCTTCCACCTCTTTAAGGGGGACATCAGCCCCCCGCCCACCTTGGTATGTCCGAGTGTTCAGGTCCAGCCATTTGAGACACAAATGGGGTTGTGGTCACTGCATTCACTCGCATGCACAGAAAAATCGGCAACCAGAGAGTAAAAGGGGGTATAAAGGTGAAATCAATAACGGCCTCACACCCTCTCCCAATAAAGGTGGGAGTAATGTCTGTTTTCCTCGGAGGCAGCTTATTCATTACAGATGTTAAATCAAATTCAAGCAAAATGGAGTTAAGCTCAATACCCTGGGGAGTATGCTCCATGTGTAAGCCTGCTTGTAGTGCACAGCCCATAGCTTCCACTCCTCCTTGCCTGATGTCCCCACACACATGAGTGTTAAAATCCCCTGTTAGAAAAATGTAGTGATAACTCTGACCTTTCAAGATGCTATGCTGAAGTACAGACCCCAGCAGAGTTATATTTCCTCATCCGGGTGTGTAACGCCAGCGTTGAAAAAGTTACCAGAGCAGCTTGCTCCTTCCACTGGGCAACAACATCACATGTAAATTGAGAGAGACATACAGTGAGGTATTGTAAGTAACTGGCTCTGTACACTGCACCAAAGTGAGGTACAGTGTGTATAGAGTCCAAGGGTCTCCAGAGGTTAAAGTTAGATAGAACCTTACACTCTAAAGTGGTAGCTTGGTCGAGCAGTAAGGCAGTATCAGAGGACTGTGTTAAGCAATTGATGTACACACTCAGTCAGCAAATGAATTCACACACTCAAGAACTGAACTCTAGGCCAATTGTTTTTGTATAAATAAATATACTGTTGTTTTATTTCTAGAACTAAGCAAGCCTGGTACAGGTAAGCATAAAAATACTTTGCAGTAATAATTTACTTGTATGAACACAGTTCAAGTAGGCAGTATAAATTGTACTTTGTTTGATTTACAGGGGAGAAGTAGTATGCAACACTTAGCAAATACAGTACATTGAAATGAATAGGCTTTTTCAGTAAATTGCAGGTAAGTTACTTTTTATGTTACTTTTCTAACTCAGTGCTGGATACCTAGATTCAGCACTGGTACATTTCCTAGAAACAGGTAAGTAATTAAGTTTTGGTTATTCGCATGATTTCTAAAGAATATTTTCAGTTTTCAAAACGCCGCACTTAGAAACTTTTTGGAGCAGTACATTGAAATGAATGGGCTTCTACAATAAATTTCAGGTAAGTTACTTTTCACATAACTTTTCTAACTCAATGCAGGATACCTAGATTCAGCACTGGGACATTCCCTAGAAACAGGTAAGTAAACACGTTTTGGCTATTTGTGCGATTTAAAAAATATTTGTAGGTTTCAAAACTCCTCACTTAAAAACATTTTGGAGAAAAGGTGTCCATGTTATCCTATGGAGGGAAAACAGGTTAACAATTCTCAGGTAACTAATCAACTGTGGGAGTTAAGGTTCTGGGGTTAGCCTCAGGGGTCCACCAGGGTCAGTGATGCACTGTTGTTGCACCCTCAGCGGCACTAGGACGGCTGGGTGCAGAGTGTTGAGGCCCAATGTTATACTATGGAGGATAGGGGAGCTCTGGTTGGCGGCGGCTGGCAAGCAGGCCATGGGATTGTGGGAGCAAAGCTCCTATGGTTTCACTCAAGGCAAGTTGGGGACCAAAGGTGCACCCTCAGCGGCACTAGGGCGGCCGGGCGCAGGGGGCTGTTTTCAGGTCGGGTGCCCTGTTGATATCAATGGAGATTCACTGGGACAAAGAAAAACTGCAGGCTCGTTGACGAGGATCTTCCAGGAGCAATCACCACTTCGAAGGGTAAGTTGGGATGTTGAGAGCTGGTTAGGCACAGCTGGATTGGGCACATAAGGCCGTGGGGCGTCGGTTGTAGGGGTGCCTTTGGACGTCGGATTTTCTTACCCGCTCTGGTCGCGGTAGGGGGGGTCCTCTGGATTGAGGCTGCATGCGTCATCTGGAGGCTTGAGGCAGGCCAGGGGTCGCCAGATCTTGGGTCAGGATCGCTGGTGAGACCTCCTCATGGTATTTTTCCACTCTAGCTCGGGCCGTGGTCGGTGGGTGCGGAGTGGGCTGGATTCTCGGTTTCTGGCTGGCACCAGAAGCTACAGTTTAAACACGTCCGGTGTTCACAGGAGAATCAGTCTTGAAAGGGAAGGCAGGCAGGTCCTCCGGGGTTTGTGAGGTTGCTGGCTGTTGGACACGCCGGAGTTTCCAAGGAGCAGGTTCAAGGGGAGACAGGCCTGTAGGGCTGGGGCCAAGTCAGTGGGCGGCGTCCTCTCTGCGCTGCTTCTCGTCCTTCCTCTCTTCTTTTCTTGTTGTTGCTGGATCTGAGGAAGGAAGTTTCAGGCTGCCCCTGAATACAAAATTTAGGGGTGTTACAGGTAGGTAAAGGGCAGGGACAAATGGGTCCCTTCTCTGTGGTGGGTACACCCCCATTATGCCACTCTCCAGTGGGAGGGGGGGCAGGAGCCTGTCCCTGGTTGGTTGGGTCCCCCATCCTCATGATGGTGGGGACTCGAAGTTGTGCTTCTCCTCGCCTCCCCCACCTTAGGGGTGGAGTTGCCCATCCTGGAGGAGGAGACTTGGCACCTCTTCCCAGGATGTGCATGTGTTTCAGGCCCCTGAGAGCAGCAAGCTCTCGACCTAGGGATCGAGAAACATGTCTGGTGGTGGCAGCCTAAGCAGCCACTCAGTCAAGTCACTAGGAGTTGGTCGTGTTTCAGGGGGCATCTCTAAGATGCCCTCTGTTGTGCATTTTACATTAAATCCCACACTGGCATCAGTGTGGGTTTAATGTGCTGAGAAGTTTGATACCAAACTACCCAGTCAGTGTAGCCATTAAGGTGCTGTGGAGTTCGTAATGACAAACTCACAGCACCATATACTCTTAATGGCAGCACTGCACTTACAGTGCCCAGAAATAGACTTGGGCACTGTAGGGATACAGGGCTCATGCACCTGTACCCTCACCACTGGCATAGGGCACCCAGCTAGAGGGGTGACTGATGTATGCCAGTTACAAAGGGGGTGGGAACCCAATAAACCCTTGCAGGCTTGGGCGAAATCAATATGAAATAAACAAACTGCCTACAAGGGATTTTGTTTGTGGAAAGTTAATGCGAGATATTATCTCTGTTATATCAGTCAGGCAAAAATACTTTATTCGCTTCATAACAAACACCATAAAAGTATACTAAACATTTTGTGTCAAGACCAAGAATAAAAAAGATAAATATACAATAAAAAAATGCCCATTAACAATGAATATAGTACATTTTATCATACCAATTTAAAAACATTATAACACCTTTAAAACCAATTGGATAAATAAAAAGGGTGTACTCAGTCACAATTAATTACTTCAGAAATCATTATCATAACTATTTCCATTTTTTTTTTCTTTAATCTTACAGCCACCGTGAGGAAATTGGCTATGTTAAAAATCTCCCACACATTGGAAAATAGCTGCAAGTGAAGGAGGGCCGGTTTGACGCGCGTGAAACCTTTATCTTTTATGAGGGGGATGATAAAACGCTTATGTATCGGGTGAAAGTGCTCACAGAAGAAAATAAAGTGCATAGTATCTTTGGTGGAGAAGCCATCACAAGAGCAGATCCCCAAATCTTACTCCTTTGTCCACCCTGGGGTTTCAGAAAAAAGGAGATGGAATTGGTTCAGCCTGAATCTAGTTAGTAAAAAACGATGATTTGCATTATTTACAATATTCAGGGCTCAATCAAATCTGAGGTTTGTAACAATAGGTGAGCCCTTACAGAAGGTTTACCCAGCTCTCTATCTTCTCTGGCCGCGCGAGCTGCTAACTTATGGGAATCCTTAGCCCACTTGATATCTCCTTTCACTAACTTATCAGGCGAGTTAAACAATTCTGGTCGACCCAATTTAACAGCTAGTTTATGGACATAACTCAGCCAGGGGATGCGATGACCATAATCAAGTGCTAAAAAATCTCTAAGGATTTCTTGATTCAGCTCCAGCTTGGGATTTAGCCAGATAGAAATCCATTTTAAAAGAGGAGCTACGGCTATCCGGTCTTCCAGAAAACCAACTCCACACTCCTGATGAATGATATAGCCAGATGTGGATTGAGGAACTGATAGAATGGTTTTCAGAAATGTATCCTCCGCCACTTGAATGGCCTTAACATTCTTAAAGCCCCAGAGCTATGCCCCATACATAGCAAGGGAGGTACATTTGGCGTCATATATCTTTAGCAAGGCTTGAAATGGTTTAACTCCCAGTTTACGGGCAAAGCCCAAAACGGCCAAAATGGATCTAGCTACAACATTACGTTTAGCTGTTATCTAAGGCGTCCATGTCCCCTTGTCATCAAAGATAACGCCTAGGTATGGAAAAGTTGATACCGTAGACAGCACATTCCCTTCACAATGCAGAGTTTTTACCCCCTTCACTTTTGTGCCCCCCATCATAACATGTGATTTGGAAAAGTTAACGCTAAGATCTATAGATTTCATAAAAACAGAAAATGAGTTTAAAAGGCTTTGCAGTCCTACCGCCGTACGTGCTAAAAGGGCGGCATCATCAGCATATAACAATGCCGGAATTGATCGTTTGCCTACCCTCGGTATGTCCTTGCAAGCCTCAGTTAAGACAGAACCTAGGTCATTAATGTGCAGGGTGAAAAGCAGGGGAGCCAAAATGCACCCCTGCCTAACACCATTGGCAATACAAATGTTCCCTGCACAATTTCCCTTACGGTCGTATCTCACTGTGGCCAACAGATCCCTGTGAAGGTCAGCAAGAAAGTACACAATATTTTTGTCCACGCCTAGGTGAGGGAGCATCACCCATAATTTGGACCTATTCACGCGGTCAAAGGCCGAGGAAAGGTCCATGAACGCTAAGTATAGGGTGCCCCTTTTGGCGATTGTGTACTTTCCAATTAGTAATTGGAGGTTGAGGCTTTGATCTATTCGACCTCGCCCTTTCCTAAATCCAAATTGCAGGCCCGAAAGTGTATTGGTTTCTGCTAGCCACCCTGTGAGTTTACTTAAAACCACTCGTCCAAGAACTTAAACAGCAGAATCAATAAGGGAAATGGGTCGATAACAGCTAGGGTCCCCTTTGTTTCCCTTTTGAAAAATGGGTACAATGACAGATTCAAACCAAGTTCCCGGCAAACCTGTTTTGCACACCCTGTTAAAAACATTACATAAAACCTTTGACCATGTCTTGACATCTGATTTAACGAGGTCGGCTGGGACGCCGTCAGGTCCGGGAGCCTTATTACTTGTCATCTGGCTGATGGCATCTGCCACCTCTATCTCAGTAACCGATAAAGTATAAGGATCATTCATGGGTAGGGATATACCGACCCCTCCCAAGTCTGGTCCTTCATAGACTGATTTAAAATGGGAACACCACACCTGTTCCTGGATACCACAATTTAGTTGTTCATTTCAGGAATCATTAAAAAAACGTTTATTGACCACTGCCCAAAATTTGGAGCTATTTTTGAGGACGTCAATAGAAGTTAACTCCTCCCGTGCCTCGCCTCTGATTTCACGTCTTCTACTTTCCAGTACATCTTTATATGCTTTCCTTAAAGCTGCCACAGTGGGCTTATCGACTGGATTTCGTTTCAGGGCCTCCAACAGTTTCCTATGTGCTAGTGAGCAATTGTGATCAAACCACCCCCCCCCCCCCCCCCCCGGCTAGATCTTGCTCCTTACCAGGCCGTTTGAGATCATCCACCACCTGAGAGCAGACTTTAGTGTATGCCTCTAAAACCTCCTTGTCCCCAGCTTGCTCATTCAAGAAAATACACATCTCTGCTCCAACCTTAGTTAATAGGTCGGTATGAAAATCCCCAGGTACCACTCGGCACCATCTAATTCTATGGGCCTGATCTGTAGGCTGGATGTCCATTTTTTCCATCTTCCTATTACACCGTTCCGGTTTCTCGACCACGTCCACCATGGTCAGAACCACTGGATTATGGTCGCTAAATGTAGACCAGATTGCTGTGTATCCACAGACCTTGGCACCCAGCATGGAACTAATAAAAATATAATCAATAATCGAAGAGGTTCCGTTCCCTTTAAAGGTGGGTACAACCTTACTCCCTAAATAGGGCAATATTACTCCATTGTCCGCCATTAAAGCTTCCAAGAATTCTCCTTGCGGGGAATGCTCAAAATGGATTAAGCCCTGGTCCATGGGGCCTAAACAGTCCATAACCAGACAATTTTCAGGGCAACCGTGAACATTAAAGTCTCCTAAGACAATAACCGAGAAAGGGTCTGTGTAAGTTGCTCTATAGTTGTCAAGGAACTGATTTAGACTAACCAGATGTTCAGTAGCAGTGACTCTGTCAAATGAGTTATAAAAATTAATGATCAAAATAGTGCCCACGTGACTAGAAGCAATTTGCACTGCCAGACAATGAGAGACCCCGTGTCCAAGTTGGTATGGATACCTGGGATAATAGCGGAAATCAAAGTCACTAATCCACCCTTTGCCCTCCCCATACTAGAGGCAATTGCTGGAATAAAGTTGGTTGTAAAGCCATCTAAACATAGCAGATTCTCAGTGTCCCATGTTTCCTGCAACCCAATTATATCAACCCCACATAAGGAGTTTCTCCATAGGACATCGACTAATTTATTTTTTAAACCTGCAATGTTCCAAGTTAAAATCTTGGTACCTTCTTTGGTTTCTCTCAGAACCCCCCTCTCTTTGGGGGAGGGGCTTACCCCTAGTAATTCCTTCCTTTTGGCCCCATTCAGCTGGACATCAATAGTAGATGCTCCTGGAGTTACTTGTCAGTCGATTTCTTCCAGGTTCGAGAATACCTCAAATCTGTTTTGAACCGGTACAAAAAAGTTGCAGGGGCTTCGTACCTGGGGTAGATGCCTGCGTGGTGGCCTTTCGTTTATCACAACTGTGGGGTTTCTATAAAAATAAAACAAGGGTACAATACCAATAGCATCCTCTAAGCCCTGCCTCGTGCCCGCCCTCTCCAGGATCACTTTGACGATCTGTGGTGAGGCAAAATTCAAAATTACACAATCCCCTCTAAAAGTTTTAGCAGACTCCCCAACCCATGGGATCCTACGTGTCATTTTAAATTTGTTATTTAGGTGGTGTAGTGACTTGTTTCGCAGGGACATCCAATGTTCATCCACACCACTCTTTAGGGGGGGAACGTTTGTCATATTGACCGTATATGGGGTTGCCTCGGGGGGAAGATTAAACCTATCCGCTGTGGGCTGATTTGAATGAATCCCCCACCCTGGTGCCTCAGTTTTACCATCCCAGGGACCATCCCTTGATCTTTCATTAGAGAGCAGGCCAGGCTTACCACCTACATTCGGCGCGGGGGCATTGGTGGTTACACTGCACCCCGCATCATCCAATGTGGAATTCTGCATAGGCAAGGTCCCCATAGGCCCAGTCGGGGCAGTAGGTTGACTAGATCCTCCTCTCAGTGGATTACCTACAGAGAAAAACAGCTGATGTTCAATTTTATATAGGCTGGAGTCTATTTCAGAGAGTTTAGAAGAGATGGGTCTTAATAATTCTAGTAACTTCTCTTCGATTTTAGACACAATATATGTCACATGATAATTGCTCTGGCCCAACCTGAGAACTACTGTCTAACTCACTGTGTGCACTTAATCCAACGGCCTCCCGTGCACACCCCTTCTTTCCCCGTGTACCACCCCCTTTTTTGGGCACTTTACTAGCTTGTTGTAAGGTGGCCGGGATGCTGCCCGTTTTCCGCTTTGTTGAGGTTACATTTGCCTGGTGTTCCCCCCTGAAAGTGTTATTCATGTGTTGTTGACGAGTCCATATTTTAGGGGGGGAAGGGGGGGGGGGGGGTAAGGGGAGTATCCCCTTCTACATGGGTATCAACTTCAGGATGGTCTGGTGAGAGTGTTGATGGACCCGGCGCTAATGATACATCCACCCGGCCTTCTCTGTTACCCACAGATCCATCTAGCTCTAACGACACCACTGGGCCATTAACAGGGACACCGATGGAAGAACGACGATGATCCATAGGAAGGCGCCTTTGTGTTAGTTCAATCTCCCGACACAGAACAGACTCTGCTCTTATTAAAACGCATCAAGGTTCCCACTACCCGTGAGCCCCCGGCCCCCTTATCACCGGTTTTGCTCATAGTCTCAAGTAACTACCAGTATTATTTGGCTAGATATAAAACACAAGGATCAGCATGCATGCACCGCCAATACAAGGGTGAAGAGTCACTGACCACTTGCAAATGTCACAGCATAAGGCCAAGGAGCCTGAAGTCCGGAGGTAAGAGATGTGGCCCTGCCCGGCCTTCTCCTGGCTTTGACAGCCACGGACGGGCCCGCCCTTGGCCTGGGCTTCGCCCGCGCGTGTCCCGCGCTGCGGTAGAGCGCTCCTAGTCTTATGGGCCTTGGTCGCCCTGGCGGTGCGTCACCGATTGTGCGCGCTGCAAGGCCCCCTGGGTATTGCAGTCCGGGGTGTCGCAGAACCCAGCAGGACGTCTCCCTCTTAGTGCCCCTTCCGCAAGCTGGGCAGAACAGAAGATCCCCGCAAGTCCTCTCCGTGTTCCCTGGGATGAGGTATATGGCGTCCGCTAAAAGCAATGGCAGCAATTAGTGAGAGTTATGTCAATTGAAGGCACACTCTAATTAGTGGTGTACAGTGAAATTAATCAAAAGCACAATTTTATGAAATCTCTTCGAATTCAACAAATGATGAATAGCAATCACATAAAGTAATTACATAAGTAACACACGGGGCGAAAAATGTACTATGAAAAAATCTTATATTTAATATATGAAACCGGTATAAAATGATAAAAAGCAACCAAGCATAGCATGCAAGGTGACAATATTTTAGCCTATACAACAGCTATGTTGACATCTTTTAGACAATCAATGTCAGTCAGAAGAGATGCCACCACAGACCGAAACGTCGAGAGTACACTGTACACCACTAATTAGAGTGTGCCTTCAATTGATATAACAGAGATAATATCTTGCATTAACTTTCCACAAACAAAATCCCTTGTAGGCAATTTGTTTCTTTCATATTGATGTAAGCCAGGGCAGTTGTTTGAGGGCATGGCACACAGGGTTGACTCTTCACTTTGTTCTGCACCAAGATACGCAGCCTGCAAAGGCAGTGTGTGAGTGTCATGGTACAGGGCCTCTAAGGGTGGCTCAATAAGTGCTGCAGCCCTTAGGGGTCTTCTCTGGTCACAGTGCCCTAGGTACCTGTGGTACCATTTACCAGGGGTGACATGTGCCCAGAGATGTCAATTGGGTTAGTTTTGGGGAAAGAACACAGGCCCTGGGAACCTGATTAGCAGGGACCCAGGGCACACCAAAGAAAAGTGCATCAGTAGTCTGGCAAAAAGTGGGGGGATTACTGCAACAGAAACACACTGTTCGAGGCATATGAGCCGCAGAATTCACACTCTGTGCATAGATCGCCATCTGGTGTTGGGTTTGGATGCTTGCACCTGGTTGTCTTGGAAGAAGTATTTTGTAGCCACAAGATAGGTGATTCCTCCCTTGGACAATAGTGCATTGACTCCATCCTCAGATTGTTTTTTTCCGCCATCGGGTTCGGATGTAACTACTGCGCTCCGGTTCGGCACCATATCTCTACATTTTTTTGACGCGCAAACCATCATAAAACTCGGCTGTATTGTTTCTCGATCGCATGACCTTCGACGCGCTCCTCACATATCCCATTCCGGTCGTCGACGCAGGCCGCTGGGCCTATCGACGCCATTCGGGCCTATGGCTCGTGGAAAAGACTCTGTTTAAAAAATATCCCCAGTGTGGAGCTAAATTCCCACACAGTGACCACCACAAGGTCTGTAACCAGGGTCTCTCAACAGAGCACAACGAGAATGATTGCCAGGCCTGCACCTCCTTTTGATCCAAACAAACCATCAGTGATCGCCAGGCCCAACGACACATGGCGCAGCATGCAGCTTCGGTACCGGCATCTTTGATGAAGGCCTCTATGTCCCGGAGGAAGATTCTGAGGATCTGAAAATCATGTTCTAGGCCAACGACTCCGACTCAGACGACCACCCCATCTCTCCAGGTCAACGAGTGAGTACAACTGCCCCAACCCCAACCCCACCTGCAAAAAAGAAGGCCATGGTCAAGACTTCACCTGTTGGCCCCAGTTGTGACCAAAAACAATCTTCAGAAGCCCGTCCCCGGCTCGGCTCCGAAGACAAACAACAGGCCTTCAGGCAGCAAGGGACCGAGCAAGCCGCATGTCAGTGTCCCACACGTCGGGAGCGCAGCCTTCTCCAAAAAAAGAAATCAGCACCGACCACCCCGGCACCGAAAGAAAAGGCATCTGATCCGAAACCAACACATTAAGAACCAAAAATGATTTCTGCCTCCAAATCAAAGTCGAAGGATACAAAAACACCTTTAAAGACTCCCGAGCAAAAATCCAAACCTCGCTTGGACCTGAAAAGATCGGCACCGAAAGCGTCTACCGAAGAGGAAGAACTTTTTCGACCGGATGCTATCGATCCAAATAAAAAAATACTCCACATAGACCCTAAAACCAGACATGTGTCTACTGTTCCACCCAAGAAGAGGAAACTGGATATACCAGGCATTCCTGCAGTGTCTGTTAAGAAAAAAGCCTGTGCTACTTATCCTATACAACTCTCTTCTCCTGTTCTTCCTTCTAAGCCTATCTCTCCTCCACACTCTCCTATAATTTCACCAATCTCACCATTACTACAGGTTGATGATGATTTAGGGGATGGGGGAGGCAACAATGACCCTTTTACAGACCCTGATACCGACACAGACGTACCACTGGAAGACTCAGCCGATTATGATGACCCAGTAGACCCTCCAGACCTCCCTGATCCCCAGGCATACCCAACAAAGCCATCTCCCCCAGATGACAATATTGGCTTTAGTCAGTTGGTAAATAGGGCAGCTACATACCGTGGTGTTTCAGTGCATTCAAACACTTTTGAGCAGCCACTAAAGACTGCACAAATCCTGCCATTGTTAAAAGGTGTCATTAAACATGCCTCTGACAAATTTAAAGACCCTGTTAGGGCTAGAATTCTCAATTCGAGAATTGCCAAAAAATATAAACCTCCTCTCAATGACCCCGCCTACATCAAAGGTCAACTCCCTTAAGATAACCTGGTGGTAGCTAACGCTAGAAAACGGGCTAATTCTCAGACCTCTGGTGAGGCACCACCTCCGGACAAGAAGTATAAATTATTAGATGCTTCCGGCAAACGAGTTGCTGCTCAAGCAGCTAATCCCTGGCAGATAGCCAGCACACAAGCATTACTTGCTAGGTATGATAGGGCTCACTATGACCAACTAGAAAACCTATTGCAACATTTACCAGATCAATACAAGCCCAAGGCCAATGATCTCATCCAAGAGGGGAAATTAATAACCAATGCATCAATCAAGTGTGCCCTTGATGCAGCAGAAACTGCCTCTAGGGCATTTAACACTAGCATGTTACTCAGACAACATGCTTGGTTCCGCATTTCTGGCTTCAAACAGGAGGTACAAACAACTATCCTCAACCAGCTGTTCAATCAGCAACAACTCTTTGGACCGGCTGTAGACACAACTCTGGAAAAAATGAAAAAGGACACGGAGACTGCTAAATCCATGGGAGCACACTTTAATGAATAGGTGGTGAGGTATTGTCAGCGCATAGCCTATGCAGCAATAAATCTACAGATTGTTATCTCAAAGGGGCATCAAGGGAACCACAGACAGCTACCACCCACCGCTGTCAAGAGACAGCAAATTACAAAGTAATTTTTGTCACAATAACAAGTTTTGTAGAGTTCCCTGAGCACAAGAATATAAGAGCGTATCTGTAAGGTTTACAGATAATATCCATTCAAACAATGATAGTCCATATCTATGTATCCAAGGTTGAAAAAAGTCCTTATTTTATTTTCTCAATCCAAATGATCACGAAGACTTGTAGATATAGCAGTACAGACTTGATATAATTTACAACAGCCAAACGCCAACACGTGTTTCATCAAGGGGCATCACCCAATGACTTCCTCAGGGCTGAAACAACAAATTATACCCTATTATGATCCCCATAAAATGGGGGAACCAAGTCAAAATAAAAGACACCTCCACCAAACATTACACCAAGTGTACCACTCAATGGTAAAAGGAACCTCATACCAAACAATAAGCCATATCATGAATAAAAGGAAAAGGAAAGACAAAAAAGGTGCCCTAACTAATTCCAGAGGCGTGATACTCAGACAGAACCCTGTGACATAGGTGAAAGGAACCATGCCAGTAGGACCCAAGGAGAAGACACAGAGGTAAGGAGCCTTTGAACGAGCACCTATTCAGACCAAGTACGCTATCCAATTAGTTTTGTGATACAAACAGATATCAGGTGAGTGCCCTCACTAAGGTGTGTATAGAAAACCAAGGACCTAGTGCTTGTATTAAGCTCATAACTGAGACTCACCATGAAACTGATATCACTTGTAGTTGTAAGTCAAAACAGATGAATATCAAGGACCTTTATAAAGCAATCCACTTGGAAATATAATGTAGAAATTGCAAATTTTTAGAAATAGACTCAGCATTAAAATTTATATGTCACTAAAAATGACAAAGTTCTAAGAACAGTTGCCACGTTACCTCGCTTGGACCTGAAAAGATCGGCACCGAAAGCGTCTACCGAAGAGGAAGAACTTTTTCGACCGGATGCTATCGATCCAAATAAAAAAATACTCCACATAGACCCTAAAACCAGACATGTGTCTACTGTTCCACACAAGAAGAGGAAACTGGATATACCAGGCATTCCTGCAGTGTCTGTTAAGAAAAAAGCCTGTGCTACTTATCCTATACAACTCTCTTCTCCTGTTCTTCCTTCTAAGCCTATCTCTCCTCCACACTCTCCTATAATTTCACCAATCTCACCATTACTACAGGTTGATGATGATTTAGGGGATGGGGGAGGCAACAATGACCCTTTTACAGACCCTGATACCGACACAGACGTACCACTGGAAGACTCAGCCGATTATGATGACCCAGTAGACCCTCCAGACCTCCCTGATCCCCAGGCATACCCAACAAAGCCATCTCCCCCAGATGACAATATTGGCTTTAGTCAGTTGGTAAATAGGGCAGCTACATACCGTGGTGTTTCAATGCATTCAAACACTTTTGAGCAGCCACTAAAGACTGCACAAATCCTGCCATTGTTAAAAGGTGTCATTAAACATGCCTCTGACATATTTAAAGACCCTGTTAGGGCTAGAATTCTCAATTCGAGAATTGCCAAAAAATATAAACCTCCTCTCAATGACCCCGCCTACATCAAAGGTCAACTCCCTTAAGATAACCTGGTGGTAGCTAACGCTAGAAAACGGGCTAATTCTCAGACCTCTGGTGAGGCACCACCTCCGGACAAGAAGTATAAATTATTAGATGCTTCCGGCAAACGAGTTGCTGCTCAAGCAGCTAATCCCTGGCAGATAGCCAGCACACAAGCATTACTTGCTGGGTATGATAGGGCTCACTATGACCAACTAGAAAACCTATTGCAACATTTACCAGATCAATACAAGCCCAAGGCCAATGATCTCATCCAAGAGGGGAAATTAATAACCAATGCATCAATCAAGTGTGCCCTTGATGCAGCAGAGACTGCCTCTAGGGCATTTAACACTAGCATGTTACTCAGACAACATGCTTGGTTCCGCATTTCTGGCTTCAAACAGGAGGTACAAACAACTATCCTCAACCAGCTGTTCAATCAGCAACAACTCTTTGGACCGGCTGTAGACACCACTCTGGAAAAAATGAAAAAGGACACGGAGACTGCTAAATCCATGGGAGCACACTTTAATGAATAGGTGGTGAGGTATTGTCAGCGCATAGCCTATGCAGCAATAAATCTACAGATTGTTATCTCAAAGGGGCATCAAGGGAACCACAGACAGCTACCACCCACCGCTGTCAAGAGACAGCAAATTACAAAGTAATTTTTGTCACAATAACAAGTTTTGTAGAGTTCCCTGAGCACAAGAATATAAGAGCGTATCTGTAAGGTTTACAGATAATATCCATTCAAACAATGATAGTCCATATCTATGTATCCAAGGTTGAAAAAAGTCCTTATTTTATTTTCTCAATCCAAATGATCACGAAGACTTGTAGATATAGCAGTACAGTCTTGATATAATTTACAACAGCCAAACGCCAACACGTGTTTCGTCAAGGGGCATCACCCAATGACTTCCTCAGGGCTGAAACAACAAATTATACCCTATTATGATCCCCATAAAATGGGGTAACCAAGTCAAAATAAAAGACACCTCCACCAAACATTACACCAAGTGTACCACTCAATGGTAAAAGGAACCTCATACCAAACAATAAGCCATATCATGAATAAAAGGAAAAGGAAAGACAAAAAAGGTGCCCTAACTAATTCCAGAGGCGTGATACTCAGACAGAACCCTGTGACATAGGTGAAAGGAACCATGCCAGTAGGACCCAAGGAGAAGACACAGAGGTAAGGAGCCTTTGAACGAGCACCTATTCAGACCAAGTACGCTATCCAATTAGTTTTGTGATACAAACAGATATCAGGTGAGTGCCCTCACTAAGGTGTGTATAGAAAACCAAGGACCTAGTGCTTGTATTAAGCTCATAACTGAGACTCACCATGAAACTGATATCACTTGTAGTTGTAAGTCAAAACAGATGAATATCAAGGACCTTTATAAAGCAATCCACTGGGAAATATAATGTAGAAATTGCAAATTTTTAGAAATAGACTCAGCATTAAAATTTAAATGTCACTAAAAATGACAAAGTTCTAAGAACAGTTGCCACGTTAGGTCAAGACAATAATTCTCTTACCCTTTGAAAGAATTTGCAAGTATATTCCTCACTAGTGTCTTCAACAATATAATCCTCTCATTTGGAAGCGACAGGCAGTATAAGCCTATAACTCTGGAACCATCAAGTGTATCTGGAAACCAACGTCAAGCAAACAAATGTTTACCAATAAATTACTCAATTTAGATCGTATTAACACTATAGGTGTATTTTGAGCATAAATCAATGATCGCCTAATAGTGTTAGTTTACCGCTACAGGGCTTTCCCAAAGTCATACTCGTATTTGCATTATGAGGATCTCTACGGTAAGCCCAATAACACATGCATGTACGAGTAAAAAATAAAAAATAAAAACGGTATGCTGACCATATCCCCCGCAACCGAAGAAGCTAGAACCTATATTTCCAATTATGCGGGCATACGTTATCTAACTAGTATCAAGCAAAACTAACATTACACTCACCTCGGGTTCCCGTACCCAATCCTCATCGTTAGAACGGCGTGTTGCGCCCGCGCCATCTTGAGTAAGTATTAAATACTAACGCTGAAGCACTGATGTCGAAAACGGACTCAGCACACTGCATAAAATAGCGCAGTGCTTTCGGTCCATCAGCCGATAATAGTTGCGGCCATCAAGGAATATGTTTAAAAGCTAGTATATTGTGTTAGCAGTCCTGTACATATTATGTAGCGGAAACCAACGCAAAAGATCGTTAGATCGCGGACCTAATCGTAAACAATTAGAATATATCGGCCGATAGCACACTACCGCCGGCACCATTTTAGATCGGTCCTATTAATGATAAAAACCCAAGTTGAACATATATATTTTTGTAAAAACAAAACGAAAAAATCTTTCAACAATAAAACTCCAATTCTTAATATTGCTCCGTTCTCAGCAAAGGTTTAAGAAGTATCTAGACACAAAGGATTAAATTAGGGCAGTCTTGAAAAAAAAAATTTGGAATTTTTTTTTTTTTAGAAGAGAGTAGAAACAGAAAAAGGATAGCATAGAAGCAGCCCAAGTAAAAGAGAAGGAAGGAAATAAGTCAACACTACTATGTGGGAAACATAACCACAATTGCATAATAAGCTTGACATTTTACATGTGAATACATATGTAATCATGTGAGCTGAACAACATCAGCTCACATGATTACATATGTATTCACATGTAAAATGTCAAGCTTATTATGCAATTGTGGTTATGTTTCCCACATAGTAGTGTTGACTAATTTCCTTCCTTCTCTTTTACTTGGGCTGCTTCTATGATGTCCCTTTTCTGTTTCTACTCTCTTCTAAAAAAAAAAAAATTTCAAAAATGTTTTTTCAAGACTGCCCTAATTTAATCCTTTGTGTCTAAATACTTCTTAAACCTTTGCTGAGAACGGAGCAATATTAAGAATTGGAGTTTTATTGTTTAAAGATTTATTAGTTTTGTTTTTACAAAAATATATATGTTCAACTTGGGTTTTTATCATTAATAGGACCGATCTAAAATGGTGCCGGCGGTAGTGTGCTATCGGCCGATATATTCTAATTGTTTACGATTAGGTCCGCGATCTAACGATCTTTTGCGTTGGTTTCCGCTACATAATATGTACAGGACTGCTAACACAATATACTAGCTTTTAAACATATTCCTTGAGCCGCAACTATTATCGGCTGATGGACCGAAAGCACTGAGCTATTTTATGCAGTGTGCCGAGTCCGTTTTCGACATCAGTGTTTCAGCGTTAGTATTTAATACTTACTCAAGATGGCGCGGGCGCAACACGCAGTTCTAACGATGAGGATTGGGTACGGGAACCCGAGGTGAGTGTAATGTTAGTTTTGCTTGATACTAGTTAGATAACGTAAGCCCGCATAATTGGAAATATAGGTTCTAGCTTCTTCGTTTGTGGGGGATATGGTCAGCATACCGTTTTTATTTTTTATTTTTTACTCGTACATGCATGTGTTATTGGGCTTACCGTAGAGATCCTCATAATGCAAATACGAGTATGACTTTGGGAAAGCCCTGTAGCGGTAAACTGGCACTATTAGGCGATCATTGATTTATGCTCAAAATACACCTATAGTGTTAATACGATCTAAATTGAGTAATTTATTGGTAAACATTTGTTTGCTTGACGTTGGTTTCCAGATACACTTGATGGTTCCAGAGTTATAGGCTTATACTGCCTGTCACTTCCAAATGAGAGGATTATATTGTTGAAGACACTAGTGAGGAATATACTTGCAAATTCTTTCAAAGGGTAAGAGAATTATTGTCTTGACCTAACGTGGCAACTGTTCTTAGAACTTTGTCATTTTTAGTGACATTTAAATTTTAATGCTGAGTCTATTTCTAAAAATTTGCAATTTCTACATTATATTTCCCAGTGGATTGCTTTATAAAGGTCCTTGATATTCATCTGTTTTGACTTACAACTACAAGTGATATCAGTTTCATGGTGAGTCTCAGTTATGAGCTTAATACAAGCACTAGGTCCTTGGTTTTCTATACACACCTTAGTGAGGGCACTCACCTGATATCTGTTTGTATCACAAAACTAATTGGATAGCGTACTTGGTCTGAATAGGTGCTCGTTCAAAGGCTCCTTACCTCTGTGTCTTCTCCTTGGGTCCTACTGGCATGGTTCCTTTCACCTATGTCACAGGGTTCTGTCTGAGTATCACGCCTCTGGAATTAGTTAGGGCACTTTTTTGTCTTTCCTTTTCCTTTTATTCATGATATGGCTTATTGTTTGGTATGAGGTTTCTTTTACCTTTGAGTGGTACACTTGGTGTAATGTTTGGTGGAGGTGTCTTTTATTTTGACTTGGTTCCCCCATTTTATGGGGATCATAATAGGGTATAATTTGTTGTTTCAGCCCTGAGGAAGTCATTGGGTGATGCCCCTTGACGAAACACGTGTTGGCGTTTGGCTGTTGTAAATTATATCAAGTCTGTACTGCTATATCTACAAGTCTTCGTGATCATCTGGATTGAGAAAATAAAATAAGGACTTTTTTCAAACTTGGATACATAGATATGGACTATCATTGTTTGAATGGATATTATCTGTAAACCTTACAGATACGCTCTTATATTCTTGTGCTCAGGGAACTCTACAAAACTTGTTAAATCCATGGGAGCATTACAGTCTCAATCCACACGTGGTTCCTTTCTCCGCTCGTTCTACAGAGGAGCATTCAAGAACATTGGTACAGACACTACTTCCTCTTCATACAAAAGCACAACACAAAGATCTCCCAGTAGGGGATATTTCAGAGGTGGATACAGGTAAAGTAACAACAAAGGGAGAGGTTGAGGTAACAACAACACTTGCACCTCCCCCGCTAGTAAGCAGTGACTTCCCTCCAGCCCAGCCCATTCCATTCCGGTCGGAGGGAGACTATCACAGTTCCTACCTGTCTGGAATTCCATCACTAAGGACAAGTGGGTAAGACATATTATCCAGTATGGTTACTGCCCTGAACTTTCTGCTACTCCCCTCAACTTACCACCCAAACAGCGTCCAATGTCCGGGGAACAACTAACACTCCTCAAACAAGTTATTTCACTGCTTCAAAAGCACGCATAGAACCAGTTCCCATACAACATCAAGGAACAGGGGTTTACTCCCTGTATTTCCTAATCCCCAAAAAAGACGGGAAACTAAGACCAATACTGGACCTCAGACCTCTCAATTTCTACGTTCAATCAGATCATTTTCACATGATCTCAAGGTCCTTCCACTGCTTTAAAGAGGCAACTTCCTTGCCACTCTTGATCTCAAGGACTTCTACTTCCACACTCCCATTCACCCTGCTCACAGGAAATACCCAAGATTCACAGTGGACAGCCAGCATTATCCGTTCAAGGTCCATCCATTTGTGGTGACCACAGCACCCAGGGTGTTCACAAAGTGCCTTGCAGTAGTAGCAGCGCACTTAAGAAGGCAGCAAATCCACGTATTTCCATAGCTGGACGACTGGCTCATGAAAGCCAAGTCATACAGCCAGTGTGTTCATCACACTTATCAAATGATCCAGCTATTACACGACTTGGGGATCACACTAAAGTACACCAAGTCACACCTTCAACCCTCCTACATACATCAGTATCTAGGAGCTACAATAGACACTTGCAAAGTTCTAGTATACCCCAATCCAGCCAGGATAGCCAGCATGCAAATCCTCATCACCCAGTTTCAGCCTCAACACGCTCTCCTGTTGCAAAAACAACAGTTGATGGACAGAATGCAGAACAATGTCATACATTCACCCCAGTACAGAGATCTGGGCCTAAATCCATTGTTTTTCTGCTCACCACACCACCCCAGTTCAGACATGGCCATATGCAAATCAGCCTTGATCCTGTGCCTCATTTGAACAGTCCAGCCCGAACTGCCAAGCCATGTCTTCCCTGGACCGGAATCCAGCATCCTAGGACCGGTTTCTGTCTATCAGCCGTCTTCAGCCCGGATAGCTTGACTCCAGTGGCGTGGAGAGCACGGGACTCACGTCATCACACTTATCAAATGATCCAGCTATTACACGACTTGGGGATCACACTAAACTACACCAAGTCACACATTCAACCCTCCTACGTACATTAGTATCTAGGAGCTACAATAGACACTTGCAAAGCTCTAGCATACCCCAATCCAGCCAGAATAGCCAGCATGCAAATCCTCATCACCCAGTTTCAGCCTCAACACTCTCTCTAAGCACAAGTGTTTATGCAGCTAATAGGCGTGATGACCTCTTGCATTTTCATCGTACATCACGCAAGACTTCAGATGCGCCCCTTACAAGCATGTTTGGCATGTCAGTGGAATCCGGCTCAGGGACAGCTTACAGATCTGGTGTTGGTAGACAGCCAAACACATCGCTCTCTGCAGTGGAGGAACACACAAAACCTTACCAAAGGACGGCCATTCCTAGAGCAAGTTTCACAAATAGTGCTAACAACAGACGCATCACTCACTGGCTGGGGAGCCCATCTCCTAAATCACACAATGCAGGGCAAGTGGACCACTCAACAAAAAGTGCTCCACATCAATCACCTAGAACCACTGGCAATATTTCTAGTCCTTTAGTCATTCCAAGTACATCTTCTCAATAAGGCTGTCTTAGTCCGGACGGACAATATGACAGCAATGTACTACATACAAAAGCAAGGAGGAACACATTCTTTGCAGCTGTCTCACCTATTGCTAAGTATATGGAGGTGGGCCATCACACAAAACATATATCTCCTGGCAGAACATCTCCAGCAGTAAACAATCAGATAGCGGATCTGTTAAGTCATCAAACTCAACAAATACACGAATGGGAGCTTCATCCACAAGTTCTTCAACCTTTCTTCCAAATGTGGGGCCAACCAGACATACATCTGTTTGCCACACACGCAAATGAAACATGCCACACCTTCGCCACTAGGTTACCACTCCCGTTGTCGAAGGACAATGCAATATGGAAGAACTGGTCAGGCAGATTTGCGTATGTTTTTCTGCCACTCCCACTCATCCCGCTAGTAAGCAAGCTCAAACAGCAGTCTCTCAAGATGATCCTGGTTGCTCCCACATGGGCACGGCAACCATGGTTCATAACACTCCTCGAACTCTCAATAGTTCCACACCAAAACTACGTCTCTCCCCAAAACTGCTGATGCAGAACCATGGAGAGATAAGGCACCCAGATCCAGCACAACAGAATCCAGCAATCTGGCTCCTGAAATCTTAGAGTTCGGTTACCTAAACCTCCCACCAGACTGTACAAAGATTTGTCATTTACTTCAATAACAACAAAATTGACCCATTAGATGCTTCAATTCAGAACATTATTTGCTATTTACTACATCTACAAAGATGAAATCTTGCATACTCGTCAATCAGATTACATCTAGCTGCTCTTGCAGCCTAATTACAAAACAGGCAACATGTGTCATTGTTTAGGGTACCTTCTATCAAAGCCTTCGTGGAAGGCCTTAAAAGAATAATTCCTCCCAGACATCCTTCATCTCCAGTGTGGAACCTAAACATTGTTCTTACTAAGCTCATGTGTCCCCCGTTTGAGCCTTTACACAAATGCGAATTACAATTCCTTACACGGAAAGTAGCTTTCCTTGTCGCAATCACCTCTCTCAGGAGAGTAAGTGAGATTCCGGCTTTAACCATACAAGGACCATTTTTACAAATATATTGTAACAAAGTGGTTCTTAGAACAAACCCAAAATTTCTTCCAAAGGTAATTTCTCCATTCCATCTCAATCAATCAGTAGAGTTACCAGTATTTTTCCAAAACCCTGATTCTGTAGCGGAAAGAGGTCTTCACAAGCTTGATGTCAAAAGAGCTTTAGTTTATGAAATAGACAGAACTAAAGCCTTTAGGAAAACAAAACAACTGTTTGTAGATTTCTCACCACCTCATAAAGGCAACCCAATTTCCACAGCTGGAATTGCCAGGTGGATAGTAAAATGCATTTAAATATGCTATCAGAAAGCAAACCGCATGTTAACAATTCCCCCTAGAGCGCACTCAGCACGCAAACTAGGGGCTTCCATTCTTAGGAAACATTCCCCTAGAAGACACTTGTAAGGCAGCAACATGGTCTACTACACACATTGTCACCAAACACTATTGTGTAGATGAGCAGGCAAAGCAAAAAGCTTCTGTAGGCCAGGCTGTTCTTAAAATACTTTTTCAAACCACTGCAACAGATACAGGCGACCACCGCTAGGGGAGACACTGCTGTACAGTCTATGCACAGAGTGTGAATTCTGCAGCTCATATGCCTCCAACGGAAAATGCTACTTCCCAGTATGCATCTGTTCTTGGCCTGTATAGCTGCAGAGATTCACACGCCCACCCACCTCTCCGGAACCTGTATCTTTTCCAGTGTTATCTTACTTAGATACATTCTCATGGACATCTCTGTTTCTTACAAAATCCATCCTTTCCCTTCATGGCGAAAAACAATCGGAGGATGGAGTCGATGCCCATGCGCACTATCATCCAAGGGAGTAGTCACCTGTCTCGTGACTACAAAAGACTTCTTCCAAGACAAAAAGGTGCAAGCATCCGACCCCAAAACCAGATGACGATCTATGCACAGAGCGTGAATCTCTGCAACTCTATATGCCAAGAACAGATGCATACTGGTAAGTAGCATTTTCCTTCCTGCAGGTAGCGGAGATGCCGAGGACAGCTAGAGAAACAAAGGTGATATGCCCCCTCTTGGCTCTCCCTGACCTGGATGGGGTAGCTGGAACAAAGAGGGTTTTATAGCCATCCAGGTGATAATTACTGTCGACAGCCCAAGTTTCCTGGAGGCATATCACATCAAAACTCTCAAAAAGGGCCAACCATTCGGTGATCGCGATCTTACTCTCCAGAACGAAATTTATACCCTCCATTCACACTCGATACCTGTTCTGGGGGTGAAACATTACCCTCGGATGCGGGTGCCACAGGGTCCGAGGGACCCACACTTTGTCAATCGCAATCTTCCTATGAGCTCAGTGGAGTAAACCTATTTGCTGTGCTTACCCCTATCATCCCCTCTGCACGACCCCTATGGCCCACCTCTTGAAGCCACTCGCGCTGGGACCGTAGTTGGTAATAATTGAGTATGTAGAGGTATCCCAGCTGGAGTGCCAAGATTGCTGAGTTCCAACACCTGCAATTAGACTGGGCAACCGTGCTTAAGGTTCGGTTTACCATGAATGGATTGTTAAAATTGATGATAATACAGTCCCCCAGCCAGGATTTCTTGGCGCTTACAACCCACTGTGTCCGGCGCACAATGAGAATTTGGTATTCCACCCTAAGCCCAGGGTCAGTGTTGGAATTGAGCCAGTGCACCACCTTATTGTTCAACTGATAAAGTCTTCCTTGGTCCCGGGGTTGAGGCATGGTACTCTAGCTAACACCACAACAAGCATAGTGGACTCTGGTAGGAGATGAACAGAGGCCAAACAAGGATAATAGTTATTCTAGTCCCCGGGGGCATGGCTTCCTGCACTTCCCACCTATCAGAGAAACTGTATAATCCGCCCACTTTGAAACCCTGAGATTGCAGAGACTGAAAAGATCCTAAGTTCAGGGTGCCCCCTGCCCCCTCCGGTTGGCTGGACGGTCTTTAGGGTCAGTCCTGGGCATGATAGGTGGCGTTGTATCTCCCACCATGTGACTAGGCTGCGTCGTAATAGACACTGCTCTGTCTCCTGCCCCTGTGCCACTACCACTGGGACCAGGGCCGGACTGGCAATTTCGGGCACCGGGCAATCCCCCGGTAGGCTGGATGGGGCGGGGGCCGGATTTCATGACAGGGGGCCGGTTTTGTTGCTGGGGCCGATTTGGCAGTGTTGGACCGACCGTGAGCACAACTAGCCCTGAGCACAACGCTTCTCTCTGCATATATTAATGTTGGTGCTCCGTCCGTGTCCATGACGTGAGCAGTGACCCTGCGGCTGCCGCCAATTTCAATTTCATTTAGGCAGGCTACTATGATCAGGCCTGACTATGACCATTGTAATTTTTTTTTTAAACCACTGAGCACGACGTAGACACGTGCAGCACGCAAATGTCTCCGCGTCTGCACGCCAAGGTTTTACTGTTAGTTCAGCCTTAGGGGGTGGGGGCGGGGTCTGGTGCCTGGTGATGCTCATGCGCCATAGAGACGAGTAGGAAAGAGAGGCACCTCATGGTTTGATTCCTCCTGCCTGCCGCCCGCAGGTGAGTCTATTTACAGTCATTTAAATTGCATGCAATCCTTATCCGATGATCTGATTCAGGGGTGGCACAGTCTGGGGGCATTGCGACCGGGCCAAGTCAAGCTGCAGAGACAAGACAATCCGTTATTATAGTTGCCAGAACAGGTGTGATGGGAGGCGATTAATGTGGTGTCCTCTGCATGAAAGAAAGCTCAGGAACCAGGAAAGTAAGCCAAGAGGTATTTATTAAACCTCATCCACAGGAGACAGCCTAGTAACTGAACATAAGGGAACACAACCAAGGCAAGATTCCAGAACCACTACAGCAAAGGTTCTTGGTACATTAAAGTTACAGTAACAATAAATGAGCACCTTCACATATCTCCCCCCAACAGAGAAAGAAGAACAATGAGTAAAACAGATAAAACAAAATTCAAAAGATAAAGAAAATGGAAGGTCATAATGCATAGTCTCTCAAATAGGAGGGTGGTCTACGTATTCTTTGACGTCTAGAGGGAAGCATGGGTAGGTTAGGATTATTGGCAGAATTGGAGAACATATGAGATGAACCTTGTCTATCATAAGAGGAAACAGGTATAGGTATTCTTGACTTAACAACGACAACTCTGCTTTTAGTCCAAATTCTACCATCCTCTGTTTTAATGGCATTCCTAAATATTTTCACAACAGCTTTTACATCCGAGAATTTGGACCAATTTCTGCAACCAACAGGAGCTTTGATGCGAACCAGGTCACCAACAAGAACTTTTTGAGCATTTACACACTTTCTCTTATCAAAATAAATCTTTCTCTCATCTTGCTTCCTCTCCTCCCTCCTTCGCCACTCACCTATTCCATTATCAACCAGGCCTTTATCAAGATCCATCCAAGCAGGACACAGATAGGTGTTGGGAGCCCTTCCTTTAAACAAAACAAAGGGGGATCTACCAGTAGTTGTGTGGGGAGCATAGCGATAAGCATTTATTCTGTCTTGTAGGACAGATTTCCAATTTAGTCCAGATGATCTTGCTAACTGTATAGCCTCCTTCAGGGTTTTATTAACTCTTTCAACAGCACCGTTGGTTTCTGGGTGATATAAAGAACACTTCTTATGTAAAATACCTGATTTTCCCATAAACTCTTCAAAAACCCTTGAACAGAATTGTGGACCATTATCTGACAGGAGACTATTGGGGAAACTTTCTTTTTTAAAGATGGTATCTAGAAACTTTATTACTTCTTCAGATGTGATCTCCCTTACAGCGCTCACCTCAATCCATCTGGAATAGAGATCCATAAGGACTAAAAGGTAAGGTGTATCACTTACACCTGACAACGGACCAACTATATCTATGGCTAGTTCATCCCAAGGATGTCTTGGGAGGGATCGCTTAACCATTGGCATCTGTCTAGTTTTAAGTATTTTATCACTTGCAGAACATTCTGGACAATCCCTCACTAATCTTTCTATCTCCAAATCCATCCCTGGCCACCAAAACTGCATGCGTAATATTTCTTTGGTTTTTACAATACCGAGATGTCCAGAGTGAGCATGAGATAAAAGTTTTTTTCTAATACCCAGAGGAGGAACCATTTTTGTTCCCCTAGTTAAAAAGCCAGAGTGAATAGAAAGTTCATCGGAAACCAAGGTCCAGGGTTTCTCTAAACGAGAGTTATTGCTCAAGGACAGCATAACTCTTTTTAATTCTTCATCTTTTTCAAGTTCATCTCTCCACTCCTTTTCCTCAATCGCTCCTTCTGTAATTTCACATACGTTTATAGATTCATCACAACAACCTACAGCATCATCTTCATCAAAATTCTCTTTACCAACCATTCTCGAGAGACAATCAGCAGACTTGTTTGCGACACCTGGGATATATTCAACAGAGAAATCAAACTCTTGTAACGAAACAATCCATTTTCTAATTCTTGAAGAGATTGAATCCAATCCCTTCTTATCAAAAATTTCTTTTAAAGGTTTATGATCTGAATAAACTAGAATCTTGGTGCCCCAAATTAGGTTTCTTAACTTTCTCAGAGCCCAATAGATGGCAAGAGATTCTTTTTCTATAACGGAATAATTTAATTCCGAGCCCCTTAGACATCTTGAGGAGCAGCAAATCAAATTGTCCCTCCCATTTCATTTTTGTATTAGGACAGCACCAAGTCCTTTTTCACTTGCATCAGTGAATAAAATTGTAGGAAGACCTGGTATAAATGCCTGAAGAGAGGGAGCCTTGTTCAATTCAGATTTAATCCCTACAAATTCAGATTTGCATACATCTGACCAAACATACTCCACATTCCTCGATGTCAACCTTCTCATAGACTGTGTTTTGTCCGTAAAATTAGGAATAAACTTCCCATAGAACTCCACCATACCAAGGAAGGAAATTAATTCTTCCTTATTCTCTGGATCTTTTATTTTGTTGATGGTGTCAACTAACTCTTTTTTTGGAAAGATGCCCATGTCAGTTATTCTATGGCCTAAGTAATTTACTTCCTTCACACCAAATTTACATTTGCTTTTCTTAAGTGTCATACCTGCATCTTCCAAACGTTTGAGTACAGCACAGACACGACCAAAATGTTCTTTTGAACTATTTCCATAAATAAGTAAGTCATCTTGGTAACATCTTACACCAGATATTCCCTCTAAAATTCTTGCCATGATCCTTTGAAAGACGGAAGCCGCTGACACAAGGCCAAACGGCATCCTTTTATACCTAAAAGTACCCATGGGTGTGATAAAGGCAGTTAGGTCTTGGGAATGTTCATCTAATACAACCTGATGATAGGCTGAGGCAAGATCAAGTGTGGTGAAATATCTGGCACCTTCAAGGGTGCTAACCATTTCATCAATATTGGGAAGGGGAAATTTGTCCACAACTACCTCCTTATTTAATGCTCTTAAATCAACACAGAGCCTAATCTCACCTGTAGGTTTCTTAACTATGACAACGGGAGCCAACCACTCAGTAGCCTCGACTTGTTCAATGACATCATTCTTTAACAATTTTTCTATTTCCTCTTTTACCTTATCCTGTTCCATTAATGGTATTCTTCTAACTTTCGCTATGACAGGGACAGCATTCTCTCTTAATCTAATGTGATGCTTATAACCTTGTAAACAACCTAAGTTTTCCTTAAATACTTTTGGAAATCTGCTAGCTAAATCCTCTCCCAATTCCTTATCTGACTCATTTCTCTCCAGTATATCTACCTGATGAATTTGTACCTGCGGATCTGCATTGGGATCTAAAGTTACACCAAGTTGACCTTGATGTACCCAGCCTAACAAGATATCCCCCTTCTTTGCCACATATATTTTCCCTACAATAATTCTACTCCCAAGTTCAATCTCCGCCATGAAACATCCAACCATTTTAATTGGGTTATCTGAATACCCAAGGGGCCTAACATCTGATCTCATTAGTCTTACTTTTCCAGTAAAATGCTTATTAAACAATTCTTCATCAATTAAGGTGATACGAGAACATGAATCGAATTTAAAATCTATCATTACATTTCCTACTTTTACAGGATGAATTGGATGATCTCCTTCCTCACATTTTATCTCAAATGTAACAGTTCTGACTTGTGGTTGGGACTGATTCCAACGTTTTCTAGACATGTCAGGTCTAAACATTTTTGATCTGCAACATTTACCATAATGTCCCTTTTTGCCACATACATTGCATATACTTCTTAATGCAGGACATAGTGAAGAATTAGCTAAATGTCCTACTTGGCCACATCAAAAACATGTAAATTTATTACTCTGTCCCGGAAAATTGTTTTGAAAACCAGGATTTGTAGAAAAATCATCTTTTCCTGAGGCAGACTGAGTTTCATTCTTGTCTTGTTTCTTGACTTGACATATTACTTCTTCAACTTTTGTGTCTTCTTTCTTTTCAACAATAGATGTTTTATCTTTTTCTTTTCTTAATTCTCCCACGCACTTTGTCATGTGTTCTACTTGTTTAGCTATTGCTAAAACTTCTTCAAGGGGTGGTTCGTCTTTTAACCAGAGTTCTTTTCTTATTTCATCATGGGCACATCTGAGGACAAATTGATCCCTAATCCTTTCATCGAGTGTTAAGCCAAAATTGCAAGAGGAAGCTAGTTTCCTTAATGAAGAAACATAGTCTTCTACAGTTTCATCTCTCTTTTGTTCCCTTAAGCCGAAGTGATAGCGTTCCATGATGGTACTAATCCTTGGAAGATAGTGTTTATCCAGTTGTGCAATCGCAATTTCGTATTCATTTAAATTACGTTGTTCCCCAGCAGATAGATCAGGGAGATGTTCTAGGACATCTTGTCCTTCTCCTCCTAAACAATGTAAAAGGAGGGCTAGCTTCCTTTCTGCACTTAGGTTAGTTCCACAAACTCTTGCGTAGTTGGCAAAAATCTTTTTCCATTTTTTCCACTTTATATTAGGTTCTCCTGAAGTATTTAAAAAAAATGCGGGTTGAGTTACATTTTGCATTTCAAGGATCTTCTTTTAAAGTTATTAATTATATTAAATTCCCTTTTTTTTTTTATGAAGAATGTTCACAACAAGGAGAGTTTGTTTTCAGAATCTTTCTTTCTCTTGCTGTGTTCTTTTTCCTCTAGGCTAAACAATTGTTGAGTTAAAGATGATTGGAACCCTTCAACAATGGTTAAATTGGAATGATCTGTCTTTCTTTCTTGTACACGATAAGATTCTTTTGATGACACACAATGTGAGATGATTGCGCAAGAAACGTTCTTTTATTTCATTGCTTCGCGTTTTTTAAACAGGGCAGCAGAGGGCGCTGTTGCCTCATAACAGAACGAGCAGAACAGCGCGAGCAAAACAATCCATGCGCGTGTATTGCTCGTGGTGTCTATTTCATAAACGCGAGCTAGGTAATTAGCGCGAGCAAAAGAATCAAAGCGCGTGTAACATTCGTGATGTCAGTTTCATAAGCGCGAGCAGGGCAATTTAAGCACGAGCCTTGTTCAGCGCGAGAATTGTTCGTTTTGACTTTTCCAATTAAAGACAGTCTTTTACTTTTAATAAAAGTAATCTCCTCGAGAAGCCTCCCACCTTACTCCTCACCGTTTTTAATCGTATCCGCCGCTGGGAAGACTCTGCTTCCTTTTCTTTGTATTAAACTGCCGCTGGAGGAGAAGAGGAAATTCTCTTCTTTTTTCAGTCTCTGTGTTGAGGTGAAAGGTGATGTGGGTTCACCCGATCGTCGCCATAAAAATGTGGTGTCCTCTGCATGAAAGAAAGCTCAGGAACCAGGAAAGTAAGCCAAGAGGTATTTATTAAACCTCATCCACAGGAGACAGCCTAGTAACTGAACATAAGGGAACACAACCAAGGCAAGATTCCAGAACCACTACAGCAAAGGTTCTTGGTACATTAAAGATACAGTAACAATAAATGAGCACCTTCACAATTAACTCATCTGATAGCGCCTCGCCACTCTTGTGTTCCCTTGTCATCCTTGCTAAGTGCCTTTCAGATGTTAGAAGTGGCCCAGAGGTCAGGCGATCGCAGTGTCAGTGCACAGCGGCAAACAGGTGGAGGTGACCCCTGTGACCGTGGGCGCTCACTTAGCCACACACATGCTCATCGGTGTCAGCTGAGGCCACGGTGTGTGTTCCCAGGGCTCTTTTATTTCCCTACAAACAAGCCTTGTTGTTTAACAGACGTGGGTTTAACACAACATTCCGAGAGTTTGACCAGTGCTATCTGCAAACATATAAATGTAGCACATGCTTTATTAGACAATACAGCCCACATTAAAAAATAAACCGAAGGCCTGAAATACATGATTTTATAATACAACATTTTAAAGTAAACATGACTGTTGTTTTGCCAGTTCATTTCAATATCCTGTTTTCAGTCTTTCGAGATGAGATAAAATTATTTTTGACAAATCTACCCAAAATACGTACACCACAAGGGAAGGTCCCCTGAGGCAGGCATCTCGTGAACGGACTATCAAGTAGGCGACCTTTCATATCCAAAAACATATCAATGTATTGCACTATCCTAAAAAAATTGAATAACATAGTTGCTAGGATTATATGAATAGGTGTATTTTTTTGATACGTCTGCACTTTGTCGAAATGTCCGAATGCCTTAATTAATGATGTACATTGTATATGACGCCATGATTAGTCAATCGGTGTACTGTTTATCACTATAAATTTGCTCAATAAAATAAAAAAAATAATAATAACAAAAAAAAAAGAAGGACACCTTTCAACTTACCCCAGCACAGGCCTTACAAACGGCAAGGTGCTTGGCGACAAGCCATAGTGACAAACAAGGGGGCCCTAGAGCAAATAAGCAAAATGGGCCTCTGACCACTTGTTGGGTAGTAAATTCCAACAATAATCCAGGTTAAGTAGGCCCGCACCTCTCCATCCTCTACACCACTGATAGCTGCGCCTCTGGGTGGCACCAATTCATGCACTGAAAAGCTACCTTTCGGTGTCTGTGCTGCCTTTCTTCGTGATGCCCCTGAATGCAGTTTTGGTATAGATTAGATTTAATTTATATTTTTAAAGTGTGGATTATACCATAAAGTGTCTTGGTGCTAGCTCTGCACTTCTTGCCTACTGGAGAAACGATCATAGGACAATACAAGAGTAGATTACAGGGTCGATAAAAACAGCCAGGTTTTTAGCTGCTTTCTAAAATCGTGAGGTTTGTCTGTAATCTCCGATGAAATGGCATTGGATCCAAAGAATGTCAATAGCATAACTAGATCGTTTGTGCATTGCTTTGTAAAACTGAGCCTTCTTAAATTTGAAAGTTTGTATTTCTTCTGACCCAGGAAAGCGCTGCTTTCTAGTACAACTGTCAGACATAGAACCTCTCAGCAGATGTTTAGGCATTACCAGTTTTATGAATGTTTGTATCCATACAACAGCTGTAAACATCATGTTTCCAGGACCAGTTTATTATTAGTAGTTGGATTTTCACAAGGATGCGTACGAATTTTCAAGACTTTGGGCGGTATTTTACAATATGTTTTTCAAACATGAGATTTAAATTGGTTTTTGTTTGTGCTAAATAGAAATGAAAACAGACAGATTAGCAGATCTTTTCTAAAGACAACTGCGTAATAAGGTAGAGTGATGGGGGGCATAAATGTTTCAATATAGAAGATCACAAGTCAATAAATGCCACATTTCAGATAATTATGCTAACATGTCCTTGCAAAATGGTCTTGCTTAAATGAGAAGATCATAATAATATTGGTCTCATATTACACTTGAGGATGACGTCCTACTGTTTATAGGTGCTGGATACCAGGAGATAATGTTCCATTATAAAATGTTACCCATCCTATCAACCTGAGAATAGTGTACGATGAAGGTAGCCCAGCTGGCATTTACCTCCTTTGCTGACAGCTAGACATCGAACTCGGTAGGTGCCGTTTGACTCACTGAGGCATCTTGGCACAAATGAACCCATCAATAATGTAATTGTTTTCAAGTCATAAATTGACCCTAATTATATAATAGATGACATCAGTGATGACATAATCAGCCACTGCCTGGTTCCGCAGCGCAGTGGCATTTGTTGTGAACAGGGGCAGAGCGAGTTGGTGTCTGGCCTCAGGCTCAGCCTGGCTCTAGTCTGGGCCTGGCTAAGACTTGAGGTGGGTGGGTACTGCTGGTCAGCTCTGCTAGGCCACTGAGTGCATCCCTGGGGGCAAACTAAATTAAGTTCCGTCTGTGACATAGTTCGATGCAATACAGATGATCAGAAATCCATGACTTAAGGAATGGGTTAACTGATAGACATGACGGGTATAAAAAAAAATACAGTGGCATCTGCCTAAGCTTTACAAGCAGCTTCGACTTGTGGGCTGCGATCAGTACATTTTCACAGCTTTGCGGATGTCCTTTGTGGCAAGGAGAAAGCTGCCTCCCTTTCAAATACCATTACGAGAATGGGGTAGCCCATAAGGCATGGACCTGGCTGAATATAATTATAAACAAACAATGGTCCTAAACCTATAAATTACAGTATTTGATCAAATCAAAGATGAATCAATATTTGAGTAAGGAGCAACAATGATCAGTCTACTATATGTAACTCAAAGACTATATTATCTTTGAAAGAAACCTTACACCACGGTTAAAGAAAATATATTCCTATTTAATTTTCTCTGTATTCATGTTTTTACAATATTTTTTATGTCAATAAAAACCACATAGGTTGCCCCAAGATAGGAGCGTGCAAAGGAAAGATGTGATCCAGAAATTGAAAACAAGTGAAGCGGGAAAGGAAAATACACAGTAGTGATTAAGAGATAGTTTGCATTATTTTACAATCAATACTGGACATAAAATTCGCTGTATTGAACACCTGGCCAACAACGTAGTTTATATTATTGTGATCAAAAACATTGTAGTACATAAGCCTAAATATCCTCAGTTTTGCACTGTATACAATGCTGACGAACAATTGGTCCAAGGTATATGTATTGGAAGTGTCGACGTTTCGACTCGACTTATTCCCAACCGGTGAGTTGGACCTGGGGATTGCGAGTCTTCATCAGGACTAAGAGCAAACGAGGCAACCAGGGGATATTGAATAACCCCTTCGTAATAGAGCAAGCGATGTAGGGAGATCCGAGTTTACCACATCTCAACAGGTGTCCTTGAATTCATATCTTTGTCCATGTCAGGGGGACGCTACTTCATATATGACATGGTGAGGGGTACCTTATTGCTGTGAAATCAATCAATGCACCCAAGTCGGTAATTTGCGAACTTCCACTCCGGGATTCAAAAATGCTGGATTAAAATGTACTGTTTTTCAGGTAAGCAATGGCAGAGATACTCCTACTCAATTTTTGAAAGGAGCCGCTATTTTGATGATATCATCGTATCCATCCGAGCCTCACGGTGCTTCCGGATGTCCAGGCAAGCTAGTGTCAGGGATACTCCTACTTGTTTTTGGAAAGCCGCTCTTCCGTACAAAAAAATCGTCTGCATCCGAGCCTCACAGTGCTGCAGGATGCCACCGACGGCATCCTGCAGCACTGTGAGGCTCGGATGCAGACGATTTTTTCGTACGGAAGAGCGGCTTTCCAAAAACGAATAGGAGTATCCCTGACACTAGCTTGCCTGGACATCCGGAAGCACCGTGAGGCTCGGATGGATACGATGATATCATCAAAATAGCGGCTCCTTTCAAAAATTGAGTAGGAGTATCTCTGCCATTGCTTACCTGAAAAACAGTACATTTTAATCCAGCGTTTTTGAATCCCGGAGTGGAAGTTCGCAAATTACCGACTTGGGTGCATTGATTGATTTCACAGCAATAAGGTACCCCTCACCATGTCATATATGAAGTAGCGTCCCCCTGACATGGACAAAGATATGAATTCAAGGACACCTGTTGAGATGTGGTAAACTCGGATCTCCCTACATCGCTTGCTCTATTACGAAGGGGTTATTCAATATCCCCTGGTTGCTATTTGATGATTCGTTTTGGTTGCCTCGTTTGCTCTTAGTCCTGATGAAGACTCGCAATCCCCAGGTCCAACTCACCGGTTGGGAATAAGTCGAGTCGAATCGTCGACACTTCCAATACATATACCTTGGACCAATTGTTCGTCAGCATTGTATACAGTGCAAAACTGAGGATATTTAGGCTTATGTACTACAATGTTTTTGATCACAATAATATAAACTACGTTGTTGGCCAGGTGTTCAATACAGCGAATTTTATGTCCAGTATTGATTGTAAAATAATGCAAACTATCTCTTAATCACTACTGTGTATTTTCCTTTCCCCCTTCACTTGTTTTCAAATTCTGGATCACATCTTTCCTTTGCACGCTGCTATCTGGGGGCAACCTATGTGTTTTTTATTGACATAAAAAATATTGTAAAAACATGAATACAGAGAAAATTAAATAGGAATATATTTTCTTTAACCGTGGTGTAAGGTTTCTTTCAAAGATGATATAGTCTTTGAGTTGCATATAGCAGACTGATCATTGTTGCTCCTTACTCAAATATTGATTCATCTTTGATTTGATCAAATACTGTAATTTATAGGTTTAGGACCATTGTTTGTTTATAATCCCTTTCAAATACATTTGCTGCTAACTAAGTTTTAGCTAGATTGTGTTTTTAAGTATGTCTGCAGTCTAACAATAAAAAAAGTTTCTAGAACTACATTTATTTAGTAATGTTGGAGAGACGTGGAACTGCAGATATGTTTTCCATTGAATAATAGTGACTGTCCTTGGTGTGAGGTTGCGTTAATGTGCATCAGATACGGTCAAAATATAACGTGACATGAATGCCCCTTCACACATTGAACTTAAAGGCATTTATTATCTTTTATTCTCAGTGATAAATATTTCTAAATGGTATGTGCTGCAGAACTGGTTCTGGTTGGTTCTCCTTCCAAATATCTTTGCCAGGCTGCAGTTGAGACTCCGTCTTTGTGTAAAGGCACCACTTTCAGCAGGTAGCCTTTGGCTTTGAGCACCCACTACAGAGGCACAGAGAGGTGTCAAGTTCAGTGCCTGTCTTCTCTGCATAGCCACCCTCACATGCAATTCATTTGTTTTATAGCGCTACTCAAAACAAGTGTAGGTCTGTCTTTTTACTAAATTTTCTTGGGGGAGAATCCCCCCAAACCTCCTTAGTATTGGTCAGGCTCGCTCGCTCGCAACACGCCAGATGGGGGCTGGTCTACCAAAATTTGCCAGGCTGCTTTCAGTTCCCAGTCCGGCCCTGCTAGTAGGTATGTTCAGTAAGCATTCTGTTCACTGTTTTGTTAAGTGCGCTATTTTCTATTTTTATCAAAAGGAGGGAGATTTGTGGTGTCTGTACATCAATTCTTAGTGCACTTTCTTTATATAAAAATATTGGAATGTTACTTTGTACTTGTCAATGTATTTCATGTATTACTTGGTTAGAATGTTTGGGCCAGGCACTGGAATTGCTTCACAGGCAGTTGGAGCTACCACCTTGAGCCCTCTATGCTTGTATAGCTGTGTATCCTGTTAACTACAATAAATCTACTCAAAGATTGAAGACTTCTGGTCTATGTGGATTGCTGTACAACTTTATTGAAGAAGGCACACGTCAGGACCTCTTCACAGTCCTTCTTCTCACACCAACCATCTGTGACCATGTTTTTTATTTTTTTTAAACTTTATTTAGCATTTTAATAAGACAAAGCATGGAACTGATTTCAAAGAAAGGACATCTCGGGTAGAATCACGAGGCATTTCAATATTAGTTACTTTCGATACGCAGTAGGCGATGTAATATATGATGCAGCATACTTACAGTACATTTAAGGCTCCTCTTGAGCGATAGAGTAATATGCTCATCTGTAATCCCATCTGCTCCCTCCACCCAGTAGCTTACTGTCAACATGAGAATAGACCCAGGCCACCGGAGGTGGATGCTATATACTCTGGGGTGTTAGTCCGGTGTGGGTGTCAGCCTAGCCCACCCTGGTTGGCACGATGCCCTGTTCCTGCTGTGTGGGGGGATCTTGCTGTTGTGCCGTTAGGAAGGCCTTAAAGAGGCCCCAGATATCTCTAGGCCTAGAGGAGGGAGGGATTGTGCTAGCATACTGGTTACTTCTCGTAGAACAGGAAGCTAAACTTTGGATCCGTCCCTTTTTTGTTGGAGCCCTTCTGCCACTCCAGTGTATTGCTACCTCCCTTTTGGCCAAAATAGAGCAATGGCAGTAAATCTGCCAACTTTAAGAGGGAGTTGGACCACGTGTCTAAGGAGTGCGATCTCCGGCAGGGGGTTCATAGGTACCTTTATTATCTCGCTTAATGTATGGTGTACATTCCACCCAAAAAGTGTGTATGCGTGGGCACGTCCAGGCTAAATGTGCGAAGTCTGCCTGAAGGGAGTGGTACCGCTGGTAATGATGAGATGTAGCGGGGTCAATCCTGTGTGCTCTGACTGAGGTAACCTATATTCTGTGTAGAAACTTGAAATGGATCAGCTTGTGTCTGCTATTTAAATATACTGCCTTCATCACTTTGCAACAAGCTGTCCACTGCTCGTCAGATATTGTGTTGCTCAAGTCCGCTTCCCCAGCACTGTGCACCCTGCTATCGTCTAGTGTGATCAAGTCAGTGCATGCTCTGTAAAGTTGGGATATCAAATGGACCCCCCTGCTACTACCTATCACCATTGAGAGTGGCAGGAAGGACGGCGGCTCCAGCAGGTAGTCTGGGAACTGAGCTCGCAGCATAGACCGGAGTCTAGCAAGAACATATCTGTCCATTAATTTCATGTCTGGAAACGAGGACACGTCTTCTGGGTCAAATATATGGCCTGCAGGGAACAGGTCACCCATTTTGACAATATTGAATTTTGTACAAGGCTTCTGTACCAACTTTTCACCTGTTATGGGCAGCCATTTTGCATTAGGGAGTGGTAGGTCAGAGGGGTAAACCGTTCGGGTGTTAGTAAGACGGCCAAGCCTAGCCCAAGGCCAACTAGTTGTGGAGACCGGTTGAATGTCCCTGGGATCTCGGGACCAAGGGGCAGAACCGCAGAAAGGGTATCCGGCAGAACAGAATCTGACTTTGGCCTCAGTTACGTGATCCTGGCGTCTGGGTGATACCATGGCTGTGCAAAACTGCACTGTGCCACCAGATAGTACAGTTGCAGATCCGGAGCGCCATACCCTCCTCTGTCGCATGAGAGCGTCATTACCTGCCATCGCACTCTGGGTGTCTTATTGCCCCAGACTAGTCTAATCAGCTGAGTGCGAAGAGTATTAAAAAATGTATTCGGGAGTGGTACTGGGATATTATGAAACAAATAAAAAAAAATTCGGGAGCACAATCATTTTAATAAGAGCCACTCGCCCCGCCATGGAGAGAAGAAATTTCTGCCAATGGTCTATTTGCATCTCAAGTTTAGAGATTGCCATGCCATAATTGCGGCGAATAATTTGGTTTGTCTCAAGATGAATGTGTATCCCCAGATACTTCACTGAATCAGAGCACCACTCCAGCGGAAATTCCAGTTCCCATTGGGGAGTGCTACTTGTGAGGGAAAAAATGACTGATTTATGCCAATTTCTCCCCATACCGGAGAAGTTAACAAAGCGAAGAATTTCTCTTATAAGTGGGCCTAAGTTGGTCTGGTGGTCACGAACATACAGGATCGTGTCATCCGCATATATAGAGACCAATAACGGGCCCGTGCAAAACTGCAAGCCCCTATGTAGATGCTTCTCCTGCAGGTGTCTTATTAGTGGGTCCATTGCTAGTATAAACAACAAGGGCGACAACAGGCATCTCTGCCGTGTGCCACGGGACAGCAGGAAGGGCGCCAATAGAGTGCCATTGAGCCGGAGCCTAGCAGAGGGTCGGATGTATGACATAGCCGTAGTGGCAATAAAGCCATGTGGCATACCCATTCTTTGTATTATCGACAGAAAAAAGGGCCATTCCAGGAAGTTGAAAGCTTTTTCGGTGTCAAGCAGGATAGCTGCAGCGGGAGTGTCAGAATTCATTCTGTGCAGGGTATTAAATAAGGTGCGGAAGTTGAACGCTGTGGATCGATGCTGTATGAATCCTGATTGGGCCGGAGACATAATGGATTACATCAGGAGGGAGAGGTGGCATGCTAATGCCTTGGCAAGTATTTTATAATCCAGGTTAAGTAGGGACAAGGGGCGGTAGGAGCTGCATAGCATGGGGTCTTTCCCGGGTTTGGGGAGAAGGATGATAACTGCTTCGCGTAGAGTGGGTGGGAGAACCTATTTCTGCAATGATTCGGCATACTTATCCAGGAGGCGAGGGATCAGTAGATCCTTGCAGGCTTTGTAAAATTCCCCTTTGAACCCATCAAGCCCGGGTGCTGTGGATGAGTTAAGGGATGTTATGGCTTAATCTATGCTTTCTGCCGTGATGGGTACTGCTAGAAAGTCCTGCCTAAACTTTTCAAGGTATACTAATGCAACCTCAGCGAGGTAGGCCTCCTGGGCAGTGCGGTGACATCCAAGTTTGGCAGAATGCAGCGTTTTAAAATAAGAGAGAAACTCCCTTTGGATGTCCAATGGGTCTGTGGTATGCTGTCCCGTCGATGATTTTAGTTCCGTTATATACGCTTTCACGTAGGTGGGTCTATCATTTGTGCTAATATCCTACCAAGGCAGTCCCCTTCCCCATACATCTTGGCATTATGGTATTTCTCATGCACAGGATTTCGTCTCAGCAGTCTCCCTGTATTCCCGTTGCAGGGCTGCCCGCTTTCCACTGTGACTCAGCTCGGCTGACACCACATGTTCAGTGTCCAGGACACCAAGCTCCCTCTCCACTCGTGCAAGTGTGCCACGTATATCGTGCAGCACTCCAGAGCTTTTAGACATGCATACCCCCCTCATATAGGCCTTGAATCACTCCCATAACATTGCCTCCGTGTCCACACTGACCCTGTGTTGATTTCAAAATAATCCTCAATCGCTTCCTGGATTTCTTGTCTAATTACCTCGTCATCTAGGGCACGGCTTGGGAACCTCCACTGTCTCTCAAAACCGTCTGGACGTGGGGCTCTCGGGGACGTCAGCACCGGGGAGTGATCAGATTGTGTTCTTGGTAGTGTTTGTAGCTTATGAAACCAGCGGGAGATTTCTGGTGAGGCTAACCAATAGTCAAGTCTTGTCCACGTCTCATGTAGACTGGTGTAATGGGTGTATGTAGTATGACATGGATCTCAAGCACGGCCTATGTCTAGGAGGGAGAAGTGTTCACATAAGGATTGTAAAGCAATACGTGCTCGAGGTTGGGGTCAGGGGCAGTTAAAGTACTATCTGAGGGCGGGTGTAGGGCAATATTGAAATCACCCTCTAGGAGAAGGGGCGCAGGGCCTAGCTGCCGCAATTTAGAGAGTAATGTATAAGAAAAATTGGGAGAATCAGTGTAAGGCCCATATATACACACCAATGCCAGCTTGTGGTTCAACATCGTGCCCACCACTATGACATATGTGCCTTCGGCGTCATAGGTTACCGAGTGACACTTGAAGGGGAGCCGTTTATGTATAAGGATGGCAGTACCCCTGGCGTAATTGCTGTAATTTGAAAAAAATCTGTTCGGGCCCCAGGAGGACGCGAACCGGGACTGGTCGCTGGTAGGAAGGTGTGTCTCCTGAAGGAAGGCCACATCAACTCCATGCCTAAGTAAAAAATGGACAACCTGACACCTTTTGTGAGTATTGATTTAGCCCCTGACATTCCATGTAGCCAGTGTGATGCTCGACGGGCCATCATTGTAACCTAACTGTGCCATCCTTTGGTGATAATCTGAGGAGTAAAGATTAACCAAGAGTCGTACCCATTTGACGTGGCTGCAAACAAATGTAACTTCAGTGCAGAGCAATATGAACATAACCCCTCCCGCCACCCCCACCCAGCCTTCCCGCCCATCCGAAAAGGCAATACCAACTTTTCCAAAACAAGCAATAGTACCAATAGCATCCTAAAAACAGTGAATGTCAAACAATGTGGTACAGTCTATCATCACCAATACTATCTCTAGGTGTACACCAAAGTAGGGGAGCGTTCACTATCCAACGGCCCAGCAACCTTAACAAACATTATGAGCAATATGATAAATCCCAGCTTTCACAAAAAATTATCAAATGAGCGGCATAGTGAAAGGAGTCAAGTGACCATCCGTCAGCCATGACCAGAATTCGAGAATAAATCCACACTGACAGCTGAGCCACTGTGCGGGGGAGAAGTAGTGGCTGTCTCTGTAGGGCGCTTTTGATTGAGTTTATATTTGCGACAAAAGTCCTGTACTTCTATGGGATTTTCAAAGATTCGGGCATGTCCGTTCACCTCCATCCGCAGCCTGCAGGGTACAGCATACCATACTTCAACCCTAGGTTTCTGAGTGCTGCTTTTACACCAAGATATTTCCTCCTCCCATTCTGAACCAGGGCAGGGAAATCCAGGTATAGAGATAATTTGGAGCCCTGCCAAGAGAGTTCGCCCTGCTCGCGTGCCAGCCGCAGTGCTGTATCCCTATCTCTGAAGTTCATTATTCACGCAATTATGGGTCTAGGTGAGCAGCCCAGGTTGGGGCGGGGGCCAAGTGACCTATGAGCGCGTTCCACCACAAAGCCAGAGGTGAAGGCCTCTTTCCCAAAAAGGTTGGTTAGTATAGTCTCTACCAGATTATCCATGTGCCCAGATGCTGTGGATTCAGGCACACCCACTAGGCGGATGTTGTTACGCCGGCTGCGCACTTCCAAATCCTCGTTTTTTGTCGCAACCTACTTTAGGATCCGTTCTATGCGGTCTACCCTCTTGACTGATTGCGCCATTCCATCCTCCTGGTCAGATGTGCGGGACTCAACTACAAGACGTTGATCATGCACCTGGACCTTTGCGCCCAGGTCTGCTATGTGTTTGTCCAAGGAGTCAAAGCGGACATCCAGCGCCTTGAATCCCACCCTCATTTCCAACAGTAATGGCTTCAACTGGTTAGCGTTGTCCGTCGAGGTAGACTGGGGTAGACCTTCCACCATGTCGCTAGGCTGGTCGCAGGAGTATGGCCATGTCTGAACTGGGGTGGCGTGGTGAGCAAAATAACAATGGATTAAACCCAGATCTGTGATTGGGGGTGAATGTTTTGCCACTGTGCAACATTCCGTCCATCATCTTGTGTGTTTTGTTGGTCACAGAAGTGTGCCACACGTTTTTCAAAGGGAAGAACCCGTTGCTTAGGGTCTTAGCGGCACATGCCGTACCTGAACTGGAAGAAGCAAATGAGGTGGCAAGAATATAGCCAGTAAGTGGGGCTGTTGATGCGGCGCTGCGAGGGGGACCTTATAGAACAAGCAGTATGTAGGACCACCTAGACGCAATTTCAAGCGTGAGGGAAGCACAGCAAAGTCCAGGATCGTGGCAAACCAGACACCAGGAGAGCATGCAAAATACCCCACAGTCTATGCAGCAAAGGATGAGAGCGCCCACTGAATGGCAGTCTAGACAGTCGCTGGCGGGGCATAAAGCAAGCACAAGTAGTGATGCAGCTAAGCGGGTCCCATGTTGGATAGGGTGCCAGTACTTTAAATGAGCTGAGTCATTTCAGCGGGAGGCATGCAGTAGAAAGTGCTGCTAATACTGAGTGGGGCAGCATATGGGAGTGGGGGGGCACTGAGTGCACTCAGGCGCCAGAGCTCTGTGGTATTTCCACCCTCAGGTGAGCCGCAGGGTGTCACGTTTAGGGCCGATGTCAGAGCCCAGCGTGAAGGATTTAGCGAGGCTGCCTCTATTTGGCATTCTAAGAATTCTAAAGGTACCAACGGGTGTTACACAGGAGGTAAGGTCCTGGGAAGAGGAGTGAATATTCTGAATGTTCTGAAGAGGAGTGAAGGCTGGCCTGGTGATAGGCGGAGGTCAAGTCCAAGGAAGAAAAATGCCTTGCCCCCTCAAGAGAACACAGCATTTTAGTTATGTTCTCTAAAGGGTAATGAATAACAATAACTGCTTTGTTGAGCTCCCTCAAGCTGACACAGAGCCTAGCCTCCCCATTGGCTTTGCGGGCCATAACAACAGGAGAGACCCACTTCATTGCTTCAACTTCTTGAATGTTGCACTTGGCTAAGAGATTGTCTAATTCAACTTTCATGCTCTCCCTTACTTACAGAGGACCTTAACTGTTTTCGGAACAACATTAGATTTGACCTGTATCCTATGTACATAGTTTTTGAGACAAACCCAGTTCACTAGCAAAGACCTCAGGGAATTCCTTGATCCAGTCTCGATTAGCAGTACTAACAACTCTAACTGGTGGTAATTCTTTTAGGCAGACAGGTCTTATTGGGAGGCAGATATGTAGATCATGTTGACGGAACAAATTCATGAGCGGGTCCCCTTTCATCAAGACATAGATTTTACGAAGGATGACTCTCCCTTTGAAGTCAATCGTGCCCCAGAAATAACCCAGCAACTCAATAGTCACCCCACCATAACCTATTGGTCTAATGTCTGGCTTCAACAGGGTGACTTTGCCCAGCAGATTATGCTCATAAAATGTTTTTGGGACTAGAGTTATCTTGGCCCCAGAGTTGAAGAGCATGCTCATTGGAGCATCATTGATCAAACCTAGCTCCTTTGCGCCATCACTAGCATTCCCTGTGACTGGGAGAATATTGATTCCTCCCAATTCTTCTTCATAAAGATTAACTTCCCTGACTTTTCTATGCTCGTTGCCCATTCTGCAGCTCTTTGAGAAGTGACCTTTTCTCTCACAAGTTTTGCACATGGCCTTCCAGCCTGGGCAGTCTTTAACCTGTTGACTGTAGGGCGCATTTTGTTGTGGTGCGGGCATATTAAAGAGTGGGCGCGGTTCAGACGGCCCCCGGCCATCCTCCCCACATGCTCGGATGTTCGGGGGCTGTCTGACGCACGCAACGGGTTAAAGTTGGCCATAAGGCCAGAGTTGCCACACCTGAAGCACTTCCCCTGAAAATTCTTTGTCTTAAAGGGCTTTGAAGTGGTGCTCGATGTGGGTTTAACAAATCTATCCACCAGCACTTTGACATTCATGTTCTAATTTGTATCACCGGAACTGTCTTTGCGTATAATATCACACGCTTTTGAATGCTCGTGACTTTTTGCTATGGTCAGCACTTCTTGAAGCGATGGCATGTCTTTTTGCCACAGGGCGTATCTCGTTTTGTCTAGGGCGCATCCCAACATAAACTGATCTCTTAAGAACTCCTCTAAAGCTGCACCAACATTGCACGTGGAAGCCAATTTGCGCAAGGTAGTTATGTACTGTTCCACCGACTCATCCTGCGTTTGCATTCTTCTCCCAAAGTGATATTGTTCAAGGACAGTACTCACTTTGAAGAGGTAGTACAAGTCCAACTTTCTGATGCAGATCTCATATTCATTAAGAGTGGCAGACTTACTATCAAAGAGTTCAGGAAGATGTTCAAAGAATTCTTGTCCCTCAGAACCTAAACAATGCATTAACCATGAGGCTTTCCTCTCTGCACTTAAGGAAGTGCCACAGACACGAGCATAATGAGTGAAAACCTTCTTCCACGAGAGAGGATGAACTCTTGGAGATGTCAAAAAGAAGGGAGGGGCAGTGACATTTTGCATGATGTACATATTATGTTTTGACCTAGTTACTACTTAAGGGTGAACTTCAGTGATCTGCTTACAGTGCGCAATATCCACAAACCTTATAAGTTGTGCGCATCAGCGAAACTGTGTGAAACTTCAGCAATTAAAATTTAGGCCAATGCGTACAGTCCCAAAACTTTATTTGCTGTGCACATCAGCGGAACCATCAGCCCGAATACTGATGGCACATATTTATACAGGGAGAAGTCACTTTAGTCTGATGCTCATTAACATGTGTAGATGTGAGTCTGGTGGTGCCTGATAACTGAAAGGCACATATTTGTTTACGATTTGATTTGAAAGTCTTTATTCGATACATGATCATAAAAGACATTTACATTTAAAACAATAATATCTTAACATTCCATCCTCATTAAATAGCAAAATGACTCTAGAAATAAGTCCATAATTGCTCCATCAATATATACAAATACACAATAAGTTAATGTAAAAACATTTAAAAACACAATAGAATATTAGAAGTCCCAGGCCATGATACAATAAACCAGAATTTAAATAAAAGCGGATTAAACATAGTCCCATTGTGGTAGACCTATTGTATCCAGTGACATTATTGATTACTCAGTCTGAGGGAATGGGTCATCCACATACCATGTAAAAATTTGGCGATCGCGAATATATTTCTTTCCTTTCTGTTTTTAATATCCTTAATGCTTCGGTACCTAAAGTAATCCCCATCATCTGGCAAATGGGCTTCAACCATTTGAACCTTAATTTTTTTTGTAAACAGGTGTTAGACCTGACACCATTGGCGTGGGTCTCCCTCCATTTTTTGCTGTTGCCTCATGTATTTCTGCTGTGTTAGCTGCTCAGGGCACTGTGCCATTGCTATCCAGTGCCACAGTGCAAGTGCTCCCTACTGTAAATTGATGTATTAAACAGTGGTTCCATGTTTGGCTATTCGGTTTACTTGTCAGACCCTAGTACAGTGCACTGAGTGTGCCCAGGGCGTGTAAATCCAAATACTGCTGGTGGGCCTGCAGCACTGGTTGTGCCACTCACAGAAGCAGCCTTGTAAAATGTGTCTAAGGTCTGCCATTGCAGAGCCTGCGTGCAGTCTGGTACTGTCATGCTGACTGGGCAAGTGCACCCACTTGCCAGTCCCTAAACCTTCCCTTTTCTTCATATCAGTCACCCCTATGGTAGGCCCAATGGCAGGGTGCATTGTAAGTATAAGGTAGGACAAGCCCTGTTGTGTGTGGCATGTCCTAATAGTGAATTACAGCCATTTTCGTTTTTCACTATTGCAAGGCTACCTGTTCTCCATAGGCCAGAATGGGCTGTTATAATTGTTACATGCCGTCACATCTTGGATGTCGCCGCTGTAGTTGGCGCATCGTCCGGAAGCTTCACGCATCATGGGAGAAGAGCGTCGCCGCTGGAGCTGCTGCCGTCGCATCTTGGATGTCGCCCCTGTAGTCACGCATCGAACCGAGAACTTCTCGCATCCCCGAGAAGCGTGCCACATCTGGAAGATCTTCACGTCTTTATTTCTTTGCACCTGAACTTTGCTGAATTCCCATCGCTGCGACATTGCTTGTCGTGGAAGCGCAACGCAACCTAAGGTACATTAACGCAAAGGGTTGCATCTAAGAACTGAACTTAACTAAGCTTAAATCTACCATCTTAAAGTAATCATAGTGTGTATTTTTGTCGTTTATGGTCTTGTGGTAACTCTATATAAAGTATACTTATTTTTTATATAAAACCTGTATGGTGTCTCTTTGTAGTGTTGTCACTGGGTTACTGTATGTGGTCACAACTGCTTAACTTACAACGCCTCTGAAATAAGCCCTGACTGCTCGCGCCACGGAACCTAGAGGGTGAGCAGGGGTTATTTTAGGAGTGTAATCCCCTTGTCCTGACTAGAGGAGATGGTCCCTGCTTGTCACAAGTACCTACCTGTGCCAACGAGAGACCCCCAAATCTTACATTGGAATGCAGCGGTGAGGATTCTGAATTTGCATTTGTGACTCATGTACAGTGACTGGTGAACACTACTTAGTGAGTGCAGACCATAACGATACCACATAATTATTGGTAGATTCCTTTTTGAATTTTTGGATTGCCTATTTTTGAAAGATGCCCGATTCAGTAGAAAGAGCAGAATCTGTAGTCTCCCTTAACTGCGAATGGGAAGAAGATAGGTTGGAATGCTACGCAGTAAAGCAGATGAAGTACTTTTGCAAAAAGTTCAATGTTTCCACTGCTGGATTTAAAGTGAAAGAAGAATTCTAAAAGGCGCTGAGGGCTAGGGTAGAAGCAAGGAAAACTCCTGTGATTGAGGAGGATGATGATGCAATTGTACAACAGGAAGAGCCATTGGGCTCAAGGGGAAGGAAGGTACCTTCCCGTGCAGGTAGCATGGGCTCTAACAAAAGTCTGTCCCAAGAAGAGTTGGAGGACAGAGAGAGATCAAGAAGGCATGAAATGGAGTTGACCAAGTTCAAGGTGAACAGGCAACTGGAAATAGAAAATAGGAGATTAGATCTTGAGGAAAAGAAAATGTAGTTTGAGAATGAAAAAGTTTTTAGGGAGTTGGAGTTTAAAACCAAAAGTTTAGAAGTTACTCCCTCTGGAAGCAGCGTGCCATCAGTACATACAGAAAGTAGAGTGTATATTCCCAAGGATGTGGTGAAAGAGTTTTACAAAAATGATGATATTGGTTAGTGATTCAGAGCCTATGAGGTAGCCATGCCTTGCCACCGGGTCCCTGAGAGAGATTGGGGAGCGGAGTTGTGGGGAAGGTTCCTTAGTGAGGGGCGGGATGCATTGTTAGACTTGCATTCTGTCCACAATTCATACAGCCACATGAAAGATGCATTGATGTCTAGATATGGTTTGACACCTGAGCTCTATAGGCAGAGGTTCAGGAAATGCAAAAAGTTAGAAAACAGTGCTTGGGTTGAATATGTCACTTTCTTTTGCAGAGCATTGGATGGTTGGGTTAAGGGCAGGAAGGCTAATGATTTTCAAGGTCTCTTTGATTTGATTGCATGGGAGCACTTGTCTGATAATTGTTTTCCAGAGCTGCGCCAGCATCTGATAGATAGCAAGCTGACTAATCCTAGGAAGCTTGCAGAGGAGGCGGACCGCTGGGTCAGTACCAGGGTCCACAAGGGTCACATGGGAGACTCAACCAAAGGTGGTCAGGGTCCCCAGCAGAAGAGTGGGGGGGACAAGGGTAAACAGAAGGAGTTCCGCAAAGGGCCCCAAAGTAGTCCCAAAGGGAACCCCGTGAAAGGTTCCCAGCCTCCCCCTGACAGAAAGCAATGGGCCGACAGGTAGTCCTGTTCCCCAGGGGGCCCTGAAATGTTAAAAGTGTGGTGATCTGGGTTACAAGGCGAGTGATCCCAGGTGCTACCTGTTTTGTAAACAAGCACCCACTGGTGCTCCGCCCTGGCAGATGGCTAGTGTAGCCTTGCAGGAGGAGATTGATGTCCAAGGTGTGGGGGTCCTGCACAGATGACCCTAGTCTCTTTAGGAGACATTGAGATGGTCTCAGAGGCTCAGCTGCCCAGGAACACTAAGAGAGGAATCACTGACATAACCTCGACAGACCGAATATCGGCTAGACAAAATATCGGTGACTAATTATCGACTACACAAAATATCGGTTCCCAATACTTAAACAAGAAAACGCAAAATTATCGACTCCACAATATCGATAATAAAACATATCGACTACAACATTATCGACCATCAAAATTATCGCATAAAAAACATCGACTTTCAGTTCTTAACATTACACATAGCCAAAATATCGAACATCAAAATTTAGAATGCAAATATATCGTAACTTATAGAATATCGACTTTACAAAATACATACAAAATGCACTTTCTAATTAAAAATACACATTATACACATCACAAATAACCATAAACTGTTTTTTTATAAATACAGCATACAATAAAAATTGCAAACAATTAAAATTAAACATTTACATCAAACAAACAATTTAAAACACATAAACAGCATTGCAAATAATAAAACATTTCTTAATGCACATTATATTTATTTTTTTCACTTTAAATCAAAAAATAGCATTACCCATTGCAAAAAATTGCCTTACACATAGAAAAAAAATGCAATTGGCTTCACCCATATAAGGAAAACAATTAGCAAAACAATTAATAAAATTCAAATGAACAAATAAGAAAAAGCTATCAATTTGAACAACCAATAAACTTTCAGAAACAATTAAACTAATGCTATAAAAAGAAAAATTAAACCAGCTAAAATTGCAATCTAAACCACCAAAGAAAAGGAAGGGGAAACTCGGATTGCTGAGAGAAAACTGATTGACTTCAACAAAAAAACAGCTACACATATCTAAAGTAAGTACTACCACCTTAATAAATTGCCAAAACGTAAATCTAAAACTTCAAACCTATATTTAAAAAACAAATAACTAAAACATCTCTTTTATTTCTACTGTATTTTCTACAGAGAAAAAGAAAATAAAGAACTGCACAACATCACTACAAACAAAATTTTTAAAAAGTAAGTATATAATTTAAAACATAACTAAAAACCTTAATAAATAGAAAACAAAGTACAAACTAGTTAGCAGAGCACAACCAAATAAACATAACTAAATTTAAAATATTGTAAAACGTTTTCTCCATCTCCACAGGTACTGAAGAAATACACAGAAAAGACAAGTTTGAAGAAAAGCAACACCTGAATTCAACAAAGAAATAAACAGGTAAATAATGAACGAGCAAAGAAGTGTTATTATAAAACAACATACATAATTTAAATATTTTCCTAATAATTTAATGTTTAATTTCTCCTAGCACCAAAAAGCAAGCATGACTGAAGGAGCCCAATTTGTTTATTCTCAGAAAGGGAAAATGCTTCTTTGTTACATGGGATATGTATATACTCAAGAGAAACAGAAAGATATGAAAGTTTTTTGGAAATGCACTAAATACTATTCTAGCAAATGTTATGGGAGAGCTATAACTCAGGAAACTACTGTGACTTATACTAAGGAACATAACCACCCACCCAATGTAACAGAAATAGAGATTAGAGAAATGCTTGATTCCCTTAAAGAAGCTAGTACTAGTACTGATCGAACAACAACTGCTATTCTGAAACAGCATTTAAGTGTTCTACCCCAACATGCATCTAGCCAACTACCATCTATTGATTCCCTTAAAAGAACCATAGCTAGACAAAAAAGAGCTACATCAGCTACTCCTCCCACACCTACAACTTTTGAAGAAGTACAAAGTCCCCCTGAACTCTGTCTAACTCATAGTAATGAACCATTTATACTATATAATAACAAATCAAAAGATAAAAGAGTAATACTGTTTGCCACTGCAGACAACATGACTAAACTACACCAATGCCAAACTTGGATGATGGATGGTACTTTTGCAGTCTGTCCTAAACCCTTTTACCAATTGTACATTATCCATGGTCATTTCCAAAGTGCAAATATTCCATTCCTATATGCCCTCCTACCAAACAAACAGCAATCTACCTACCAAGAAGTCCTAACCAAAGTCAAACAGCAAACATGACTATTTTCCACAAAAAATTATCATTGATTTAAAAAATTTAAAAAATGATAAACAGTATCTTTAAAACATACCCACACACAGCAATACAAGATTACTATTATCATTGCAATTAATGTATATGGCGACATCTACAAAATCTATATTAGGGGGCCCATTAGGATGTCAGGCGGATGTAGCCACCGCCAGCCTGGTGGGGGCAATCCACCCGACATCCTTCCCTGAATTCCCCCCGCCATATTACAATGGCGGGGGGACCGCAGCGGAGGAGAACACCGCCGCCACTTTTCCGACCCGGTCGCCTTGCGGCCGGGGTGGAAAAGGAATAATATGGTGGCGGTGTCTATCAGACACCGCCAGCCATATTATGATGTGCTGAAGGCAATGCCTTTCTGTGGCGGCAATGCCGCCACGGAAAGGCAGGTGGACTTCACTTCACCGTGCGGGCACCCAGAGTGAAGGAGAGTAGGGGGGTGCACACGAGGTTACCTGTGGTACCCCCCTTATTTGCATTTACAAAAAAAAAAAAATTTTTTTAAAAACAAATAAAAATAATGTCTAATTTTTAATGTTAATATTTTAAAACAATATTTAAATTTGAAATTTCAAATTAATTTCAAAATTTACATTTCAAATATTTTAATACACTTCCCACCCTATTCCTCTAAAAACCCACAACCCGCTCCTAAAACATTTAATTTTTCAAAATTTTTAAAATTTAAATATATATATTTTTTTATTTAATTAATTTAAAAATTTGAATCTAAACATTTTAAAACACTTACCACCCTATTCCCCTAAAAACCAACAACCGCCTTCTAAAACAAAAAAATTCAAAATTTAAAAAAATTAAATTTCTTTTCTAAAATTACATTAGAAATATTTTAAAGCACTTCCCACCTTATTCCCCTATAAACCCACAACCCGCTCCTAAAATTTATTATACATTTTTAACTAAATATTTTTTTTTTTTAATTATATTTATATATTTAAAGACAATAAATTACAAACCTAAAAATTATTTTACTCCAAAAAATAACTATTGCAACATTATATACAGTCTACATTTCACAAATCGAAATTCTAATAATCTATATTTCGACTTTCGATATTCTAACACTCTATATTTTGACTTTCGATATTTTTAACTAATACAAATAAATGATATTTTGAACACTCGATATAAACTACTCGATATTTATTACATCAATATTTTTTAAAAGACTTAATAATCAATAAAAATAACAGATATTACTTACCTCGATATTACTTACATCTCGATATTCTGGAGTCGATATTCTGTCCAGTCGATATTAAAAACTCAATATTTAGACTGCACACCCTAAGAAATATGGGCAGCAAGTGACCATCAATAGGCAAAAGGTGGAGGCTCTTAGAGATACAGGAGCAAATGTGACAGCTGTCAGGTGTCACCTGGTGTCTCAAGAGCAGATTGTCCATCATGCGTTTTCCCGAGTTGTTAATGCCGACAACACAGAGAGTCATTGTCCAATGGCTCTGGTTCCCTTTGAGTGGGGGGGTCTCTGGTACTCTTCAGGTAGCTGTGAGGCCCGCCATGCCTGTTGACTGTTTGTTAGGAAATGATTTGGAGAGCTCCCCTTGGGAAAAGGTGGAGAAAACAACTAACTTGAAGATGGTTGGACTGGCTGACTGGGCGTGATTGACCACCCGGTCAATGTCTGCCAGTAAGGGTTCTCAAGAGGACCTGGAGCCTGAGAGAGACACCCAGGAACTTGCATAAGAGAGAAGTGGTGAGGGGCGCGGGAAACCGGCCCCTGAAGTTCCCACGGCCCAGAAGGTGGTAGACCCTGAGGGGGTACCTTGGAGCCTAAGGGGGAACAGATAGCTGAACTGGGAGACCTGCCTGAGCTGACCCATTGACAGCAAGAAGGAGGCCCCTCCAGGGAGGAATTTTGCAAGGAGCAGAAAGAACGCCCTTCTCTTGAGGGCTTGCAGCAACAGGCTGTAAGCCAGGCAGCAGGTGATCAGTCAGGATCACATTGGATCTACTTGGAGAATGGTCTCCTGTATAGTGAGCCTAAGGTTGCTGAATCTGGGTCCGCTTGTGTGCTGGTGGTACCCTAGAAGTTCAGAGCCTTCCTACTGGGGCTGGCTCATGATGTGCCGTTAGCAGGACATTTGGGGTAGGACAAGACCTTTGAAAGGCTTGTCACCCACTTTCATTGGACCCAAATAGGCAAGAGTTCAGATACTCATTGCAGGACTTGTCAGACTTGCCAGGCAAGTGGATAGAGTGGGAGGAAGCACAAGGCTCCTCTCCAGCCATTCCCTGTGGTCAGTATCTCCTTAGAGTGGGTGGGGATTGACATTGTGGGACCACTGGGCCCCAAGACAGCCATGGGCAACAGATTCATCCTGGTCTTGGTGGACAATGCTACCCGGTATCCGGAAGACATACCTCTGAGGACAGTGACGGCCCCCGTGGTGGGACAAGCACTGATGGGAATTTTCTCCCGAGAGGGATTCCCTCACAAGGTAGTGAGTGACCGGGGAACCAACTTCATTTCTAAGTATATGAAGTCTCTGTGGCAGGAGTGTGGTGTGACCTACAAGCTCACCACTCCTTACCACCCCCAAGGAAATGGGTTGGTTGAAAGGTTCAACCGGACCCTGTAAGGCATGATAATGGGTCTTGAGGAAGCCATGAGGCGTAAGTGGCACGTCCTCTTACCATGCCTACTCTATGCATACCGTGAGGTGCCACAGAAATCTCTAGGGTTCAGTCCCTTTGAGCTTCTCTATGGACACCCAGTCAGAGGACCTTTGAGTCTGGTCAAAGAAGGCTGGGAGCAATCTCCCAAGAAACCTCCCCAGGATGTATATATAGCTACATGCTGGTCTTCAGGAACCAGACCAGGCGCTTCAGTGAACTCGCTCAGGCAAATCTGGAGGCCAGCCAGGATGAGATGAAGCGCTGGTATGACCAGAATGCCACTCTGGTAGAGCTTCAACCTAGACAGAAGGTGTGGGTCATGGCCCCAGTGGCGCCCTGTGCGCTCCAAGATAAGTGGACCGGACCTTTTGAGGTTGTGGAGCACAAGAGTACATTTACCTACTTGTTGGACTTGCGATCTCCTAGGAACCCTTGAGGGTCCTACATGTCAACTGCCTTAAGCCCCACTTAGAGCGGTCAGAAGTGGGCATGCTCTTGGCAACCGATGCTGGGATGGAGGAGACCGAGCATCTTCCTGACCTCCTGTCAGCCTCAGAGCAAGATGGGTCAGTGGATGGTGTTAACCTCTCTTCCACCCTGACCCCTGAGCAACAGAATGACTGCTGCCAGTTGCTGGGACAGTTTTCTGATCTGTTCTCCCTGGTTCCTGGTGTCACAGATTGGTGCGTCCATGATGTAGACACAGGAGACAGCTTACCTGTGAAGCACAAGTCTTACCAGGTAATTGACAGGGTGAGAGCTTGTATCAAAGAGGAGGTCTCAAAGATGCTTGCCCTTGGGGTGATTGAGTCATCTAGCAGTCCTTGGGCCAGCCCAGTGGTCTTGGCCCCAAAGGCTGCAGCGCCGTGTGCCACACCCGAACTCCGGTTCTGTGTGGACTACAGAGGACTCAATTCAGTCACCAAGACTGACGCGCACCCCATCCCCAAAGCTGATGAGCTCATTGATCGGCTAGGGGCTGCACGGTGCCTCAGCACGTTTGACTTGACGTCTGGGTACTGGCATATCGCCTTGACTGATGGGGCCAAGGAGAGGTCAGCATTCTCCACACCAGATGGGCATTTCCAGTTCCGTGTTATGTCCTTTGTGATGAAGAATGCCCCTGCCACCTTTCAGAGGTTGGTCAACCAGGTGTTGGTTGGACTGGATGAGTTCAGTGCCGCCTACCTGGATGACATCGCAGTGTTCAGTGCCAGTTGGGAGGAACTTCTGTGCCACCTCTGGGAAGTGTTGATGGCGCTGCGGAAGGCAGGCCTCACGATCAAGGCAAGTAAGTGCTAGACCGGGCTGGGTTCTGTGGTGTACTTGGGACACCAAGTTGGGAGCGGCCAGGTGACGCCCCTACAATCCAAGATTGAAACCATCCTGGCTTGGGAGCCACCCAAAACCCAGACAGAGGTGAAAGCCTTCTTAGGTCTCACAGGGTACTACAGGAGGTTTGTCAAGGGGTATGGCAACATTGTTGCACCCTTGACAGAGCTGACTTCCATGAAGCAGCCCAAGAAAGTGATTTGGACTGACACCTGTCATAAAGCCTTTGAGGCCCTGAAAGCTGCCATGTGCACGGCGCTCGTGCTCCTGGCACGCAACTTCTCAAGAGTTCATTGTCAAGTGAGACGCTTCAGGGCATTGTGTGGGGGCTTTTCTGTCACAGATGAATGAGGAGGGCCTTGATCAACCTGTAGCCTTTATCAGTAGAAGGTTACTTCCACGGGAACAGAGGTGGAGTGCTATTGAGCGCGAGGCATTTGCGGAGGTCTAGGCACTGAAGAAGCTGAGACCATACCTGTTTGGGACTCACTTCTGGGTTCAGACAGACCACAGGCCCTTCAGATGGTTGATGCAAATGAGGGGTGAGATTCCAAAGCTGTTGAGGTGGTCCATTTCCCTACAGGGTATGGACTTTATGGTGGAACACCGCCCTGGTACAGAACACGCCAACGCTGATGGTCTGTCCAGATTTTTCTACCTTAGTGAAGAGAGCTCCCAGGAGTTAGGGTAGTTCTCCCCACTTTTCAGCTGGAGGGGACACGTTTTAGACCTGGCACCATTGGCGTGGGTCTTCCTTATATTTTTTGCTGATGCCTCGTGTGTTTTTGCTGTGTTAGATGCTTTGGGCACTGTGCCACTGCTATCCAGTGCCACAGTGCAAGTGCTCCCTACTGTAAATTGCTGTATTAATCAGTGGTTCCATGTTTGACTATTTGGTTTACTTGTTAGACCCTAGTTCAGTGCACTGAATGTGCCCAGGGCGTGTAAATCCAAATGCTGCTGGTGGTCCAGCAGCACTGGTTGTACCACCAACAGAAACAGCCTTGTAAAATGTGTCAAATGTCTGCCATTGCAGAACCTGTGTGCAGTCTGGTACTGTCATGCTGAATGGGCAAGTGCACCCACTTGCCAGTCCCTAAACCTTCCCATTTCTTCATATTAGTCACCCCTATGGTAGGCCCAAGGGCAGGGCACATTGTAAGTATACGATAGGACCAGCCCTGGTGTGTGTGGCATGTCCTAATAGTGAATTACAGCCATTTTCATTTTTCACTATTGTAAGGCTACCTGTTCTCCATAGGCCAGAATGGGCTGTTAGAATTGTTACATTTTATAATCCTAACAGGCTCAGAGAACATGGTAGAAATTCGAGTTTAGTATGCCTGGAATCGGAATAATAAAATACATCTTTTAGTGAAGTTTATTTTAATATTCTGTGTTTGCAAATACCACTTTTAGAAAGTAGGTATTTTCTTGTCTAACCATTCAAACCTGCCTCTGCTAGGATGTGAATTCCTTTTTCTGGTTTTGTTAGTGACAGGGCTGGGGGATTCCAAGACAGGCTGAGTCACCCAGTGGTGAATAGAGAGATCTGCAACTAGATTGGAGGGAGGAGTGCACCTGAACTCTGAATAGGGCTGTGCCTGCCTTCCACAATGCTGGCTCCACCTCCTGGGGAGCGGCTGATGTCTCTACCCTGCACACTGAAAGAAGTGAAAGAGTCTTGTAAATAAAGTGCTCCAGGACTGTACTTGACTTCCACAATGCTGGCTCCATCTCCTGTGGGGCGTCTGATGTTTCTGCCCTGCACTGTGAAATGAAAGGAGAAGTCTGGTAAACAGAGTGCTTCAGAACTGGTTTGGCCTGGGCAAAGGCCCCTCTCCCCTCAGAGAACAAAGGATTTTCGGGTATAAATATTGGGACCCTGATCCCATGAAATTAGATCACTTTGGGCTACAAGAAGAAACCTTGACTGAGGAGAGGAACCTGAAGAAACTGAGGAGAGACTATTTCCAAGCTGAAGTGCTGCTTGGGGGATTGGCCTGTAGTGGTTGCCTTACTGCCAAAGGAAGGAGAAAGGAACTTTCTTTATTTTGCTTTCAACTTGTGAAGGATCTCCAAGGGCTTGGAAAAGAGCTTGCCTCCTGCTGAAGTCTCAGGGACAACAGACTTCACCCCCCAGATCCCCAGAGTTCTTGTGTTAGTGCCTGCTGCTGTTTTGGGCCTTCTGAGGAACTGCGTGTCGCAAAGCTGGAAGCGCGACTCAACAAGAGGAAGCGTGTCGCTGTTGATGTGCCTGCCGTCGCAACTCCGGAGAAAGGAGGGTGTTGCCGCTGGAACTGTCGCACTGCACCGCATCGGAGAGAAGCGTTCCGTAACAAAGAGGAAGCGTGTCGCCGTCGCTGGTGCTGCCGTCGCAACACCGAAGAAGGAGGGTGTCGCCGCAGTGGTTGTCGCACTGCACCGTATCAGGAGAAGAATCTTGCAATGAGGTTGGAGAGTGTCGCCGTCACTGTGCCTGCCGTCGCAACTCCGGAGAAAGGAGTGTGTTGGCGCTGGAACTGTCGCATTGCACCGCCTCGACCAAGAGCACCTCGCATCCCCGAGAAACGTTCCGTCTTCGGAGCTGCTGCCTTCGCATCTTGGATGTCGCCGCTGTAGTTGTCGCATCGTGCGGAATCTTCACGCATCGTAGGAGAAGAGCGTCGCCGCTGGAGCTGCTGCCGTCGCATCTTGGATGTCGCCGCTGTAGTCCACACATCGAACCAAGAACTTCTCGCATCCCCCAGAAGCGTGCCGCATCTGGAAGATCTATATGGAGTGGTGTATGCACCGTGATGCAGGTACATCCCCTATAGGAGGCACAACGTAGGAGTTCAAAACAATGATTCAAGAGTTCATTTGAGTGTTTTTAATTTCTTCAAGTAAAGTTCAATCCATCGATATTGTCAATCATATCAGGAATGTTAACATTGTACAGGTAAAGTAGCGGTGATGCGGGGGGAACGCCTCCGATGCATTTCGGGCCGGTGGCCCTTTTTCAAGGAGCGCTAGAGAGAAGACAAACTATCGTGAGGGAGCGGAAGAGAAACGAGAAACGGGTGTTAGACATTAAAGGTGGGGGCAATGTTAAAATAAGGGTAGTGAAGGAAGTGAGGGGTAGCCGGGTAGCGTCAGCGCGTGACGAGGGTAATTGGCGGTGAGGGAGTGGGGTCGCGGGAGAAGGTGAGCACAGGCAGTGCTGCCTAGGACTTACTTCTTAACGCATGTAGTGGGACTCACTACTTCCGGAAAGCTGAGACGCCTGAAGTGGATGACTGCGAGGGCTGGATAAATGTCTAACACCCGTTTCTCGTTTCTCTTCCGCTCCCTCACGATAGTTTGTCTTCTCTCTAGCGCTCCTTGAAAAAGGGCCACCGGCCCGAAATGCATCGGAGGCGTTCCCCCCGCATCACCGCTACTTTACCTGTACAATGTTAACATTCCTGATATGATTGACAATATCGATGGATTGAACTTTACTTGAAGAAATTAAAAACACTCAAATGAACTCTTGAATCATTGTTTTGAACTCCTACGTTGTGCCTCCTATAGGGGATGTACCTGCATCACGGTGCATACACCACTCCATATTGAATCTCCGCGGTTTGACGGAACCACGACCCTCGAGAGCACACGAACCATTATACCTTTTCCAACGGATTATTACAAAACAGCTGTGCCCCTCCTTATCCCTCTTCTTTGTTGCATCTGGAAGATCTTCACGTCTTTATTTCTTTGCACCTGAACTTTGCCCCATTCTCATTGTTGCGACATTGCTGCATCGTGGAAGCGCAACGCAACCTAAGGTACATTGACGCAAAGTGTTGCATCTAAGAAGAAAACTGAACTAAGCTTAAATCTACCATCTTAAAGTAATCATAGTGTGTATTTTTGTTGTTTATGGTCTTGTGGTAACTCTCTATAAAGTATACTTATGTTTTATATAAAACCTGTGTGGTGTCCATTTGTAGTATTGTCACTAGTTTACTGTATGTGGTCGCAACTGCTTAACTTACAAAGCCTCTGCAATAAGCCTTAACTGCTCGCGCCATGCAACCTAGAGGGTGAGCAGGGGTAATTTTAGTAGTGTAATCCCCTTGTCCTGACTAGAGGAGAGGGTCCCTGCTTGTCACAAGTACCTACCTGCAGCAACCAAAGACCCCATCTAACAACGGGGCAAACAAATAAAATATGAGCTATTGTTTCTGACTGTGTCGGGCAAAACGGACATTCTGTGCAGGAACCTTTACCCCATTTACCAGTAAATGATTTAATAGGAAGGGTACCTATCCTAAATTGGTGGTACCATTTCCTATCACTGGGTACCATAATAAGGTCCCAGTACCCTTCATAGTCAGATACATGTTTGGTCTCTAGAAAGTCTCTTGACAGTGAGGGACTTGTCAGAGACAAAGCGTTTCATAGTGACCATGTTCCAGTATAGCCCCCTCAAATCCTTTCGAGATGGAAATGCACTATTTGTGGGATTTTGCCACAGCCAATTAAGGCCCATGTCAGTATAAGTGGCCTTTGCCACTAAAAACTTGGGTCAGCTCAAGTGTAACATCGTTCATGGTGACTCTCCCTCTTAGATTTTTGTTTGTGTAGCACCATGAACTTAGTCTTGTCTACGTTAATTTTGAGACCATAATCCTGACAGAACATCTCAAATCTCCCTATCGCCTTCTGCAGGCCTTGTTGGGTTTTTGAAATTAACATGGTGTCGCCGGCAAAAATTAACAGGGGCATCTAAAGTCAGAGCATCAGTAGGATGGTTTATGAAGTACTGGGTCACCCTGTTAATATAAAGAGAAAAAAGAGTTGGTACCAGTACACACCCCTGTCGAACCCCTCTAGCGATCGGGAATCTATCTGTCACTTGACCTTGCTGACCCCAGCGAACTTGAGCAAAGTTTGCGTCATTAAGTTTGATTTAAAAAGCCAGCAGGTCCAAGAACATTCCCTGTTCTGCAAGGACACTCCACAACTTGGCTCGCGGTACTAGATCAAAAGCTGACTTTTAGTCTACAAAAGCGGCATATATTCTACCACCATTAAGGATCGCCTTGCGCCAATAAATTAAAACAAATCTAAAAACCTGGTCTATTGTGCTCTGATGTGAGCGAAACCTCGCCTGTCAAAGTGAGAGGATGTCAAACTCGTCACGCCATGCAAGCCTGGCTGTCACCTTCTGGATGCAGTCGATTAAACTTATAGGCCTATAATTACCAGGATCCGATCTGTCTCCCTTTTGAAAAATCGGTATAATCTCTGCACCCATCCATGACTCAGGGATTGGAGAACCCTTTGAAATGGCATTCACTAAGATCTGTATGTATGTTACCCACAGAGCCTTATTATACAAGAACAGGTCGGCAGGAACACAATCGAGTTTGGGCGCTCTGCCACTCGGTACAGTATTAAGTGCAGCTTCAACTTTCTGATTGGTAAAGTACAGCGCAGGATTACCAACTTGGATAATCAAAGGACCCTGGTATAATTCACATTCTCGGGCATCATTGGCAAACTGTGTCTTAAAGTGCGAAACCCAGAGTTCGGGAGCTACATGGTTGTTCGGCGGTTGGCTGGGCTTTCCCTTACCCCCCTTAACCAAGTGCCAAAATCCAACCATGTTCCCGTCTTGGCTAGTACAATACAGCTCTTTCCAATGTCCCTTGTCCCATTCCTTTTTCGCTTTGTGTTGCTCTAACTTATACTCCACCCGTGCATCGTGGATCCTGTCCCTGTCCCTGTTCTTGGATCTTATCGCCATACCTAATGCTTTAAATGCCACCCTACATGTTTTCCATTACCATGAGTCAGCCGATGCCTTATGCAGAGTTTTTTGTCGCCTTTGTCACCAAATTATTGATGGCCTCCAACTGATCCTCTTTCTTTAGTAGGTTCGACCATTTTACTCTTCTGGTGTCGTTACTTAGATGTAATTCTACACCCGCAGGAAAACCAACTTCTATGCGATTGCCTACTGGTACAACTGCTAACAACAGGGGATTATGATCACTTTCAACCCTCTCCTGGACAATCATATCTAAGAGACTACGTCAATATCGAATAGTTTCTTACCTGTCGGTGTAGTTTTGCAGCTTGAAGATCTTTCTGGATTCACTATGCTGTGCATTATTCCGCGGTCTAGTGGTTGGGTCCGGAATCGGAGTCTTTTTTTTTTTTTGTAGCCCAGGTGGCCGTCGACGTCCCACCTTTTGGTGTCCTTCCGTGACATCACCATGCTTCCTGCGGAAGCTCCCACCCTTGGTGTTAGGAATCGAGCTAGTCCTATCTTTATGACCATGCCTTAACATCACATGACCGCGGAAAGGTAGATAAAAACCAGTCCTACCTTTGGCTCATTGCTCGATATTGCCAGTGTTTGGATTCCCTTCCTGGTTGTATGTTGCTGAAGTTTGCAGAGCAGAGCCTCCTCATCTGCTGCCCTACGCCCTTGTTGCTGCCTTGCCCTTTCTCACGGGCTCGTGAGAAGGGTTTGTAATCATTCCTGATTCATTTGGTTCCCTCCCCGTTTTTCTTTTCCTTGTTTAGCTAGCTAGCGGGCTCCTGGTATCCTTCCCCCCCCCCTCCCACGTTCCTTTTTTGTCCCAGTTTTACTGTTTAATTATTGTCCTGGGTGTTCGGGGGCTCCCGTTCACTCTAGCGTTATAGATCAAACAAACGCTGAGTTACCGAGGCTTGCTGTTGTTCCCAGCGCGTCTTTGCGGGACTACGCTTCGCCTCGTTGTGTGCGGAAGTGACGTTTTGGGTCACTCCGCGGCGGCTTCGTTGCCGAAAGCGCTGTTTGTATAGCGAAACGGAGGGTTTCCCTGCTCCCTGTCCCTTCGGTTTACTTTATTTAGATAACGGGTTTTTTTTGGTGTTGGCTGCAGGCCATATTCGACCTTTTTTCCCCTTGTATTATTTTTTTGGTACGTGGACAAATCAATTACAGCTCCTTCCCTATTTCTGCTACAAGTCATCAGCGCAGATACCGGAGTACCCCGTTTTTGCTGTTGTAGTACTCCACATCTTTACGAGGCAGAGCCTGCATATGCCACAAGTAAGAAGGGTTGTATGTTTGGTAAGGCATGGTCATTGGGGGTTGGAATACACTAGTGTACAGTATACATGAAGGTTTTGTTTTCCCCCATTGTACATAGGTGCAGAAGCGTAAAGACAGAGGGAGCTGTGTCCTGTTACCTCAAAGGGTGGAAGACTTGGTGTCTCCTCAACATTACCACCCTCTTTTCAGGTCCATTGGTGCACCCATAGAGTTTGTCCTGTGGGTGTCCAGTGGGCAGGTGAAGGGGACTGGTGCATGCTACGTTCCTGCAGTGCTTGGGCTGGCTGGGAGCTAACAGAATATCGAGCCCACGTTAAAACAGCACTGCCCGGACTAGCATGGATGAGGACGGGAATCCGATGGGTGGGGGTACGGGGGGTCCCTCAATGCAGGATATAATGGGAGCTGTACACACCCTACAGGCACAGGTGCAAGAGTTGCAACAAGAGAATGTAGGACTGAAACAGGAGTTAGTGGCGGTAAGGGCCAGAAAACAGTCACAGCATAGGGGAACTGGTCCCGTGATACAGCCAGCCACATTCCAGTATACCGGAGGGGCGGGATCTAGTACCGCAAGTGGCGGCTCTCCCATAGCTGTAACAGTATCAACCCCTGTGGCAGTGCCTTTAGCCCCCCCGGAGAGATTCTCAGGAGAGAGTGATAAATTCGGTACCTTTATGAATCAGTGTCAGCTGCACTTTATGTGCAGAACAAATGCCTTTCCTGACGATTTTGCAAAGATTGCGTTTATACTGTCGTATCTGGCTGGTAACGCGGCCCAATGGGCGATTCCATTAGTGGAAAACAACGACCGTGTGTTGTATAACTATCAGGCATTCAAGGACTTGATGCGTAGTCTTTTCGCCAAACATGCGTTCATGCAGGCCAGTGATGCTGAACTGTTGAAATTACGGCAGGGCAGGCAGGACTTGTTGTCTTATATAGCCAACTTTAACCGATTGGTATCTGAGACGCATTGGCCGACTGAGAAAAGGACATCCCTTGTCCACTTGTCCCTTGTCCACTTGTGGGACACCCCCGCGCCGCACGGCCACCAGCTGCTGCGTGTGCCCCCAGTGCCTGCCTCTGCCTCAGCGCCGGCCTCACTGCCGCCTTGAGCGATCCCCGTTGGTTTTCACCCGTTTTTGCCCGACATTTGTGCTTGTTTCTTTGTGTGCCGTAAGATCGTCAGCTTAACTGTTTTCCCCCGTTTTGACCAGAATTGTTGCCTGTATTTTTCTGTGCCGTCTCCTCTTAGTGTTTTGACCCCCATTGTGCATTGTGCCTGTCTCCTTCCTGTTTGCCCGCCTACCTCGCCGCCCTCCGCTCTCCCTCCCCGCTCCCGCTTCCCGCCACCGCCATTAGCCCCGCCCCTTTCTCTTCTGTTCCCTCCCCGCTCCCGCCTCCCAGCTGCTCCGCCCACCCGCGCACTTCGCCTTATATGGCGACCGTGCGAACGCGCAGCGGTCACGCGCAGCGGTCACGCGCAGCGGGCGCACCGATTGTGCGCCGAAGGCGCGCCAAAGGTAAGCCCGTCTACGCCCGTCCGCGCCTGGACCGCGCCCAGTGCCAGGACCCCTGGCCCCCGAAGAGCCCGACCAACCCGCCTGACGTACTCCGCCGCCACCCTCACCGCACTCAACACCGGCCGACTCCCAGATTGCCACCAAGCCACACCACGACGCACCCACGGACCTTTCAGCTGCCACGCCTGCAAGTTCTCCTGCATCCGGACCAGCCTCGCACCAGCACCCGCCAAGTCGAACACCAGCAGCACGCACCTCAAGTGCATCCTGCTCAACACCCGCTCCGTCCACAGACACGCCATCGAACTCTGGAACCTTCTAGACGCCACAGCCCCTGACGTTGCCTTCCTCACGGAGACCTGGATGAACGCCTCTTCAGCTCCCGACATCGCCATCGCTATCCCAGAGGGCTACAAGATCGTCCGGAGGGACCGAAACGCCAACCAGATGGGAGGAGGCATCGCCATCATCCACAGGAACACCATCCGTCTCACGACCAGCACCGACAACACCCTGACCAGCGCCGAACACCTGCATTTCCAGATCCACACCAACCCGAACACCACCCTCAGAGGCACCCTGATCTACCGACCCCCTGGACCACGCACACAATTCAGCGAGGACATCGCCGACTTCGTCAGCCCGCATGCCCTCCCCTCCGCCGACTACATCCTCCTGGGAGACCTCAACTTCCATCTGGAGAACAACAACGACCACAACACCAGCACCCTGCTCGACAACCTCGCCAACCTGGGACTGAAGCAACTGGTGTCCACCCCCACCCACCTCGCCGGACACACACTCGACGCAGTCTTCTCTTCCAGCACAGACATCGACTTCAGCCACGCCACAGAGCTTCAATGGACGGACCACAGCTGCGTCCACTTCACCTTCAAGAGAACGACGACCCACCACCACCAGCAACAGGCCGCCCGCAGAAGCTGGAGCAAGATCACAGCAGACCAGCTCGCCACCTCCCTGAGCCAGCACCCTCCTGCCAGCTCAGCGGACCCCAGCCAGGCCGCCGACAACCTCACAAAGTGGATCAGCAACTGCGCGGAAGAACTCGCCCCACTGAGGACCCCGCCTAGCAGACCCGGCAGCAAGAAGGCTCCATGGTTCACCGACGAACTCAAGAGCTCCAAGAAGAACTGCCGAGCCCTCGAGAAAGTCTGGAGAAGGGAACCGACACCGGACAACAGGACCTCCTTCAAGCTGGCCACCCGGAAACACCACCAGCTGATCCGCGCCGCCAAGAAAACAGCATTCAAGGACAGGTTGGACAACAACGCACACAACTGCAAGGAACTCTTCAACATCGTGAAAGAGCTTTCCAACCCCAGCGCAGGAAACAACGACATCACCCCATCGCAAGACCTCTGCAACTCCCTGGCTTCATACTTCCACAACAAGATCGCGGACATACACAACAGCTTCAACAACCAACCAACGCACACCATGACCGAACAACCACCCCCCACCACCACCCTCCACGCCTGGACCCCGATCAGCACCGAAGACACCATCCGCACGATGAACTCCATCCACTCCGGATCACCGACCGACCCCTGCCCGCACCACGTCTTCAACAAGGCCGACGCTGTCATCGCACCCCACCTGCGAGACATCATCAACACATCCTTCGACACCACCATCTTCCCTGAGAGCTGGAAACACGCCGAACTCAGTGCTCTACTCAAGAAACCAGCAGCCGACCCCACCGACCTCAAGAACTACCGCCCCATCTCACTCCTCCCGTTTCCAGCCAAAGTCATCGAGAAGACCGCCAACAAGCAGATGGCCGCCTTCCTCGAGACGAACGGATCCCTCGACCCCTCACAGTCCGGCTTCCGAGCCAATCACAGCACCGAGACCGCCCTCATCGCCGCTACCGATGACATCCGAGCCCTGATGGACAATGGAGAAACAGCGGCCCTCATCCTCCTAGACCTCTCCGCGGCATTCGACACGGTCTGCCACCGCACCCTAGTACGGCGCCTCAGCAACATCGGAATCCAGGACAAGGCGCTGGAATGGATCATCTCCTTCCTCGATGGAAGAACACAGAGAGTCCGCCTACCACCGTACAAGTCAAAGGCCTCCAAAGTCATCTGTGGCGTCCCTCAAGGATCATCTCTGAGCCCCACCCTCTTCAACGTCTACATGAGCCCCCTCGCGGCCATCGTACGCAAACACAACCTCAGCATAATCTCCTACGCCGACGACACCCAGCTGATCCTCTCCCTGACCAACGACCCCACCGCCGCCAGAGCCAACCTGCACGAAGGGATGAAAGAGGTAGCCGAGTGGATGACGACCAGCCGCCTGAAACTGAACTCGGACAAGACGGAGGTCCTCATCCTGGGCCCCTCACCCTCCGCCTGGGACGACTCCTGGTGGCCTCCCGCCCTGGGCACCGCACCCAAACCGACAGACCATGCACGCAACCTGGGCTTCATCCTGGACTCCTCCCTCTCCATGACCAGGCAAGTCAACAACGTCTCCTCGGCGTGCTTCAACATCCTACGCATGCTACGGAAGATCTTCTGGTGGATCCCCACCGAGACCAGGAAGATCGTCACCCAGGCCCTCGTCACCAGCCGACTGGACTACGGCAACGCCCTCTACGCCGGTACCACCGCCAAGCTCCAGAAGAGACTCCAGCGGATCCAGAACGCCTCAGCCAGACTCATCCTCGACATCCCACGAACCAGTCACATCTCCGGACATCTGAGAGACCTTCACTGGCTCCCCGTCAACAAAAGAATCACCTTCCGCCTCCTCACCCACACACACAAAGCCCTACACGACCAAGGCCCGAGCTACCTCAACAGCCGAGTCAACTTCTACGCTCCCAAACGCCACCTCCGATCAGCCAACCACGCCCTCGCCGCCGTCCCCCGCATCCGAAGAGCGACTACAGGAGGAAGGTCCTTCTCCTACCTGGCTGCCAAGACCTGGAACTCCCTGCCGACCGACCTGCGCCTGACCCAAGACCACCTCTCCTTCAGGAAGAAGCTGAAGACCTGGCTGTTCGAGCAGTAGCGGCACACCCCCCCCCCCCCCCAGCGCCTTGAGACCCTACGGGTATGTAGCGCGCTTTACAAGTGTCATTGATTGATTGATTGATCCCTATTCTATCAGGGTCTATGCGAAGAGTTGAAGGACATAGTGTCGCAGGTGGTAGATCCGCCTGAGGATTGCGCGGCTTTCATCGACCTGGTGGTGAAATTGAATCATCGAGTGACGGAACGGCGAGGAGAACGTAGCCGGTTCCAGTCTTCACGGGGTAGTTATGTGAAACCTGAGGTGAAGGCGGGAGGTGAGAGTAGAGCAGTCCCCGAGCCTATGGAAATAGGTGGAGTACGGGGTCCCTTGACTCCAGAGGAAAAGAAGAGAAGGAGAGAGAAGAATTTGTGTCTGTATTGCGGACAGGGGGGACATTTCGCACGTGACTGCCCCGTGAAACCATCTGGCGTGGGGTTTGGGAAAAAGGTGGCATGTATTCAAGTGGATCAAAGGTCAGAGAAGGAAAGGAAAGCTCAGTATGAAGTGGTGGGCGCCATAGATCAGGCCCCTAGGCATTTTGTGATTAATGCTCAATTGCTGATATCAGCGCAGAACCGTGTCCCTGTGTCAGTGTTACTAGATTCTGGGGCCACTGGGAACTTTATGGATATCTCGATGGCGGATAAGCTGATGGTTCCTTGTCATCTAAAGGAACAACCAGAGCCAGTAAGGGCTATCGATGGGACTGAGTTGACCTCGGGGTGTATTACCCGACAGACTGAACCATTAGGTTTATTGTGTGACAATGGGCATGTGGAATCCGTGATCTTTGATTTGATCGATGCACCCTCGTTCGGCTTGGTACTGGGGGTCCCGTGGTTACAAACACATAACCAGAGGATCGACTGGGTACAAAGACTGGTTACGTTGGACTCGGTACATTGTTTAAAGAATTGTTATGTTGTGGCGGCGGAGCAGATCGATCCTTTGTCCTGTGCCGTGACCGAGATGAGTAGGATTCCTCCACAGTATTCTGCTTATAAGGATGTGTTTGATAAGGGATGTGCCCAAGGCCTTCCTCCACACAGGTCGTACGACTGTAAGATCGACCTAATACCAGGGGCTCCGTTGCCGTGTAGTCGGGTCTACGCATTGTCTGAACCTGAGGAGGTTCACCTGAAGATGTATATAGACGAGATGTTGTTGTTGGGTTATATACGTCCTTCTTCCTCGCCTGTGTCATCGGCTATCTTTTTTATACCCAAGAAGGAGGGGTCCTTGAGGGCGTGTGTTGACTATCGAACATTGAATTCCGCCACTGTTAAGAACAGGTACCCTCTTCCGCTCATCTCCGTGTTACTGGACCAGCTCCGCAAGGCTACGGTCTTTACCAAATTAGACTTGCGGGGCGCTTACCATCTTATAAGGGTTCGGCCGGGGGATGAGTGGAAGACGGCATTTAAAACAAAGTACGGACTATTTGAATACACCGTAATGCCGTTTGGCTTGTGCAATGCGCCTGCGGCGTTTCAGTTTTTTATAAATGAAGTTCTTGGCAGGTATTTGGATCAGACAGTCATAGTGTATTTGGATGACATCCTTATTTATTCAGAGAAAGGGCTTGATCATACCAAGCATGTGTTACAGGTCTCGCAGACGTTACAGGAACATTATTTATATGCTAAGCTGGAAAAGTGCCAGTTTAGTACTCCCGAAGTGGAGTTCTTGGGATTTGTTATTTCTGCTGCAGGCATTCGTATGGACCCAAAAAAGATTCAGGCTATAGAGACCTGGCCAGTGCCCACGAATGTGAAACAAATACAGGTGCTCCTTGGTTTCGCTAATTTTTATCGGCGATTTATTCTGCATTTTTCTGACATAGTGGCTCCGATGACTCGCCTCTTGAGAAAGGGCGTCCCTTTTGATTGGACCAGTGAGACTCAAGACGCCTTTTGTATGTTGCTAAGACAGTTTGTGTCTGCTCCGGTATTGGTGCATCCTGATCTTGCCCTGCCGTACTTTGTAGAAACCAATGCTTCCTTGTGTGCTGTAGGTGGGGTTTTGTCACAGCGAGATGAAGCCACTGGCCATATGCATCCAATTGCGTTCTTTTCTAAGACCCTATTGCCAGCTGAACGTAATTATACGGTGGCAGAAAGAGAGCTGCTGGCGGTCAAACTGGCGTTTGAGGAATGGCGTCATTATTTATGGGGTGCCCGACACGTGATTACCATCTACACGGATCATAAGAATCTAGAATTCTTTCGTTCAGCCAGGGCATTAACACCGCGTCAGATGAGATGGGTTTTATTCTTTAATGAATACGACTTCATCATAACCTACAGGCCTGCAGCCCAACAGGTGAAATCCGATGCGCTTTCCCGAATACATGTGGATGTAAAGGAAGAAGGCTCTTGAGTATGAGCAGGGCAATGATTGCTAAAGAAAAAATCGTAGGGGCATTGGTAGTGGAAGACTTTCCTGCTCTCGGGAAAGACCGATTAAGCCACTTAGATCTGGCCCCTTGGTTATCCATACCCCAGGTAGCGATGCAAGATGGTCTTTTGTATAAGGAGGACAGGTTGTTTATTCCCCCTGTGTTGAGGGATGAGGTGTTGGAGTGGTGTCATTCCTCTGCCCTGGTAGCTCATCCAGGTATAAGAAAGACCAAGGACTTGTGCATGAGGTGGTTTTGGTGGGAGTCCATGACCAAGGATGTTCTGGGTTATGTGAGTGCTTGTCCGGTGTGTGCAACCAGCAAGCCCTCGCATAGTAAACCCTAGGGACTCTTACAGCCTTTGGAGGTTCCACCTGGCCCGTGGCATTCTTTGAGTATGGATTTTGTAACTGATTTACCCTCTGTCGCAGGCCTCACCACTGTATTGGTGGTGGTGGATCTATTCACCAAGATGGCCCACTTTATACTGTTTCCCAAAATTCCTACCGCAAAGGAGATGGCGGTGGTGTTCATGTCTTCAATTGTGCGCTTGCATGGGTTGCCGGAGGTAATTGTATCCGATAGGGGGGCACAGTTCGTCTCACATTTTTGGACCGAGTTGTGTCAGGTGCTTAAAACCAAGATACGTCTATCCTCGGCTTACCACCCTCAGTCTGATGGTCAGACTGAGCGCACTAACCAGACGATGGAACAATACTTAAGGTGTCTAATTGCGTCCTTGTCCTGTGATTGGGTGACAGCTCTGCCCATCGCGGAGTTCGCCTATAACAACAGTGTGCATTCCGCCTTGGGCATGACACCCTTTTTCTGTTCCCTGGGGTATCATCCGAGGGCGATGGCTATACAACCCACGGGTCGCGTGCCAGCCATTGACGACGTGTGTAGGCAATTGGGAGACATCTGGGCTTTGGCTAGAAAAGGCCTTTTGGAGGCAAAGGAGGCTATGAAAGTACAGGCGGATAAACATCGAGTCCCTGCTCCTGCATATAAGATAGGGGATCTAGTATGGCTGTCTTCACGCAACTTGAGATTGCAGGGATCTCGTAAGTTGCAGCCCAGGTTTGTGGGTCCATATCCCATCCTCCAGGTTGTTAACCCCGTAGCAATGAAGCTTAGGTTACCACAGGAGTTTAGTGTGCACCCCGTCTTTCATACATCACTGCTTAAACCCTATGTACCAACAGACCAGGTACTGCCACCCCCTCCTTCTGTATTGGTTGATGGGCAGGAGGAATTTGAGGTTCAGGCTATCCTCGATTCGAAGCGAGTCAGGGGACGTCTGTTATACTTGGTAGACTGGAAAGGGTACACGAAGGATGATAGGACGTGGGAGCCAGCTGGGGGGTGCACGCCCCGCGGTTGGTTCGATTATTCCATAGACTACACCCCTCCAAGCCCAGACCTGTGGGGAGGATTGTTGGGGGAGGGTACTGTTAGGAATCGAGCTAGTCCTATCTTTATGACCATGCCTTAACATCACATGACCGCAGAAAGGTAGATAAAAACCAGTCCTACCTTTGGCTCATTGCTCGATATTGCCAGTGTTTGGATTCCCTTCCTGGTTGTTGGTTGCTGAAGTTTGCAGAGCAGAGCCTCCTCATCTGCTGCCCTACGCCCTTGTTGCTGCCTTGCCCTTTCTCACGGGCTCGTGAGAAGGGTTTGTAATCATTCCTGATTCGTTTGGTTCCCTCCCCGTTTTTCTTTTCCTTGTTTAGCTAGCTAGCGGGCTCCTGGTATCCTTCCCCCCCTCCCACGTTCCTTTTTTGTCCCAGTTTTACTGTTTAATTTTTGTCCTGGGTGTTCGGGGGCTCCCGTTCACTCTAACGTTATAGATCAAACAAACGCTGAGTTACCGAGGCTTGCTGTTGTTCCCAGCGCGTCTTTGCGGGACTACGCTTCGCCTCGTTGTGTGCGGAAGTGACATTTTGGGTCACTCCGCGGCGGATTCGTTGCCGAAAGCGCTGTTTGTATAGCGAAAAGGAGGGTTTCCCTGCTCCCTGTCCCTTCGGTTTACTTTATTTAGATAACGGGGTTTTTTTGGTGTTGGCTGCAGGCCATATTCGACCTTTTTTCCCCTTGTATTATTTTTTTGGTACGTGGACAAATCAATTACAGCTCCTTCCCTATTTCTGCTACAAGTCATCAGCGCAGATACCGGAGTACCCCGTTTTTGCTGTTGTAGTACTCCACATCTTTACGAGGCAGAGCCTGCATATGCCACAAGTAAGAAGGGTTGTATGTTTGGTAAGGCATGGTCATTGGGGGTTGGAATACACTAGTGTACAGTATACATGAAGGTTTTGTTTTCCCCCATTGTACATAGGTGCAGAAGCGTAAAGACAGAGGGAGCTGTGTCCTGTTACCTCAAAGGGTGGAAGACTTGGTGTCTCCTCAACATTACCACCCTCTTTTCAGGTCCATTGGTGCACCCATAGAGTTTGTCCTGTGGGTGTCCAGTGGGCAGGTGAAGGGGACTGGTGCATGCTACGTTCCTGCAGTGCTTGGGCTGGCTGGGAGCTAACACTTGGGCGCCATCTTTGGATTTTTTTTTCTTGTTTAGTGTGTTTGCGAATCCTTGGCAATGTTTAAGTAAGTTATTATTATTATTTTTTTATCCGCTTTGTCATTAAAGGTATCTTGTTTCAGTATTCTCCTTGTTTTTTCACCACCTTATTCTCCAGCCTCATCTTTCTGGCGGAGGTGGGTGGGTTCGCTAGTGAATCCAGAAAGATCTTCAAGCTGCAAAACTACACCGACAGGTAAGAAACTATTCGTTTTGCAGCCTGAATCTTTATGGATTCACTATGCTGTGCATAGACTTTGTAGTGGTTTGTTACTTTTGTGGTGGCTGGGTTGAAGATGAGCGTTGGTTATTGAATATGAGTTGAAGCACCTTTTGTCCGCCTTGTGCTTCCTTGTTCATTTGTATATCCACACAGTAGTGCTTTGTGAACGTGTGCACTAAAGCCCATGTTGCCGCCAGGCATATGTCCTGAATGGGTGTGTTAGCCAGGAAGGCTATTGTTACTCCCTTTTTCCTAGTTGAGTGGGCCCGTGCTCCTTCGGCTAGTTCTTGGTCTGCCTGTTTGTGGCAGAACTGGATAGTTTGTGCGATCCATCGTGCGATGGTCCCCTTCGTTACTGGTCTACCCAGGGAACTGTTTGCGAAGGACACAAAGAACTGTTTTGTTTTCCTGTGTTCCTTCTTTCTTTCTGTGTAGTGCATTACTGCCCTTCTAGCGTCCAGAGTGTGGAGTGCCCTGTCTGCGCTTGTGGTTGGTTTTTGAAAGAAGCTTGGTATTTGAACTGTTTAGTTGATGTGAAACCTAGACACCACCTTTGGCATGAAGTGTGGGTCTGTTCTCATCACCACCCTATCAGTGTGAATTTGTATGTAGGGTTCTTGTAGCGTTAACGCCTGTAGTTCGCTCACCCTTCGCAGTGAGGTGATAGCCACCAAGAAGGCTGTTTTCATTGTTAACATTTGTAGTGAAGCCTTATGAATTGGTTCAAAGGGCGCCTTCATGAGTTCCGTTAGGACTAGGTTAAGGTTCCATGCTGGCGGTGGCATCCTCTAAGGAGGTGCCATCCTTTTTGCCCCTTCCATGAATCTCTTTACTATCTGTGACGTAAAGAAGCTTGTCCCAGTCTCTCCTCTAGTGTAGGCCACAATCGCTGCTAGGTGTACTCTCAGCGAGGATGAGCTTAGCTTTGCCTTCAGTAGGTGCGTGAGGTACCTCAGTACTTTTGACTCTTTTGTCATTTTCCTGTGCAGTTTTTTCTTGCTGCACCATTGCGTGAACCTCTTCCATTTAGCCAAATAGCACTTTCGTGTGCCAGGCCTCCTTGCCTCTCGCAGTACCCGCAGGGTGCTTTCTGGTAACCTTAGGTGTGCAAACTCTATGTCTTCAGGAGCCATGCTGCTAGGCTGAGGCTCTCTGGTTCTGGGTGAAGTACCTCTCCGTTTTGCATGGACAGTAGGTCTTTTCTTTTCCCGAACTTGTGGGGTGCACCCTGTGCCATCTCCATTATCTGAGAGTACCACGTCTGCCTGGCCCATTGCGGTGCCACCAGGATCAGAGTCATGGTGCTGGTCCTGCACTTGTTGAGTACTCTGTATCAAAGGTATAGGGGGAAAAGCGTAAGCTAATGTCCTCGACCAGTCTATCCATAGGGGATTCCCCAGGGAACCCTCCCCTGGTTGCCTGGATGCGAAGCTTTGGCATTTTGCATTCTGGTGTGTTGCAAATAGGTCTATTGTTGGTGTCCCCCACCTTCTGAATAGCTTTAGCATTTCCTGTGCATTCAGTTCCCACCCGTGGGATGCCGATGTCTGTCTGCTGAGCCAGCCTGCTTCCACATTGTCTTTCCCTGGTAGATGTATGGCTAGCAGGTCTATATTTAGTGGGATGGCTCATTTCCATATCTCCTGCGCTAGGTTCGACAGTGGCGGAGATTGCGTTCCTCCCTGTTTGTTGATGTAGAACATAGTCGTTGTGTTGTCCGTCTGGATCAACACTCTCCGGTTGTACAGTTGCGTCTGGAAGGGTTTCAGGGCGAGGAACATGGTCTTTAGTTCTAGGTAGTTGATGTGTTTGACCGCATCCGCTGGAGTCCACAGACCCCTCACTCCGAGCTTGCTCATGTGTGCCCCCCATCCTTTCTGGGATGCATCTGTGGTGATGGTCACTGTTGGGGTCAGTGGTGTTAGAGGCTTCCCTTTTGTTATGTTCTCCAAGTTCCACCACGACATTTCTTCCTGCACTGCGTGCGTTACAACCACTAGATCTTCCCAACTCCCTGTAGCTTGTGACCATTGTTCTTGTAGCCATTCTTGGAATGGTCTCATGTGGAGGCGTACGTTTGGTACCAAATGTATGCATGAGGCCATCATGCCCATGACTTTGCTCGCTGTCCTCACTGTCAGAGCTCGCCCCTTCTGGTAGAGGTGCGTGTCCTTGATTAGCGCCTGAGTCCTTTTGTCGCTTGAGAACACCCTGCACTGTATGGTGTTGATCTGTGGTTCCAGGAAGATTTTTACCTGCTCTGGTTCCATAGAGGATTTCCCCCAGTGAATGGAGAATCCCAGGTCCATCAGTGTTTGTCTCGCGCTGGGCATGTTCCTTGCATGTCTTGTGAGAACTTGCTTTTATTAGCCAGTCGTCTAGGTAAGGGTATACATGGATCCCTTCCCTTCTTAGGTGCGCTGCCACTGCTGCGAGGCACTTTGTGAACACCCTTGGTGCGGATTTTAGGCCGAACGCTAGGGCTGTGAATTGGTAGTGACGCTTGTGGATGGTAAATCTGAGCAGGTGTTTGTGTCTCCTGTTCATTGGTATGTGCAGGTAGGCGTCCTTTAGGTCTATGGTGGCTATGAAGTCTCCGAATCCTATTTGTGGAATGACCTCCTGTAGAGATGTCATTTTGAAATTTTGTGTCTTTATGTATTTGTTTAGGAATCTGAGTTCCAGGATGGGCCTTAGTGTTTCGTCCACTTTTGGTACTAGGAAGTAAGTGGAGTACACCCCTTGTTCCTTTCCTGGTATGGTACCGGTTCAATGGCCTCCTTTTGGAGCAGTTCCTCCGCTTTCTTTTGAAGCAGTTCGATTTCTTTTCCTGACTGCGTCATCTTTTTTGATCTTCTGTTTGGTGGAGTCCTTTCTAGTTCAATACAGTATCCGAACTGTATGATGTTCAGGATCCACTTGTCTGTTGTTATCTTCTTCCACTCTCTGAAGAAGAGACTTAGCCTGCCTCCTACTGGTGTTACATGTTCTGTGATCTTTTGTCTGTGTAACCCATCTTTTCTTTTCTTGTGCTCCACCCCGGGAGGTCTTGTGTGGGTGGGCACCTACTGTGTGACAGCGTCACTTAGAGGTGGCTTGGTGGTCCTCTCTTTTGTTCTGACCATGTCTGTTTCTTCTCCCGCGAAAGGAGTGGCCTCTTTGCTGGTTGTGCCAGTTTTGTTTTTGGTGTCCCTGCTGCATCTGGTTGTCACCCTGGCCGGACTGCTGGAAGGTCTGGTGCAACCTTCCCGGCTGGTTTCCCCCTCTGCCATTCGGTCTCCGTGACGGGGTACCTCTTTTCATCCCTCTGAATTGCAGGGCTCCCATGGACCTTGCAGTGTCGTTCTCTTTTTTAAGCTGGGTGAGCATGTCATCTACCGTTGCTCCAAAAAGTGTCTCTCCATTAAAAGGGGTGCTAAGGATGTTGTGCTGAACTTTCGGCTTGAATCCTGAGATTCTGAGCCAGGCTTGCCTTCTTTCAGTGATTCCCATCATATCAGCCTGCTGGATGTGTATGTTACATCTAAGGCAGTCTTAAGGCATGCGTTCGCCACATTCTTCCCCTCTTCCACGAGGTGCCTTGCCCTCTGCTAGTACTCCTCTGGGAGGGCCTTCACCGGCTGGCCAAATTTGGTCCAGGAAATGGTACTGGTGCCTATTTAGTAGGGCATTTGAATTTGCCATGCGCAAATGCATTGCTGCGTACCTTTCAATTTTCATCCCCGTCAGGTCCATCCTCCTGCATTCCTTGTCTGGTGGTGGCCCTGATGTTGTCGCCCATTTGCCCTTTTCCTTGCAGTCGCAGTGATAATGGAGTCTGCTAGGACAGTCCTCTTGATGTAGGGGGGATCTTTTGTGGAGTGTTTGTATTTTTTCTTGGTTCTTGGCGTAACGGACCTGCATGTTGCTGGCTCCTTGAATGCCTCCTTCCCCTGAGCCATGACACTCTCTAGATACTGGCTCCTGGTCTGTGTGGGGAGTAGGGTGCCTAATAAAAAGTCAGATTTCTGCTTTTCCTCGTCCAGCTTGACCCCAAATGCCGTTGCCGCGTTCTTCACGACTATATTGTATGCCCCAAAGTCGTCTGGCGGCGAAGGCCTCGAAGGGTACGTGTCTACTCCCTCTTCTGGACTTTTGGTGTCGAGGTCCTGCCATTCCAGGTCCTGTGTCCCAGAGGATGCCGACCCAAGGAATTGTCCGTTGGTCGTCGTCACCCTCCTCCTCATAGTAGAACTCCTCATCCTCCTGGTGTTCTTGAGCTTCGGGGCTTTTCGGCGGCTCTTCGACTTCGAAATCCTCCTCCTCTTCTTCCTCTTCGACGATTACTGTCGGTGATTTCGACGGAATCGTGAATTGTTTCAGCCTTTCGTCGAACTCCCTTTTCCTTTGTAGGATGTTATCCATTTCGGCCTCAAGCCCTCTCTTCTTTCTTCCCAGTTAGGCAGCCTGTTCGGTGTCAGACTGTTCGGCTGGTCTTTTCGTTGAAAATTTCGACGTCGACGTCGAAATGGGCTTCGGGTCCTTTGTCGACGCTGAGGCGGTCTTCGGGGCCCTTTCTTTCGAAGTCGAACGTTTCGTCTCGAGGACGTGCTTCGACGACCTTGGCTTTTCGCCGGTCTTCGCCGACTGGGAGTCCTTCTCGAAGGATCCGCTGGGCTCTTTGTCCTTAGATGCAGCTGCGACCGTGGAGGTTTTCAGCGCCAGTGCTCCCTTCGAGGACTTTGACTCATTTTTTCGAGAGTCTGATTCAGACCTTCGATGGTATGTCGGGGTTTAGGGGTCGACGACTCTCCTACCTCTTTAGACGTTTTCTTATCAGTCTCTACGACCGTGTAGTCATCGTCTTCTACGGCGACGTTATCTTCTTCGTCGGTCGATAGTCCCAGGTCTCGAAGGGACGGGGTTCGGCCCTTCCCCTGCATGGTGTAGTTTGCCCTTCTCTGTCGTTCTCTGACTCGGAGGGTCTTCGGTGTGAAGGCAGAGCAAGCGTTGTAATCCTTGCTCTCGCGATCGACTGGTAGGCAGAGGTTGCAAACCGGGTGCTGGTCCTTCTACGCGTATTTGTGGAGGCAGTTATGGCAGAATTTAAAAGGTGTGTTGTCCATTTCTTGCATTCAGGGGGCCCCCAGAGTGTGCATTCTGTGTTGGACGTCGAAGTTTTTGAAGTTCTCCTTCCTGTTCATCGTCCCGGCTAGTTTGTTCTTTCCTCGTCGTCGTCTCAGTTTTTTCCTGCAAGTTCGACTCTTCTCTCGTCTTTTCCCGTCCAAAACTCTGGAGCCTCTCGGGAACAATCCAGACCCAACGGCGGAAAAAAGAATCTGAAGATGGTGCCCAACGGTGGGAGCTTCCGCAAGAAGCATGCCGACGTCACGGAAGGACACCAAAAGGTGGGACGTCGACGCCCACCTGGGCTGCGAAAACAAAAAACAAAAAAAGAAAAGACTACGATTCTGGACCCAACCACTAGTCCGCGGAATAATGCACAGCAGAGTGAATCCAGAAAGATTCACGCTCAAAATCCTTGTTAATGAGTATGTAGTCTATGGGACTACACCTCAACCCGCTTCTATAAGTGGGGGAGCCATGATTGTCAGATTTCGCCCTCCCATGGACCGCCCTTAATCCATGATCCAAGCAGAGCACGGATCTGGACCGAGTAAGGCAGGCATCCAAAGTCCCTGCCACTCCCACCACCTCTTTGCGTGTGATCTTACTCATGTCCAAACTAAATATGTAGTGCCAATTATATTAAAAGAGTCTGTTTGTTTGCAAATATTGATTTTCTTTGACAAGTTATCACTCCCACGTAAGTTCAAACAATCCTTAACAAATGCTTACTTAAAGTCCCGGAGTAAATGTTGGAGGGGTGGCCCAGCCCAGCCTCATCCGGTCACTGGCGGGCGCGGACGAGCCCACCCTTGACCCGGGCTTCACCCGGCCAGCGCCCAGGCACGCCCGCGCGCGTCCCATGCTGCGGGAGGCACGAAGGTCTTTTAAACGCCTCCTGGCACTTTGTAGTGACGCTGGTGGCGTGCGCCACTGAGGGATGCCAGGAGATGTAGTTCTCGGCCGTCCGCGTCTGGGCCAGCAGGGCCAGCGGTACGGCCGTCAGGTCCGGTTGATACAGGCAGCAGTACGGGATCCATGGGTGAGTGCCAAGTAAGTTAAGACCCAACAGTAACATGGCCAAAAAGTGAAAAACACGTCCCGCGCTGCGGGAGGCACGAAGGTCTTTTAAACGCCTCCTGGTGATTTGTAGTGAAGCTGGTGGCATGCGCCACTGAGGGATGTTGGGGGATGTAGTTTTTGGCCGTCCGCGGCTGGGCCAGCAGGGTCAGCGGTATGGCCATCAGGTCCGGGTGATACAGGCAGCAGTACGGGATCCAGGGGTGAGTACCAAGTAAGTCAAGACCCAATAGTAATATGGCCAACAAGTGAAAAACACGCACGTGCTGCGGGAGGCACGAAGGTCTTTTAAACGCCTCCTGGCACTTTGTAGTGACGCTGGTGGCGTGCGCCACTGAGGGATGCCAGGAGATGTAGTTCTCGGCCGCCCGCGTCTGGGCCAGCAGGGCCAGCGGTACGGCCGTCAGGTCCGGTTGATACAGGCAGCAGTACGGGATCCATGGGTGAGTGCCAAGTAAGTTAAGAGCCAACAGTAATATGGCCAAAAAGTGAAAAACACGTCCCGCGCTGCGGGTGGCACGAATGTCTTTTAAACGCCTCTTGGTGATTTGTAGTGAAGCTGGTGGCATGCGCCACTGAGGGATGCTGGGAGATGTAGTTTTTGGCCGTCCGCGGCTGGGCCAGCAGGGTCAGCGGTATGGCCATCAGGTCCGGGTGATACAGGCAGCAGTACGGGATTCAGGGGTGAGTACCAAGTAAGTCAAGACCCAATAGTAATATGGCCAACAAGTGAAAAACACGCACGTGCTGCGGGAGGCACGAAGGTCTTTTAAACGCCTCCTGGCGCTTTGTAGTGACACTGGTGGCGTGCAGCACTGAGGGATGCTGGGAGATGTCGTTCTCGGACGTCCACGTCTGGGCCAGCAGGGCCAGCGGTTCGGCCGTCAGGTCCAGGTGATACAGGTAGCAGTACAGGATCAAGGGGTGAGTGCCAAGTAAGCCAAAACCCAACAGTAATATGGCCAACAAGTGAAAAACACTTCCCCCGCTGCGGGAGGCATGAAGGTATTTTAAACGCCTCCTGGCGCTTTGTAGTGATGCTGGTGGTGTGCGCCACTGAAGGATGCTGGGAGATGTCATTCTCGGCCGTCCACGTCTGGGCCAGCAGGGCATGCGGTACAGCCGTCAGGTCCAGGTGATACAGGCAGCAGTACGGGATCCAGGGGTGAGTGCCAAGTAAGTCAAGACCCAACAGTTCTATGGCCAACAAGTGAAAAACACATCCCCATATTTGTTTACATACAATATCATATATGTCTGATTTATTATTCCTATTACAGCGACTTCTACCTTGAGATGGCCCATCCTAGACCAGTGTGTGGACAAAACCCATGCCGACAAATCAAGGACAAAGAGATTGGGACATGGTCTAGGGACACTAACAACAAATCCTACACCCAACCTCACATTTAACTGATGGAGAGCTATGAGCGACCTGAAGTGTAATACTGAGAAAAAGTAACCGGTAAGTAAATTAAAAAAAACTAATAAAGAACTACATATCCACCGCTGTGTGACATGGAAGCCGATTATTTCTCAATATAGCCCTTGTTTGTGATTACCTTACAGTGCTCACATCATCCTCGCTGGAAGAGATGGGAGCCTGGGATGTCTGGTCACAGAAGCTCATTTACATACAAAGGGGGGTGACAGTCTGTTCACAAAGCACAGCACAACTTGTTTACGTAAAGTGCTTGTACACAGAACAGGGTAAAGTCTTGTGTCTCTTTTTTTCATTTTCTTTAATATATCCTGCACCTCGCTCTCTTCTTCTCTTTCTCTCATTTCAATTCATCATAAATTACTCAAATTCACTATTGCTTTATCAGCACGGCATAAGTCGGGGGGTAGCCACAGTTTGAAGGCGTCCCCCCACTATTATTTAGAAACAGGACTCAGTTCCACCTAGCTCCTTAGCCTGCGACTGATAATTGTTACTTTGTGCCACAGCACTGCAGACACAGGCATCTGAGTGTTTGTTTGTGTGAGTGGTGCAAACAAGGAACAGAGAACATGACACAATTAGCCCTTCTATTGCTCAATACATTTTAAATGTGAAACACTTTGGGGCTTAGGGGCTGGATAAAGAATAACATCAGGAAACAAACGCAAATTAAAAGCATATTTCATTTATTCGCTGAAAACTGTTTAAAAATTTAATTTATTAGTTCCACATATCTATTAAAAAATATTGACACTTTCAGTCATTTCCGAATTTAGTTACAAACTAATAGTGGGAAACACATGATGTATAAAAACTGAAACCAAAAACGTATTTTTACATTATTTTACGTTTCTTGTTTTTACAACAGGCCCTCAACCTTTCACGTGAAAATTATTATAAGGGCCTGACATCACTTCTTGTGATGTCACTACATGTGACGTCACTGTGATTTGCATATGATAATGGGCTCCTTCACTATTTTCCTTACTTGCGCCCTGTTTATTGGCATGACATGGGTCTAGAGGTATTAAAAATAAACATATAAATTCATAGGTGTTCAGCCCATTTCTCTGGTGATGTCACGCATTGACATGTATTCGGCTGCTTCTTCTATTTTTAGGTAAGTACAAATAACGTGTCGTTCCCCCTCCTTCCATTTCTCTCTTTTTCTCCCCCTTTCTTTGTCTATCTCGCGCTCTTTATCTCTCCCCCTCTCTATTCCGACACACTCCTGTTAGCATTAGCTTCATGAATCTCACTGCCACTTCTGGCATTCATACGACAAATCCTTCAGAACATTTGAGAACAAGGGACAATCAGTGTGGAAGACGAGTTGCTGGGAGTGCAACTGATTGTCCTGGCACATATATGCTTTTGATGTGAAATTTCACTATTTCACCACATTCTTCAAACAGAGTCTACTGCTTACAATGGCTCAATTCTGGTAAAAAGTAGAGTCTGGCAAGTCACAAAATGAATAGGGATAGCCAAGTCGGGGAGGAGCCACGGGTTACACTTAGCTACAAGGCCCGAGGCACGAGCTGATCCAACAACCGATAACAGTGTGTAAAAGATGCAGCAAAAACAAGGTTTATGCTTTTATATCTAAAAATAGGTTATTTCTTTAACACTTGCGCTTCACTTTAGTTCATCATATATGCTGCTGTGGCATTTGTTAATAGTAATACATGCATTTTACCAATGAAGCTTCCCATCGCCAGAGCCCTGACGACATGTCCACTCTGGGTGTGTTGCGTTTATAGGTTTTATCACTAATCCGACAGGTTAGCTGAAAATACCATTGTTAGTCCCAGAATTGTTCAGTGTTGCTTTTACAGGTAGTGTGGTCAGGTGCGATTGAATGTTTTTCTTTTTATCTCTTCTTCACCAAATAAAAATCAACAATGTTTCTTTTCTTTTAATCCACATTGTGCTTGTCTCCCACTGTGTTTTCCGGTACAGCATGTCACTTTGCTATGTGTACAGAAGTGAACAATCACTGGAAACAAACACTTTTATAATTCTGCAAATACTGTTATCTGTTTTTCTTCTTTACTTCTATTAGGGCCTTCTATCATCTGGCATTTCATGTCCCACAGTTTGAATGTTATCTTTTTTCCGTAATTCATTCCTCTCACAATACCTGCACTGTTTAGCTCTTGTCTATGTCCTCAGATGGGTCAATATTATTTTTGATGTTCTTAAGTTCTTTCCGGAATCTCTGCATCTCTAGGATTATTTCCTTGTGAGTTAAATGAAGGAGTGTATTGACTGAGGGCTGTGTGGGATCGAAAATTGACAAAACCCTTCTCACTTTCAGTGCCCTTCTATGTTTTCCCCGTGTGTTTGCTGATGACTTTGTAGCTCTAATCGTCGACTAAAGCTCTTCCCACATTCATTGCACTTGAGTGACTTTCCCACTGTGTGTGTTTGTTGATGTTTTCGTAGGGTTGATAACTGACTAAAGCTCTTCAAACATTCACAGCAATCATATGGTTTTTCCCATGTGTATTCGCTGATGTCTTTGTAGGTCTGATAATTTACTAAAGCACTTCCCACGTTCATTGCACTTGAATGGTTTTTCTCCTGTGTGAGTTTGCTATTATACCTTAATACTGAAGTGAAGCAAAAACTACTGTCACATTCACTACAATGATAGGGTTTTTCCCCCGTGTGTGTTCGCTATGTGTTTGGAGGTTTGATAATAGATTAAAGCTCTTCCCACATTCACTGCACTTGAATGGTTTTTCTCCTGTGTGTGTTCGCTGATGTCTTTGTTGGTCTGATATTTGACTAATGCTCTTCCCACATTCATTGCACTTGAATGGTTTTTCTACTGTGTGTGTTCGCGGATGATAACTTAATGCTGATGAGCTGCAAAAACTACTGTCACGTTCACTACAATGATAGGGTTTTCCTCCTGTGTGTGTTTGTTGATGACTTTTTAGGTCTGATAACTGACTAAAGCTTTTTACACATTAATTGCACTTGAATGGTTTTTCCCCTGTGTGTGTTTGCTTATGTCTTTGAAGGTGTGATAATCGACTAAAACACTTTGCACATTCACTGCACTTGAATGGTTTTTCCCCTGTGTGTGTTTGTTGATGCTTTTGGAGGGTTGATAAGTGACTAAAGCACTTTGCACATTCACTGCACTTGATTGATTTTCCCCCCGTGTGTGTTCGATTATGACTTTGAAGGTGTGATAACTGACTAAAGCACTTTGCACATTCACTGCACTTGAATGGTTTTTCCCCTGTGTGTATTCGCTTATGTTTTTGGAGGTTTGATAAGTGACTAAAGCACTTTGCACATTCACTGCACTTGAATGGTTTTTCCCCTGTGTGTATTCGCTTATGTTTTTGGAGGTTTGATAAGTGACTAAAGCACTTTGCACATTCACTGCACTTGAATGGTTTTTCCCCCGTGTGTGTTCGCTGATGACTTCTTAGGGTTGATAAGTCACTAAAGCTCTTTTCACATTCACTGCACTTGAATGGTTTTTCTCCTGTGTGTGTTCGTTGATGACTTTTTAGGTGTGATAACCGATTAAAGCACTTTTCACATTCACTGCACTTGAATGGTTTTTCCCCTGTGTGTATTCGCTTATGTTTTTGGAGGTTTGATAAGTGACTAAAGCACTTTGCACATTCAATGCAATGATATAGCTTTTCCCCTGTGTGTGTTCGCTGATGACTTTGAAGGCTTGATAAGTGACTAAAGCTCTTTACACATTCACTGCACTTGAATGGTTTTTGTCCTGTGTACGTGTGCTGATGAAGCTGGAGTAGTGATGACAAACTAAAGCTCTTGCTGCATGTGTAAGATTCTTCTTTCTTGGTTAGTGTCTGTGGGTCGGGTGTACATTTGCCTACATCACATGACTGCATTTCCTGATGGGCCAACATGACTGATAAAGCGCTTGTGTTTTTTCTCACACACTTTATATGTGTGCAGTATTTTGCACGTTTGATTTCTGTTTTTTGAATAACAAAATGCGATAGCCACCAAATATTTGCCTCACTCCTAATATGTAGAAGGTGTCTATGTAGGCGATTGTACCTTTAAATTGGATTATGGCAATGCACACTTGTGGGTAAAGATGTATCTTCCTTCTGGCAGGTGCAAATAGGGACAGTCTGTTGTATTTTAGATAGAAGAACTCCTCTTTCATTTACCTGTCAATTGTCTGGCTCCGCTCTGTTGTGCTTTTCTCTGGTTTCTGTGGTTTGGCCAGAAAGAGTTTAAAATTCACCTAGAGCACTGAATGATGGCTTATCGTCATTTTTTAAAACAGAGCACTGCGGTAATCACACTATATCGATCCCATGATCAAATCTGGTGTTGGACACTTGTTTATACAGGATGCGGTTTGTTATTGTTGTTGCCTTAATTTTCCGAAGGTCATTTCTTCATCTTGTGGCATGCAGGTGCACAGCTCAGCCTCTTGCAATCACTGAACTGCCCTTAATGCTTCATCCGAGATCTGTCAGTTTGTGTGCAGGTTCCTCTGTCGCCGACTGCGCTGATGTTTTCCTGAATACTGTAGCTCAATATTTCTGCTATTATTGAACATTCACAGCATTAGCTTTGTTATTGATGGTCATTTCATACATTCAAGGCTTGTTTTCTGTTGGATGTAAAGATATTGAAATTACAAAATTGAAACATAATGGAATGAGAATTCACAATGTTTAACTGGTTGTAAAAGACATTTCAGGGGAGATTTACCAAATCTCCACACAATGCAGCGCAGCCCTACCCCCGGGAGGATGCACTGCGCAACAAAGAGGGAACAGGAGAGCACCATATTTTCAAAGATATGGCTCTCTCCTTCCCTTTCCTTTGCGCCGGCACTGATTACAGCGGCCCTGTGCCATGCACACACCTTAGCACCAGAGCGCTAGGGTGTGTGTGTGTGAGTCCAGCATAGGTTTTTTACAGGAAAGACACCGTTCCTGTACAAATTACTATGCCTAGATACGAGGGAAAGCTTTTACCATATTGAATACGTGTTGCACAGTGCAGCACGCATGCAAAGTCAGAAAAGGAAGGAGAAATGAAAGCATTTCTCCTTCCTTGCACCTAGTTTTGTGGTTGCACGGGAGCGCCCTTGCACCACCCTTGGTAGGCACCCATGGCACAAAGTAATGCGAAACAATGCTATGCGCAGTGTCACATTACTTTAACGCTATTTTCAGCACTAAACAAGTTTAGCGCTGGAAAGTAAATTAGGAAAAAAAGATTTTGCACCATTTTGTGCACTTTTGTGCCGCAAATACAGCGCAAATTCTTAGTAAATCTCCCCCTTCTTCTTTATCGCTTTTGAAGCTTAGCAAGGAATATTTCATCATACACAGATATTTAACTAAAAGTTCGGTTGATCAGGTGACATCTTATTACATTTACAGAGTAACTTAGCAAAGTAAGGGCGCTCACGGAGCACCCAAGTGCTTGAGGTATAGCTTAAGATAGAGGCATATGGTGAAGATTTCATTTAAACAACGATAGAGTTTAGAAAAAGAGATGGATCAGGTTGGGCTGCAAAATTTCCAGTAACTCTGCACGAAGTATACAACAAAAGTAACTACATTCATACACTTCTTCTCGTTCTTCCCTATTCACTTAAGATCATCTCAAATACCAACTCCTGTCTTTACCTCACTGTTCATAAGTCACCTTTGACACTTTCAACAGCTCCCTTGGTTCAAGCATTTCTGGTTTCTTCTAACCTGGAAGATTGGAACATTATTGTGGGTTGAGGGGGGTTTCCTATCGCCATAACATCTGTCCATCGTCCTGAAACTAGTGCAGCTTACAGCACCCTGTTCTGGCCCTGAAAGATAACTTTAAAAAGCAAGTCTTTAGTTCTTCCTAAGGTGGATAAAGTTCTGAAAGATGCACCTCCTTCCAGAGCTTTTGTGTAAAACAGAGCGAGGGGTTCACTGTAAGGCCCGTCCTTTACATTATAAGTGCAGATAAGGTAAACAAATATTTATTCATATAATTTAATATTCAATGATATCAGTCATTTAGTACGTATAGAGAATCCTTCACAACCAACAATTTCCCTGACATATCCCTGCAGCAGATGTGCGCCTATTACTCTTTTCCCCCCTTTTCCAACATTACATGGCATCTGGCATGACGTTGTCCTTTTGGGGGCCAGGATGCCATTTGTGACCGGATGGGCATTTGGAAGAATGGGAGGAGGTGTCAGTTATCCAAAGGTGATGCGGCATTTCTACCTTTCCATATTTCTCATATTCAAGTTTACCTAATTTCATAGCCTTCCTACTGTCCACTGTCAGCACACTCTGTGGGGTTCATCAGAAGTCAGATAACTGCCTCATGCTCACAAGGCCAAGGATCTCACTTCTTCTACAACACTTATTGCAGACATAGGGCCTAGTTAGGAGTTTGTCCAACAGATTATTGCCCCAAAACTAGGGGTGGGTGAAGAATTCCGCTCTGCCAGCGGAGCTCGTGAAGTTTTGCCCACTCTGGTCCAAAAAACTCCATGCAAAACGGAGTTTTTTTCTCCAGCGGTTCGCCAACGGTAAAGTGGTGAGCACTTGTCAGAAAATATAATGCGCTAGACCTCCTACTGGAGAGATTTCTCATTGCAGGAGGTCACAGCAGGTTGCGACCACTCGAGTGTTAAAATCTGCCATTCTCGTTGATGAAGCTACCATTCGATTAGAATATCAATTAGAGCGGCAGAAAGCAGCATCGCCCTCTGACACGACGCGTAGTGCTGTTCGTGCTGTTTGTGCTGATTTTACAGTGGGGGTTAAACTCCTGGCACTAAAAATCTGTGAGTGCAGTGCAACTTAACAAACTCTGCCACTTGTAGAAGTCTGCAGAGTGCGGCGGAGTTTCCCTGGCGCTTTTTGGAGCAAACTGCACCAAGGCATTATCAAAACATGACAGATATCCTGTCTGCCTTATTATAATTGCTATAGGATGCAATGCATCTTTAATGGGGCGGGCAGGATACCTGTCACATTTGTGATGGAATAAACCATCTGCTGAAATCTAAATCAGGCCTTTGGTGTACATTGCGTCCGGTGTGGCTAGCTGGGCTTGACGGATCTTGTGGTTTGTAGGTCTCTCACTGCTTTGAGGTCACCGCCAGGCAGACCTTCTGTCAGCTGTGCCCTGTGAGGATCTTCCTTCCAGGCTGGACCTCCATCAGCTGCACCTCGTGCAGATCTTCCTTCCAATCAGGGGCTTCAGTTAGCTGTGCCCTGTGCAGATCTTCCTTCAGGCAGGACCTCTGTTAGCTGCATCTTGTGCAGATCTTACTTCCAGGCAGGGGCTTCTGTCAGCTGCGCCCTGTGCAGATCTTCCTGCCCAGCTGGACTTCTGTCAGCTGTGCCCTGTGCAGATCTTCCTTCCAGGCTGTACTTCTGTCAGCTGTGCCTCGTGCAGATCTTCCTTCCGGGCAGTACTTCTGTCAGCTGTGCCCTGTGCAGATCTTCCTTCGAGACAGGACTTCTGTCAGCTGAGTTTTGTGCAGATCTTAATTTCAGTCAGGACCTCTGTCAGCTGCGCCTTGTGCAGATTTTCCTTCCAGGTAGGGCTTCGGTCAGCTGCACCTTGTGTAGATCTTTTCCAGACAGGGGCTTCTTTCATCAATGATCAGTTCAAACGTCAGAAGAGGTAGAACTGGTCCAGGTCATCTTCTTTATTACAGTTCTACTGGTCAAGCCACAGACCTCGTGCTCTGAGAGGACAGAGAGTCTGGATTTTCTGAGCTCCGTGGAACATGAATACAGTTCTACCGCATCCAGCACATACTACAAGACTCCAAGAGTCAACGCTACAAGTGCTGCTCCAAGGTTTAATTCAACCACTGTATCTGAACATGCCCTGGCAAATGCCAACTAGAGAATAAACATCCTGCCTGCACCAACAGAGTGCAGAAAGCTTTTCAAGAATATCGAGGTACCTTGACTTTCTCGGTCTGTCGTAACTGAAGATGTTAAACCTTGGTAACATCAATCCCCTTTGGACAAGGTCCTCCATTTTGCTATCAGAATGTAACTCATCCTGCGCCGACACAAATCCTCTAGTCCGTATTGCATGAAGCTGGGTGGTTCTCACCCAAAAGAAGGCCCTCCACAAATTGCTGACATTTCTTACACCCCCTGGACAGCCGTGGCAACACACAGACTAACTACACCCCCTCAGGGATCACCAGTCCATCTGATAGGATCAAGACTCAGATCTTTCAACCTTCTCTGTTACCGTCTTTAGAACGGCCTGTCTCTGGGATTCGTGGAAGCTCCACACTCTGAGCTCAGAGTTGCTTTGTAAAACCATCTCATGAGAGTGGAAGAAAAGCGCACTGCACAGAAGTGTAAATAAATCTACTATTATCGTTCCATGTACCGTTGTCCTACTGCTGTTGTTTTGACATGGATGTTTTGCCGTCTATCACAGCAGCTTCTTCATTTAAAATCTTACTCAGTTTGTTTTGCATCATACCTACTTACCTATGTACTGTTTCTGACACTACGACATCTCTGGCTGGCATGCTGTGCTGTCTGTTGCTACATAAATAGGAAGTAGATTGCTACTGCAGGGAGAGTGCAGTGTCCTTTCAGTCAGATGCACTTGATTGAGATAAAAGGTACCATGTTTGTTAGAAAAGCTGCAACTATTAGAATAATAACATACCAAAAGCAACACATATAATGCAATACCAGACCAGGTACTAGAAAAGCGTGACGCAAACAATGCAATAACACTGGCTAGGCACTAGGAAAACATGATGCAAACAATGCAATAACACAGGCCAGGCATTAGGAGAATCTGGTTCAAACAATGCAATAACACAGGTCAGGCACAAGGAGAATCTGATGTAAACACTGCAATATCACAGGCCAGGCACGAGGAGAATCTGATGTAAAAAATGCAATAACACAAGCCAGGCGTTGGGAGAATCTGACGCAAACAATGCAATAACACGGGCCAGACTCTAGGAGAATCTGATGTACACAATGCAATAACACAGGCCAGGCATGAGGAAAATCTGACGCAAACAATGCAATAACACAGGCAAGACACTAGGAGAATCTGATCTAACAATGCAATAACACAGGCCAGGCACGAGGAGAATCTGACGCAAACAATGCAATAACACAAGCCGGGCACGAGGAGAATCTGATGTAAACAATGCAATTACAAAGGCCAGGCTGGGCGGAGCTAGCTCGCAACCAAGATGGCTGCTTGAGCCGTGAGCTCCCCCGTCTCGTGTAATTATCCTACATCAATCCTGCGTGCTATTCCACTATCAGCTGCCCTGACTCGATGGACCGAGCCCCAGGACTGCAGTGGTCCACGAACGGTATGGGTCCGGATCCCGCCCCCCCTTCACGCTGAGCGAGCCGCGTGGGCCTGCGACGCCGGCTGCAGCGGGAGCTGCAGCGGAGGAATTAACTGCAAGGGGCGGATGCTCTGACAAGGCCGCTGTACAGCAGCGGCTGTCGATCCCGCGTTTGGCGGGAAACGTGACGAGCGATAACCCGCCTCTTGAGATCATGAGTCAGCCCGGGTGGTGTGTGGACTGAGGAGCGGTGCAGGAGGCGGCGCTACCAGGCGGGGAGGTGAGCACGCATCAGTGAGGCCTTCAGAGCGGCCTCTGGCGCGGAGGCTGAGCTCGGGGCCGCGAGCGCCAACACCGTGACTGCGGGGGGCAGAGTGTGCTGTGTAGCGGCAGAGGTCGATTCCGCGGTCGGCAGGAAAAGTAAGGAGCGAGTGCCCCCCTTGCTGTTGGAGACCGCGCGTCTGCCCGGGTAGAGCGTGGTCCCGAGGAGCGGCTCGGGAGATGGCGGAACCAGGCGGGGAGGTGAGCGCGGCCCAGTGGGGCCTAAAGAGCAGCCCCCAGTGGGGACTGGGCCCGGGCCTTGAGAGCCAACACAGAGACGGAGGGGGGCAGTGTGTGCGGCCGGGAGAGGCCCCCACGGTGTACTGTGCCCCGGTGATGGGCTGGACTGGGATCCCCCTTGTGGGGGGCTCCTCGGCACCCTTCCCCCAACGGCAATTAGGAGCAGAGGTGCCCGCTGCAGGAGAGGAGGTGCAGTGGGGGAGGTGGCCATAGAGCAGTACGGCGGAGGAGAAGGACACATCAGCTATGCGAGGAGGCAGGACTACATTGGGATGCGGAGGCCCCTCTAGACTCTAATCGGCTCCCCCAGCCTCCAGAGTGAACAGTTGGAAGTGCTGCCAGCAGGGTTGAGGCACGTAGGGGTGCGACAGCTGGGGCTACACAGTGCCGGAAGCTGGTCGCCTCTCCTCACAGGCACAGAGGCGCCCAGGGACCCTGCACTGCTGCCTTTGAGAGTATCCTAGCACAGACTGAAGAGGGTCTAGAGCGAGGCGAATGATGGGCCAGATTAAAAAGTTGTGGTGGCTCTGACTGTAACCCAGGTGATCCGCAAAGCTACAAGCTCCCCTGAGGGACAAGGCACGCTGTATCTGTGTGGTTGCCTGTGGTGCTCGCCAAATTTCTGCGCAAAGGCTTACCACGGAGTGGGAGCTGCGGCAACCCTGGCACTTGGACACTAAGGCCCTTACTATACCCGCTGTGATAGGGGGACACACAGCGACAACAAGATGGGATGGACGGACCGGAACCAGCCTAAGCTGATGTTTGACCCGAAGAGGCCCAAGACTGGCGAGACCACACCGGGAAGAGGGCCTCGGAGAGTTGGAACCTATCGAAGAGCCCCCGCAGCAGGATATCCACAGCCTTTTGCTCGCCATGGAGAAGAGCCTGCATGGGGGGGATTGCATCCTTGGGATCCAAGATGGACGTGCTCGCCTATCGAATAGACCGCATGGCGGAGAGGCTCGATAAACAGGCGGAACGAATAGACATGTCCAAACGACCCGAGACTCGGAGCACAAACAGCTGGGCAGAGTGATTTTACAGGACAAGACGGAGGATTTAGAGGCCCACTCTCAGAGATGCAATCTCCGTAGTAGGGGTCTCCCGGAAACCACGCAAACCGGGAATATGGAGGTGTTTGTGGAAAGCCTACTGAAGAAGATACTAGGGGGCACAGCCTTCTCTGGAATGTTTGTGGTTTAGAGGGCCCACCGATCTCTGGGCTCGAGGCCGAAACCTGGGGTGCCTCATAGACCTATAATTGCGAAGTTGCTAGATTACAGAGAACGTGACGTGGCGCTGAAGCTCGCCAGAGAGAAACAGCCGCTACATTACGAGAGGTCGGAGATCTCATTGTTCCCAGATTTTACGGCAAAAGTTCAGGAAGCAAGGAGGCAGTTTGTAACGTTGAAACGACAGATGCGTGAGTTGGGAACTGACTCTGCGATGTTGTACCCTGAGAAGCTGCAGGTCAACAGACAGGGGAAGTCTATGATTTTCACTGACCCTAAGGCGCTCCAGAAGGCCCTCAGAGAATGGCGCAAGGACATGCGGTTCTCCCTGAACAGAGAGCTACAGGACGAAGCAGCGGGAGGCCCCCTGGATGAACAGGACTAACTAAGATGCACAGCTGCAGGTGGCTGAGTATGTGTTCTGACTGTTGGACGTCCCGGGGTGGTGGTGCTAAAGAGTAGGTGGAATGATCTGGCCCTTGTGTGCCCTTTTCCTGAGGTTGCCCTTAAATGGCTTTGTGTTGCGGGATGGGGGGGTTGAGGGGATGGGAGGGGTGAAGTTCAGCCTGATTCTCAATGGGTTATGGTCCTGAAGTACATTGTGTCACAAAGTTATGATAAACATTCACACAATGAGGTGGGCCTATGTGCAAGTATATTAATTATGAGTCAATGGAGGAGGAGGGGCCCTGTGGATAAAGGAGTTAGAGCTACCGCAGAATGTATGGTCCCGTAGGAGTGTGCATGGCGCATACTTGGTTCAGGGGTACACATATGCAAGATGCTGTTACAGGCGAACTATACTTGATATGAGACGGGATGGGTGGTCACTAGGCATAGTACTGTACTGTGATTTTTCTGCTGGCTACCTACGTCCCCGTGTGAATTACACTTTTCTACATTTTTGTTTGCTGTTATTGGGGATGTGGAGGGGAGAGTGTGTGGTTTTGCAGGGGTGGGGGATTTCAGCAGGCTATTTGGGGTAGGGCAGGCATGGGAGGGCGAAGGATAGGGGAGTTGCAGCACTTTCGAGTGCCACTTGAACAGGTGTGGGACACTGTCCTGTTGTTTGGTGGTTTTTGTTTTTTGGCACAGATGTGGCAAGGCATGGCGGGATCGTATACGTCCAGGACACATCGCTGGAGCCCATACACCGCCCGCTTACATACAGATGGCACCAATCGGGGAGCCCCCAATACACTGACGCTGATGACCTGGAATGTCAGAGGTCTCAATGACCATCGTACGGTCAGGAAGGTCCTACAATATCATTCCAGACATAGAGGTGATGTTGCGCACTTACAGGAGATGCACCTCCACCCAGGCAGTCCTATATTATGATCCAGGGGTTTAATGGGTAATGTACACACTGCGGGATTCACATCACATGCTAGGGAGGTTCTGACGTGGATTAACCCTAAAGCACCACTGATGTTGACACCACTGGAGACAGACAGGGAGGGACGGTACACTATCTCGAAATGCTGTGGGAAAGGCATGGAGATCTGTATAGTTAATACCTACTGCCCTAACTACGACCACCCTGCCTTTTATTCAGATCTGACAGATAAGGTTCTGGCGAGCTCGGGGGGCTACGTCCTTTGGGGGCGCGATTTTAATATAACAAGACAACCCAATATAGACAGATTGGACGGCCCTGATAGACGGCCCTCGGCTTCTGCTAGGGCGCTAGAGGCATCAATGACACGACTGGACCTGAGAGACATGTGGAGATACTGATACCCAACTCAGGGAGGCTATACTCACTACTCAGCACCACATAATATACATACTAGGATTGACTATTGGCTAGCCACTACTCACTTAACTCACAATATGCAGGGTTGCACGATATTGCCATGCATATATACGGACCATTCACCTCTGTTGTTGACAATTTCCACACCTAAGAAGCGCCTTACACCATTTGCTTGGCGCTTCCCTCCTTATTCCCTGCTGGACGACTCCTTTAAGGAGGAGCTGGCCGCGTCCCTCGAGCTGTTTTTTTACACCTACGTGGGTACAGTCAACTCATTCCATACAGTCTGGGAGGCCTTTAAGGCATATATGAGGGGGGTCGCCAATTCCAAAAATGCTGGGGTGCTCAAATTGATCCGGGGTCGGCTGGAGACCCTGGAGAAAAAGCTTAAAGAGCTGGCGGCTCGGCACCTAACAGACTGTAGTGATGCCCTCACGAAGGAACTTGCCCGAACACTGCGCGAATTTCACGAAGAGGTGGACTCTAAAGTAAAACACCTGGGAAAGTACGCCATTGTGAGAACCTATGGTGGGTGGAGCGCACCGGGTCGGTTCCGGCGCAGTTAGCCAAACAATGCAGGAACAGAGTAGTGATACCGGACATGAGGTCCTCACCGACAGACGACCTGCTCTCTGAGAATCAGGTAGCAGAAAAGCTCTGTGAGTATTACGCAGCTCTGTATGCCTCCCGAGGGCCCGCCCCGGAGGAATGCATACTAGATTATCTTTCCCACATTGAGTTGCCTTGGCTGTCTAACCTACACTGGGAATTTTTGGTTCGTCCGATTGAGCGAGAGGAAGTCGTATGGGCTCTGTCTCCTTCTATAAGGCATTTGCGGACCTTTTGATACCTCAGTTGCTCTCGCTGTTTGAGGACATAGCGGACTCCGGAGCAATGCCGCCCACTAGGAGCGAGGCAATACTAGTTGCCAATCTTAAACCGGGGAAACCCCCGGGAGATTGCGCCTCGTACCGACCGCTGTCGTTACTGAACGTCGATGTGAAGATATTCGCCAAGTTGATAGCAAACCGTCTCAGTCCCATGGTTAACTTGATGGTTGCCCCTGTACAGGCAGGCTTCGTGCCCAGTAGCAACCTCAATTATAATCTCAGGACGGTGTTCGCAGCTCTCCAACATCGCGCCCGGAGGTCCCTGCAGTAGCAGTATTTTTAGATAGCGAAAAGGCCTTCGACTCTGTCGAGTGGCCTTTCATGAGACAGGTCTTAAGCCGAATGGGTGTGGGTGCGCCGTTCCTTCAGCTTTTACCGACACGGTACACTTCACCCACGGCCCGCATCCTGATTGGGACGTTGACCACAGACCCTATACAAATAAGCAGGGGCACGAGACAAGGATGCTCAATATCCCCTATACTTTATGCACTCACGGCCGAGCCTCTTTCATGCGCCCTACGGGGATACCACAGGCACAGGGGCATACGATTCCCCACATACAATCTGATTGTGTCCACGTATGCGAACGATACCTTCTTATTTGTTCGGGACCCGGAGACGCACCTTTCTGCGGTGCTACGCGAGGTGCTCTTTTTCAGATCTCTTTCGGGTATCCATATGAATTGGAACAAATCTATTATGTTCCCACTAAGACTAGCTACGAGGAGGGTAGTTCCGGAATACCCACTTCAGTGGACTACTGAAGCGGTGTGATACCTAGGGATTTGTCTGCATACGAACTCGGAGGTAGTACTGAGGGATAACTACGGCGTGGTCATCTCCAAACTGGAGGATGATATTGAAAAGTGGATCGCTCCGCCATTGTCACTGATGGGACAGGTCTCTCATAAAAATTATGGTATTACCTCGCTGCCTGTTCCTGTTTAGCAATATTCTTATGGTGCTGTCCAATTCATTTTTCCAGCAACTACACTCGTTAATGATTTGTCTGGCTTGTGCCGGGACACAGCCCAGGGTGGCACGGAAAATTCTCACTCGGCCGTATGCGGAGGGCGGCCTGAATGCCCCGAACCTGGAACTTTATTATCGGGCTGCACAAAACGCGCATGCCTACCACTAGATCCATGGCCAGCGGACATCGCGCATATACACATAGAAACTATTGTTGCAGCCCCTGTCCCCCTCCCTGCGTTTCGGTCCTGACCTCGGATCGCCGTACTGGTATTCTAGACTTGCTGAATACGGCCACACACGCTTGGCGCCATATGATGGACGTACAGGCTTGCAGCCTGTTTTATGCCCCGGAGGCTCCCCTTGCCTGGTGCTCTTGGCTGGCCCCATGTAGGGACAAGGGGGTGCTGGCTGCGATGGGTTCATTGAATATACACAATATGGGGGATCTTTTCTCGTAAGGCACCGCACTCTCATGGTAAGAGTTTGAGACGGGGGACGTCCCCATCCGCTGTTGCCGTGTTTTCAGTTCCACAGGGTGACGCATGCACTTAAGGAACTTATAGGGGAGGATATGACAGAGCCCCGGGTGGTTACGGCATTAGCTTACATTATTAACGCTAAGTCCCCCGCTAAATTGGTAACCAATCTGTATTGCATTGCCCTCTCAGAAAGGACGGTGGAATATGCTAAACCTCGCTTGGCATGGCAGAGCGACTTGGCTATATACCTGACAGACGTGAAATGGCAATACTGCTGCTCAAGCACGAAGCGAATATCACTCAACGGCCGTCACAGGTTGATACATTTTAACTTCCTAAACAGGGTTTACCCCGGAAAGACTTCACAGATACGGTCTGCGAGAGAGCCCTCACTGTGATTGATGTAGAGCGCGGGTGGCGGATTTCCTACATGTGGCATGGTCTTGCCCGGGGATCTCATCCTTTTGGTGCAAGGTATATGAGGAAGTGAATAGGGTCACTGATTTAACTCTGTCTCCGGATCCCCTGTTGGCTATTCTGGGTTACTCTAAACATGTCCAGAAGGATCGTAGAAGGCTGGTTGATATGGCCTTCCTCCTAGCCAGAAGGTTGTAGCGCTCTCTTGGGTACGAGGCCATGTACTGACACTGTCACAATGGACTAACGAAATGATATATTGCAGCACGCAAACCGAACTATACAGCGAAATGTTGCCCCAACGCAACAGACATAAGAACGTTTGGTCACTGTTTCTAGACAAGAGGCCCACACAGGACACTTCAGATGAGGAAGGTGCAGACACATATACACGGGTTGAGGTTTTAACTGGGGACACACAATTCCTTTCGAGGAGGAACTACACCAAGCGCTCCATACGCCATGTGGACAGGCTGCATACTTGAGGATTGACTGTGCAGGCCCCGGGTAGGGTCCAACGACCGAGATGCTCTGACCTCTGTGGGTCTTTCATTGCCATGCTATGATGGTCTACACTCTTACTGTGTTTATGCAATGGGTGTTATCTGTTGAAGGTTTGCTTTGATACTCAAACGATGTATGCATTATCCAATGTCACGATTTGATGCCAATGTCTTCTGTTCCTGTTTATTTTCTGAAATGCCAATAAATAAATGTACAACAACAAAAAAAAACAAAGGCCAGGCGTTGGGAGAATCTGACGGAAACAATGCTAATAGCACGGGCCAGGCACAAGGAGAATATTTCACAAACAATGCAATAACACAGGCCAAGCACGAGGAGAATCTGATGCAAACAATGCAATAACACAGGCCAGGCAAGAGGAGAATCTTATGTACTCCTACAGCCCCTAATCGTGATCACTGAAAGGACCCTGGGGTGTGAGATCCATCCCCACAGCAGGGGTGCCTTCGCGATTGGAGCCCTCGGCTGACTGTGGACTCCGAGATCGGGGAGTGTGCACCGGAACCGGCTCTCTGCGGGGCCCCGCCCCTTCGGGAGTAGCTGTGCACAAAAGCGTCGATTCCACATTCAGCGCTCACATCAGAGGTAATGATTCAAAGAATGATACACGCAGCGCCAAGGTTCTGAACCAGCACTTTCCTCTACCTCCCTCTACTTCCAATGGGTCGCACGATGTAACCTGCAACTTTGTCTTTATTTGTTTCAATCGAACTCCAGAGACGGCAAAGCGCTCTGCACAAAGGTACGTTTGGATTTGTTTATTTACTACCTCTCTTGAATGTCTCCCTTTCATGTAACTAAGCATTTTCCACGTTGGCAGTGGCACAAAATGACTGGGTTCATAAACTACAACCCCAACCACTGACCGGTACTAAGCAGGGTAATAGCTTTGTTTTTGACCTGTGCCCCCCAAAACGGAAATAGTACTTGACTACTCTTCTTGACCTTATCATCCTAACTGAAATAGGACTTATCTCCTCACCCCCAGGATAGGAAGCGAAACAGGACAACACTCTATCTCATATCTCATGGAAACAAACAGAGGACTACATAGACATTCTGTAGCTCTCCTATAAAGTCGGCCATCTTCAGCTACCGACCTCACCTCCTGTACATATTAGATCATAACCTCAGTGCATTCCCCCCTATTTTGGCTCAACCTATCCCTGCTGGTATTCAGGAATGCCCGTACTTTAGATTGACTCAACCACTTCCATATCGCTATTACATTAGCCCCTATTCAACACTGACCCCAGATCCCCCCACTTTTGGTTCAACCTATCCCTGCTGGTATTCAAGAATGCCCATATTATAGACTGACTCAACCACTTCCACATCCCTATTACATTTGCCCCGACTCAACACCTACCCCAGCCAGCCTTGACTCTCTAGCCTACACCACAACACACACCACAACAGACTCCCCTCACCTACACCACAGCTCAAAGCATGGAATACAGTCACTCACACCTACAAAATCATTTACCGCCCCAAACTCACTAAAAAATCTGCCAAACGCTTCAAGCACAACTTTTTAAAATCTCACCCAGAAACGCCTTTGCTGACCCATATTTCTCACTACACAATGGGATCACGACCAGCGATATAAACGTAGAGCTCAATGGAGAGAAGCCTTCTTAGTCTTATTCTCGATTTCCTCCAGTAGGAAATCCGCACATGGTCTAATGATCTACACTGCACCATCACAACTCTTCCATGCGACTGCAACCATCACCATTTACAACAATGGAACTATTCTCATTCAGTCCACGGACCGTAGTCTATACCTATTTGATAACATCTTCCCGATTATTAAAGAGCATGTATCTAACCCACCGACTTCCACCCAACAGACCCTCACACCTAGCACCCCAGACACCACAACTCCTACCCCCTATTCCACCCTCCCACCCCTTACCCTCCTGCCACAAATGAGCTCTGAGCCTTACACCTCCCTCAACCAGTCGACCCTACCCTGCAACACACGTCTCCGCTCTTCACCTAACCCTCACATACTTCCAACTTGCACGACCGTAACAACAAACTCACCCCTTACCCAATCTGTTATATCCCCCACAACGACCATAGCCCCCACACCTCTAGTCCCTCCTCCTCCGTCACCATCCTTCCCCCTACCTCCGCCCAGTCTCACAACAACACCTTCTTCCTCCCCCAACCCAGTAATGAACCTACTCATTTACCAACTATACAAGTTGTTCCCCCACCGGTTCCAATCAGAGATCTCTTCCCCTCTAACAGCTCTCCCACCTTAACTCTCTCTTCCTCTACTCCTTCCTTATTCCACTTGGTCACCTCAAACTCTGAACCCTCCCATCCCAATCAACACCCTTGTGTTCACCAGGTGGTGTATAAAAACTCTCCCCACCACGACCACTCAATGATCGTCCCACCACCCTCTAACCCTCCTTAGAACATATCCCATCCCCTATTACTCCTCCCACCCTCCCTACCAAACGCAACCACTACCCAGTTAGCTGCAACTACAACTCTCTTAATCACACACGCTACACCCTCTCATACATTTCCACTAACTCATACACCAGAGCATACTACACTCCAGGACACTTCCATCACACCCCTTCTCCCACCACCAATCACTCCAACTACCCATACATCCATGCCTACGCTATGCCTAACCCTCTCCTCATCACCCCCCCTTCTCCCTCCTCGCCTTCATCAGATCTCACACCGAACCGAGCCAAACCCCCTCAACTCACACCTTAGTCCAACTCCACTACCATTCCAAACACCACTTTGGACACTCTTCTCCAAATTTAAGATGAACTGCATACCTTCAAAGAGTTGATCTCGAATCAACCCAGGCACCCCACACCCCCCAAAACCCTCCCACCCAACAAGCCCACTACCCTTCCTCTACTTCCACACAAACATAATCCTCCTTACTGGACCTCAATTCCCTCCCGTAATTCTGCCACTCTGCATCAATCCACTCTTGGCATACGACATACGCTCCCTCCTGCACTCTTATGATCCCACTCTCACGACCCACATAGTCCCCACACACCTTCCCATCCCTACTATCCACCCCAACCCTCACAGGTCCTTCACACAAAACGACAGAGGTATTGTTGCCAATAATCTTAAAAAAGTCACACTCACTCTAGACCCCTCCTCCTCCCTTGTCACTCCCCGGCTTAAATGCACACCCCTGAACAGTAGATTGGCCCCCAGACACGCATCAGACATTGCCGACCTCATTATCGCACATGACCTAGACCTGACCATACTCACCAAAACCTGGTTGACAGAATCTTCCTTGCCACTCAGTGACATTCTAGTACCCCTAATTATCACTTCATCAGACTGGATAGGAGTGGCAAGACAGGGGGGGAATCGCATGTATTCACCGGCGCAACCTCTCAGTAATTAGAGCCATATCCCCTATATTCTCCTCCTGTGAACACTTCTGCCTCGACATCAACAGTGTTGGCAATCCTGTATGCTCCCTACATATTATCTACCACCCACCAGGGGACAACCTCACCGTACAGAAATCTTTCACCTACTCGAAGATGACAATATTAATATCCTGTTTCTCACGGAAACATGGTTGGACGAATACTCAGACCCCAACATCATTCAGGCCCTACCCCCCGGCTACTCCCTCTCCAGACTGGATAGGAAGGATGGCAGAGGCGGGGGTATTGCCATTGCTACTAAAGCTCCTCTAGAATGCACCCTCTCTCCTATCTCGGTTGACCATAGTGAAGCTGGCTCTTTTACCATCACTACTGGACCGAACCACTCTATCTCAGGTATCCTCGTGTACCGTCCCCCTGGAAGGCTCTATGATTTTACTCCTACTCTTATGGAAGCCTTAACCCATCTAGCACTTAGAAAAACACGAATATTAGTGCTAGGCGACTTAAATGTCCATTTTGACGACCCCCTCGATAAGGAAGCGGTAGACATCAAATCCGAGTTACTCTCCCTACAACTAGAGTTAAAAAATAACGATCCATCACACCAACAAGGACATTTATTGGACCCTGTATTTGGGAACTGGAAGGGAGTTCAGACCCTATCTCCCCAGCCAGTACCCTGGTCTGATCATTTCATTATCCCTATACAACTCCAACTAGATGGAACTGAGCATCACAAACAAAGCTCACAGCGATATAAACGCAGGAAATGGAAAAACTTCTCTATAGACTCTTTCACAAAAATTCTCCAAGACGCGGGGCCTCCTAGAGGATCCGACTGTGAGACAGCATATGAACACCTACAAGAATGCATCACGAAAGCTCTGGACATTACTGCCCCTAATCGCACTGTAACTAACGCCACGAGGACTATAAAAACGGCCCCGTGGTTCAGTCAGGAACTCCAGCTTGCCAAAACTGCTTGTAAAAAGCTCAAAAGAGAATGGCGTCACAACTTCTGCCCTGAAATCAAAGCCCGGTATAAAGCAGCGCAAAAAAAATATAATAAAAAGATACGCGGGTTCAAAGCATCTCACTATAATAATCGGATCTTGGAAGCTGAAAACTCCTCGAAGAAGCTCTTCCAGATTTTCAAGGAAATCTCAATAATCGACTCCAATTCCACTTCCCATAATGACTCAGTAGAAACCTGTAATAAAATTGCTAAGTTTTTCTCTGACAAAATCACGAACATATATGCTAATTTCTCTAGCAACATAAAACCTGGTACTCACTTTGCAGAGAGTGAAGACCATATACGTACACAATCCTGCCTATGTGTTTTTTCCGTTCCTCCCGCTGAAATCCTTGTGAAAACCTGCAAAAGCATCAAATCCGGCTCTCCACGAGATCCCGCTCCACCTAAAATTTTAGCAGCCAGCCTTTTGGTCTTAGAGCCCCACTTCAGACATATGCTCCAAACATCTTTTTCCACTGCCTGTTTACCTGCAGAATGGAAGAAAGATATAGTGCTCCCCATCAAAAAAAAAACAACATGAGTCAGGACATATTGGAGAACCTACGCCCAATCTCCCTGCTACCCTATCTAGCAAAACTAGCAGAGAAAGTAGCCAATGTCCAACTAATGGCCCATCTTGAAGCCCAAAATGCCTTTCACACATCGCAGTCGGGCTTCAGACCGAGCTTCTCCACAGAGACAGCACTCCTGAGAGCAACTGAAACTCTGCAGGAAGGAGCCGACGAGGGCAAGACCATGGCTCTCATCATGCTGGACCTCAGCGCCGCGTTTGACACTGTAGCACACTCCATCTTGCTACAGTGTCTAAACAGAGCGGGGTCACCAAAGAGGCTCTGGGATGGCTGAAGGCCTTCCTTACCAACAGGAGTTTTCAGGTCCAGAGAGGGACTTTCCTCTCGGACAGCATGACATTAGAACAGGGGGTACCTCAGGGCTCTGCCCTGAGTCCCACCCTGTTCAACCTGTACATGGCACCATTGGCAGAGGTGGTCCAATCGTTCGGCGTAGAGCTTGTCTCTTACACCGATGATACTCAACTTCTGATCTCCCTGTCTCAAGCTCTCTCCTCCGAGGCCGACAATTTTAAATCCTGCATGAGCAAGCTTGCAGCTTGGATGACCGAACACTGCCTCAAATTAAATGGCACAAAAACTGAGGTACTAATAATAGGAGGAAAAGACACAAAATGGACTAAAGACTGGTGGCCTACCTGTCTGGGACCCTTACCAATTCCCAGTCAGGAAGCTAAGAACTTGGGTGTCTGGATAGACAACAAGCTCTCCTATGACAGCCATGTCAAAAAAACAGTAGGTAAGTGCTTTGGAGTCATGAAAACCCTTAATCGCACCCTGGACTTGCTTCCTCTAAACTCCAGACGCACCATGACTCAGGCACTCATTACCTCCCGAATAGACTATGGCAACGTACTGCTGCTGGGCACTTCTGAAAAAAACATCAGAAGATTACAAGTCTTGCAAAACTCAGCCGCACGCCTAGTGCTAAGACTCCCCCGCAGAGCTCCTTCCAGACCTTCCCTGGCCACCCTCCACTGGCTACCCATTAGCAAGAGGATACTATTCAAAGCACTCCTCTGGTGCCACAGGAGTATTCATCAAAAAGCCCCCTCCTACATGTCCGATCTAGCTTTACCGTACGAGCCCAACAGATCCCTTCGTTCCAAGGGAATGGGTCTGCTTAAAACATCGCTCCCAAAAAAAGCTAAAATGGGAGGTAGGTCCTTCCACACTCTTGCAGCTAAGAAGTGGAATACCCTCCCCATGAACATCAGACTAGATATAAATGAGGCTTCCTTCAGAAAATTGTTGAAAACCTATCTTTTCACTCTCTAGCTGCCTGTTTTCTGTCTCCGCCCTCCTAAGACTCTCTCTCCACAGCTCGGGGACACGCCGGGAGGCGTCACCAGGCGCTTTACAAACCCCTTTAATAATAATAATAATTTACTGAACACCTCATGGACATGATCACAACGAATTCTGGACGGCAACACACACAAATATTCCTTGCCGATTTCAACCTCCACTGTAAGGATCACAACGACTCTGTGGTCATTAGTCTCAAAAACTTCCTCAGCGCTCTAGACCTCACCCAAATTTGCAACAGCCCTACTCACAATAAAGGCTCTATCCTGGATCAAATCAATTCCAAAGACGACTCCATTCAACTCGAGTCAATCCAACCCTGTTACTGGTATGACCACCACATTATCACATTCTTCATCAATGAAAACGTAAAATCTAACCCGGTCCAACCCACTAAACCAAATATCTGGAAGCGAGACCTGAAGAAACTCAATCTCAACTCATTACCTTCTCCCAGCTACAATCTTCTCCTACCTGCGCCTCAGACGTACAGGTTCTCACCGACCACTACCTCAAGTCGATGACCTCCATTATCAACGAGGGTACCCCCCTTCAATTAAAGAGAGTTTCCTCTAAAAACATTAAACCATGGTACGACGGGCTGCTTAACGAAGACAGACGAGCTATGAGATTGGCGGAACGCAATTGGAGATCAGTCCCTTCGGCTATGCACCTCAAAACACTAAAGAAAAAAAGAAACGCTTACTTTAGAAAAATCAAATGCTCGAAAGCAGATTGCTTTAGCCACCAGCTTGACCAAGCGAGAAACCGACCAAAAAAACTGTTTGAGCTTATCAAAACTCAATCCAAGGATGAACCTCAACGACTACAAAAAAATTCTTGCACACTACCAACCTATGAAGAATTCGCCACTTTCTTTAATCTAAAGACAGACAACATCAAGAAAGACCTCCTCACTGATCTAAGCCTACACTCTAGCCCACACAGCAAAACGCCCCTCAATCTAAAAAACAATGCTACATGATCTTCCTTCGAAACTTACTCGGAAAAATATATAGGCAAGGATCTCAGCACATTGAAGCCCTCCAATCACCTCACTGATCCTCTACCCGCAACCGCTGAAAAAGACTAAATCCCACTGCTCCTTCCGCTCTGGACCAAAATCATTAATAGCTCACTTCAACAAGCATGCATCCCGGACTCCCTCAAAGTGGGATAAGTATCGCCCATACTAAAGAAACCCACAGCAGACCCCACAGATCTGAACAACTTTCGCCCTATCTCCAATATCCCTACCCTTGCCAAATTGTTAGAAAAATGTGTACACATCCAACTGACAAAACACATCGAGCACTTTGACCTCCTCAAATCACACCAATAAGGCTTCCGATCAAGCCACAGTACGGAATCAGCAGTGACACACATAATTGATGACGCGCTTCGAATTCTTGATCAGAACGGTACTTGCCTCCTCATCCTACTCTACCTCTCATCAGCCTTTGATACGGTCAAACACTAGAACTTACTCGATCTGCTGAGTCTCAAAATGGGTCTATCAGGGACAGTACTCAAGTGGTTTACCTTCTTTCTACATAATCGGACTCAGAAATTTAAGATTAACAATACTATGTCCACACCCCTTCCAGTAACACTAGGTGTTCCACAAGGATCCTCCCTATCCCAAACATTGTTCAACCTAGTCATGGCACCACTCACTGCACTACTTCAAGCATCTAATGTGCAATTTCACATGTATGCATATGATACCCAACTCTACCTTAAAATACACACCCCTGAAGACATCAAACTACTCAACACAACGCTTAGGAACACACAGACTTGGCTGGCAGAGAATCATCTCAAACTTAGCGCTCTAAAAACAGAATTCCTCCTAATAGCACCTCCCACCAAAGTCCACATCACTCAAGCTTGGCTGAATCATCTCACTGCATTCAACGTGCAACCAACCATTGTGGACTCAGCAAAATCTTTAGGCATAACCCTCGACTGCAATCTCAATATGTAGCATCATATCAGCATTGCAACGAAGGGGGATGTATGTCGTTACAACGCATACTTTTACTCCGCATACCATTACAACGCGGTTTTTACAACGCATACCATTACAACGCATAGCGCTTTGAGGTGCTGGATAGTGGTAAGTATAATTTACTATTCTAACTCCAGTCCCCGTGGACCCTAGGGAAGGTGTTGGATAGTAAATTAAACTTACCTCTTATCCTAGAGCGCCCCCCAGCGCAATGCGTTGTAATGTCATGCGTTGTAATGCCTGCGTTGTAATGGTAGTGCGGAGTAAAAGTTGCGTTGTAACGGGTGTATACCAACGAAGGGAGCTAATTTCCAAATCAACACATTGAGGAAGCTGAAACCCTTCCTTCCAGCCAATGACTTCAGGACTACAGTACAAGCCCTAATTATCCCTCGAGTGGATTATGGAGGTGTCGCCCTCTGTGGCCTCCCTACATCGACAACCGCACCCCTAGGAGCCTCTATTAATGCTGCAGTGAGACTCATCACTGGCTCAAAAAAACACTCTCACATCCCTCCCGACCGAAAATCCTTGAACTGGCTGCCATAAGAAGCTAGAATACACCTGAAAATCGCATGCATGACACACAAGGCTATACACCACAACTCACCCAGTTACCTCGCTCGGAAACTGACAACCTTGGGTGGCTCAAGAACCACAAGAAACCTAGAAAATCTTCTTTTGAAACCTCAAAGATTCCACAAGAAAAATACATATAAACGCTCCTTCTCAGGGATGGCGCCCAGGATCTGGAACGCCCTCCCTCCAGAAATCAGACTTATCTCATCCACGGTATCCTTCAAAAAAATCACTCCTCTTAGCTAAACTCACCTGAATATAGACTAAAGAAATCTCCGTAAGGATCTTGTTTGCGCTCTATAAAACTTTGCAAATAAATAAATAAAATAAATAAAATAAATAAACGATGCAATAACACAGGCCAGGCATTGGGAGAATCTGACGCAAACAATGCAATAACAGGTCAGACACTAGGTGAATCTGATGCAAACAATGCAATAACACAGGCCAGGCACTAGGAGAATCTGATGTAAACAACGCAATAACACAGGCCAGGCATGAGGAGAATCTGATGTAAACAATGCAATAACACAGGCCAGGCGTTGGGAGAATCTGACGCAAACAATGCAATAACATAGGCCGGGCACGAGGAGAATCTGATTTAAACAATGCAATAACACAGGCCAGGCACGAGGAGAATCTGATGTAAACAATGCAATAACACAGGCCAGACGTTGGGAGAATCTGACGCAAACAATGCAATAACATAGGCCGGGCACGAGGAGAATCTGATGTAAACAATGCAATAACACAGGCCAGGCTTTGGGAGAATCTGACGCAAGCAATGCTAATAACACAGGCCAGGTACAAGGAGAATCCGACGCAAACAATGCAATAACACAGGCCAGGCGTTGGGAGAATCTGGCGCAAACAATGCAATAACACGGGCCAGACACTTGGAGAATCTGATGTAAACAATGCAATAACACAGGCCAGGCGTTGAGAGAATCTGACGCAAACAATGCAATAACACGGGCCAGACACTAGGAGAATCTGATGTAAACAATGCAATAACACAGGCCCGGCGTTGGGAGAATCTGACGCAAACAATGCAATAACACGGGCCAGACACTAGGAGAATCTGATGTAAACAATGCAATAACATAGGCCAGGCACGAGGAGAATCTGATGTAAACAATGCAATAACACAGTCCAGGCGTGGGAGAATCTGACGCAAACAATGCAATAACACGGGCCAGAAACTAGGAGAATCTGATGTAAACAATGCAATAACACAGGCCAGGCGTTGGGAGAATCTGATGTAAACAATGCATAACACAGGCCAGGCATTGGGAGAATCTGATGCAAACAATGCAATAACACGGGCCAGACACTAGGAGAATCTGATGTAAACAATGCAATAACACAGGCCAGGCACAAGGAGAATCTGAAGTAAACAATGCAATAACACAGGCCAGGCGTTGGGAGAATCTGACGCAAACAATGCAATAACATAGGCCGGGCATGAGGAGAATCTGATGTAAACAATGCAATAACACAGGCCAGGCTTTTGGAGAATCTGACGCAAGCAAAGCTAATAACACAGGCCAGGTACAAGGAGAATCCGACGCAAACAATGCAATAACACAGGCCAGGTGTTTGGAGAATCTGACGCAAACAATGCAATAACAGGTCAGACACTAGGTGAATCTGATGCAAACAATGCAATAACACATGCCAGGCACAAGGAGAATCTGATTAACACAATGCAATAATGCAGAGCAGGTACTAGGAGAGTCTGATGAAACACTGCAATAACACAGGCACAAGGAGAATCTGATGCACACAATGCAATAACACAGGCCAGGCACAAGGAGAGTCTGACGAAACACTGCAATAGCACAGGCCAGGCACTTGGGTTGAAGCAAATAATGCAATAACACAGGCCAGGCACGAGGAGAATCTTATGCAAGCAATGCAATAACACAGGCCAGGCACGAAAAGAATCTTATGCAAACAATGAAATAACACAGTCCAGGCACGAGAAGAATCTGATGCAAACAATGCAATAACACAGGCCAGGCACGAGGAGAATCTTATGCAAACAATGCAATAACACAGGACAGGCACCAATGGGTTTGCACCCAGTGGATTTGCTAACAGAAAGTTTTCAGTGTCTACTAGCAGAAAAACTTTTATTCTGTCTGTAAGTTCTCTTGACAGGTGAGCATGTAATAGCTGGCGGGTTCCAGGGTACTGTGTGGACAAGAGGGTGAGAAAGCAAAGACTAGTTTCATATGGACTGAAGCATGGGCAAAATGAGCAATATTTCAAGGAAGTATCACCATATAGTAAATCATGCAGTCTTTGGTTTTTTGGAGGTCCTGGTTTGGGATATTACGTACCAAGGAATGTCAGAGAGATTATAATCTTCCCTACAAGGGTAATCTGCTTTACAAATAATTTTAATACGAAGAGTGACTCTATAAAGCAGCAGCGGGACATGCAGTGAGAGGAGAGAACGCAGATTGTCACTAACGTTATGGAACAGCACACAACTTTAGAGGCTATGTAGATACAAGGGAGATACCTGACTCAATATCTTGACCCCTGTGTGACTGACCAGAGTTGACCTCCTTGAATATTCTCTCTACGGGCATTTGACAATGTTATCCCTCTGAGGCGGAAGCCGGAGGTCTGCTCTGTGTACTTTGAAATTTAAAAACGACTGATTACTAGATTCGTTTTTATTTCGTTTTAACATCTGTAAATATTTTAAACTGTTCCAGTTTTATATGCCCGCCCCCCCACCCAGGCGAGACTAATTCCCCGAGGCTAGGGTTCATTATCACGCGCTGGGAAGCTATCAGGTCGACTTTGGGCGCCATCTTGTGTTGGGAAGGCTGCCCGGTTTGCTCTGCGCCCCTCCCGCCCTCCCAGGGTATTTAAAAGGCGTTTCACTCGCCCAGCTAAGTAATTGACAATGTTATCCCTCTGAGGCGGAAGCCGGAGGTCTGCTCTGTGTACTTTGAAATTTAAAAACGACTGATTACTAGATTCGTTTTTATTTCGTTTTAACATCTGTAAATATTTTAAACTGTTCCAGTTTTATATATAGGCGAGGCTAATTCCCCGAGGCTAGGGTTCATTATCACGCGCTGGGAAGCGATCAGGTCGACTTTGGGCGCCATCTTGTGTTGGGAAGGCTGCCCGGTTTGCTCTGCGCCCCTCCCACCCTCCTCCTGTCCCGCCCCACTATGTATATTAATAACAGAGCCGCCCGGCCGCGCCGGCGGCGCGCCGAAGGCGCGCCAAAGACAAGCCTGTCTGCGCCCGTCCGCGCCTGGCCCGGGCCTAGGGCCAACCCCCCTGGTCCATCCCCCCTACCCCCGTATCTGTTACACAGCAGCCCAGCTACGGTCGCTACGCCCCACGACCAGCCATTTATGTTGCATATCCCACCCTATGGCTTTGCCCACAAAGCCTGCAGCTTACTGCCCTGGCTGTCACGTTACGTTACCGTCCATTCGCAAATCTATTCAGACTGGCAAGCACCACCCCATGGAATCCTACACCATTGCGCTTACAAATGTCCGTTCGCTCGGCAAACACAGCCAGGACATCCATGAACTGATACAGGACCATAAAATAGATGTCCTGTTCATGACGGAAACTTGGATGGGACAAGCATCTGACCCGGATCTTGTCATAGCCGTCCCTGCGGGGTTTAGCACTTACAGACTGGACAGGCAAACCAAGAAAAAAGGCGGCGGCATTGCTATCATCGCCCGTGACACCTATATCGTAAGGCATATGCTCATTCCCCAGACTTCCTGCGAAGCACTAGAATTCGCAATAAAACTGACCCCTTCCTACACCTTCAAAGGGATCCTCCTTTACCGACCACCGGGACCCAGGTGCGACTTCCTGGGGGCTCATAGATCCTTTTTGGAAACATCCGCGCTGGAGAACTCCTTCACCATTTTAGGTGACTTTAATTTCCATTTTGATGTGCCCGACAATCCCGACACAGCCACGCTTTTAGCTGACATGTCCACTTTTGGCCTATCCCCTTTGGTTTATTCCCCTACGCATGAAGGAGGTCACACATTAGACGGCATCTTTTCTAATGCCCCGGGCCTCAAACTCACAACAATACTCCCTTTAATTTGGTCGGATCACCATCTTATTCTGGCCTCACTTCCAGTAAGGGACCCCCTGGTCGACAAACCCCACCCTAACCGCTGTCTCCCCTACTTGGCATGGGATGACTTAGATGTATGCAGGCTGGAAACCTTGCTTAACGATACCCTCCCTACGTTATCTCCGGACCCTAACAATGCCACGTCCCAATTTCATAACTGGGTGAGCTCAGCAGCCAAAGATCTGGTCCCAGTTAAACAACGGTCACGCAACAGATCTACCCCCTCGGCCCCGTGGTACTCAGAGATACTGCGTACCCAAAAGCAACAGTGCCGAAATAGAGAGAGACACTGGCGGAAGGACTATTCACCCGAAGCCAAACTCTTATATAAAGAGTCTGTAGCAAAATACAAACAGCTTATCTTGGACGCAAAAAAAAAGTACTATTGCAATAAAATTGAAACCGCCCAAAATTCCAATAAATGCCTATATGAGACCACCAAACAATTAGCGGGTTTCTCTGTGGATCTCACACCTCCCCCGTCCCAAACTCTTTGCGACGCTCTATCAGAGTTCTTCTTCAGCAAAGTTGATGACATTTACAGGGTTTTCGCCAATAACGTTACTCTCCCCCACAGGCCATCAATTCAACCTGAAGGACCCATTTTCTCGCAGTTTTGCGAGGTCACGTGTCCGGAGGTGCTAAAAACAATATCCACCATCAAATCGGGATCGGCTCTCGACCCGTGTCCCTTGAAGGTCTTGAGACCTATCATGGATGCAGTCTTACCCTCTATAACCAACATCTGCAACTCCATGTTTAACACCGGCATCTACCCCGAGTCACTAAAGAAAACCCTAATAAAACCGCTGCTCAAAAAACCCACCCTCGATAAAGAAGAACTAAAAAGCTACCGCCCCATTGCCAGTCTCCCACTATTAGCTAAAATAGTGGAAAAAATTATGAATGCCCAACTCTCCTCCTTCATCGAGGACAACAATTGCCTAGATGAATCTCAGTTTGGCTTCCGTCGCTTCCACGGAACCGAGACGGCCTTGGTCAAAGCGGCGGACGACATCAGATCCATCCGGGATGCGGGAGGCACCGCCGTCCTGATATTACTAGACCTGTCGGCGGCCTTTGACACGGTCGACCACACCACCTTGGTCGACCGTGTCGAGAGCATAGGCATTCAAGGCAACGCCAAAAATCTTCTTGCCTCTTTCTTGGCCAACAGGACCCAGGTCGTCACTGTGGGACCTTTTGAATCCTCCCCCCTGTCACTACCGTGTGGAGTTCCCCAAGGCTCATCCCTCAGTCCGACACTATTTAACATTTATGTGTCGGACCTTGCCAATGTCATCAGGGCACATGGGATGAGCCTCACTTCATACGCTGATGACACTCAACTGGTCCTTGCCGTCAAAAATGACGGGCTTCAGAAAGCCAATATGTTCAACCAGGGTATGACGGCTATCGGGAACTGGATGTCACACAATTGTCTGAAGCTTAACTCCGACAAATCGGAGGTGGTAATTTTCGGCAATCTCTCTCCGGAGTGGTCCCCCCTTTGGTGGCCGTCATCCATGGGCCAGCCCCCAGTCCCGGTCGACAAAGTGAGGAACCTGGGAGTCATGTTTGACAACCGTCTGAACTTCCTCCCACATGCCAATCAGATATCCTCCTCCGCCTTTCATAAACTTAGGCTCATTAAAAAAATTCTGCCCTTCTTACCTGAAAACATGGCGAAAACGCTGGTAAGCTCCCTGGTGCTCTCCACCCTAGATTACTGTAATGCTTTGTTTCTAGGGGCCCAGGAGAGAGTGTTAACAAAAATGCAGTCTATACAGAACGCGGCCGCCAGGCTCCTAGGGCGAATCCCCAAATTCCATCCGGTTTCACCCACCATAAAACAACTCCATTGGCTTCCGGTGAGGAAGAGGATTAAGTTTAAAACCTTATGCCTGGTATATAAGGCTCTACACAACGCTGTTCCAGCGTTCTTCACTCAGAACCTTACCCCCTACTGCCCATCCAGAGCACTGCGCTCTTCCAGTTCCCTGAACCTGGTGATCCCCCGAACTAAATCTGTCAACTGGGGTGACAGAAGAATCCTTGTGGCTGCTCCAAAACTATGGAATACACTGCCTCATTCGATCAAGACCAGCACTTCTTTATGGTCTTTCCGAAAAAACCTCAAAACTTGGCTTTTTAATCAATGATCTCCTGGCCCCCTTGTTGGCCAAACATTGCAGTTACTCAGCGCCGAGATGCCCATGGGCCTTCGTTTCGCGCTTTACAAATGATAAAATAAATAAAATGGGCTCTGCACCTCACATGAATCCAATACACGAAAGCGCCTTTACACAGAGACCAATCATCCTTGGTGGGTCCGAGGGGAGGAGGAGGGGCTCAGAACACAAACATAGAAGGAAGAGCTAGTAGGTGTTCAGGGACACGTTAGTGGAAACTGACTACTCTAGTTAGTAGTGTCATGATCTGGTTGTGGAGACAGTAGTCCCCTAAAACAAGCAGCTTTGCTCCACGACGAAAGGATAAGGTCTCAACCCTCTTACATGAAAATATTGGTTGACAGTCACTTATAAATATGCTCAATACATCTACCAAATGCTGTAAAAAAAAACTTGACAACCCTTAATGAGGTAGACAATTCACTGGTGTGTGCACACACCACCACTAGACATAACATCTAATCCCGGCTTCACCACTTTACCTAAAGATGCTGGAAATAAACACCAAATGGTACTTCTCAACAGGGCCACTGTACAGGCCATTTTCCTGGGATAGTAGTCCCTCAGCTGCTCCCTCACAATCTCCACCACCCCACGTGTGGTTTACTGCACTAGGAAACTGTGCAACCAGGAGACTCTGTGTTTAAACCTGACCTACCAATTTGTGAAATAGTGCGCTTCGGGAATCACTAAGTAAATTTATGCTTCTCTTCCCATTTTTGTCCAAGATCAGGTGTATTTATAACCATGTAAAGTTGAAAAATACATATAAACGCTCCTTCTCAGGGATGGCGCCCAGGATCTGGAACGCCCTCCCTCCAGAAATCAGACTTATCTCATCCACGGCATCCTTAAAAAAAGAAGTAAAATCACTCCTCTTAGCTAAACTCACCTGAATATGTTATGTTATGTTATTATTATACTTCTATAGCGCACGGCCACTCCAGGGAGTATCCCGGCGCTTTATCGAAGGAGCCCATCGAAGAAGGGAGAACATAACACTGAGAGGACACGCAGATACAGGAAAGCAAACACCAATTTAAGGGAAAAGCCATGTTTTAAGGGCCTTTCGGAAGGACAGAAGGCTAGAAGCCTGTCTTAAGGAAATTGGGAGGTCATTCCAAGCATGAGGAGCCAAGTAGCGAAAGGACCGTCCTCCTGCTCTAGCGCGCTTGATGATGGGAACATTCATTTTAGATAGGGACGAAGATCTAAGAGATCTGGAGGGATGATACCAGGACAATCGTTTGGAAATATATTTAGGGCCTATACCATGTAGAGCCTTAAAAGTCGTGGTCAAAGTTTTAAAAAGAATCCTTTTGGCAATAGGTAGCCAGTGTAGGGTTGAAAGAAGATCAGTGGCTCTGGCTTTTCTTGGAAGACCAAAGATGGCTCGGGCCGCAGAATTCTGGGCGATTTGTAGACGTCTAACCAGATATTTGGGAAGTCCCAGAAACAAAACATTCGCGTAATCAAGCCTAGAGCCGACCAGTGCCTGGACAATGATTTTCCTGTGCTGGATGGACACTAAGGGAGAAATTTACGAAGCATCCGAAGGATGCCGAAACATTTCCCAGTAAGAGAGGAAATATGCGGTCCGAAAGATAAATCATTGTCTATATTAACTCCCAAATTTTTGGCCTTCAAGAATGAGCTAGCGGGAGGGAACATATCCTGCGGCCACCAGGGTTTCCAATAAGGCTCAGAAGTGCAACCAAAGAAGAGCAACTCCGACTTGTCGGAGTTGCACTTCAGTCCATGACGTCCAAACCATTCAAAAACAGCGCTCAAACAACCCCTAACCTGGGCGTCATCAAACAGACCATCCCTGTTGCTTACAAAGAGTAGCTGGGTGTCATTGGCATAGGTGACAATTCGGGCGCCGAAAGACTCCGCCATCACCGCCAGAGGAGCCATAAAGATGTTAAAAAGGAGGGGGCTCAAGATGGAACCTTGGGGAACCCCCACTTCTAGCGGTGACATCTCGGCGGAGTAGGGAGGCGCCCAGATTGTCTGTCGGCGGTCGGCTAAGAAGGATTTAAGCCAACTCCACACCGTTCTCCGCAGACCAAAGTCCCAGAGTCTAGAAAGGAGAAGTGCGCGGGGAACGGTGTCGAAAGCCGCCGACAGGTCAAGCATAACCAATACAACTTTTCTTCCAACATCTAACTCCTCCCTGATGGCGTCTGTGACTTCAAGGAGCGCAGTCTCCGTGCTGAAATTCGCAGGATCATGGCGCTCTTCCAAGCCTTAGGAACTACCCCGGATGAGAGCGACAGATTCAAGATGGGATTAACCAGGTCATTTAGAACAGGTGCCATATTTGCTAGACACTTGGCAGGGCAAGGATCCTGTGGAGATCCGGATTTAAGATTTGCCAAGATGTTAAGAGAACTCTCATGATCTAATGGGGGAAAGTCACACAAGAAGGGACCATGGTCTGGCAAGGGACACCCCAGACTCACAGTATGCTGCTGAAAAGTAGACAGGAGAGATTCTTGAATAGTGGTAATTTTCTGTACAAAATAGACAGCCAATTCCTTCAACCAGGCTTCTGAATGAGCATGGATCGGGGTGTAAGCAGATGGAGAGGTAAAATCTTTTACCACCCTGAAAATTTCCTTGAAAGAATGCTCCGCCTCATTTATTCTGAATTCCAAATAAGATTTTTTACCTGCCCAAATTGATTTATGGTAGGCTCGAGTCAGTAAACAAATAGTATTGTACAGAGTTCCCCTGTGGGAGCCAGTAGTTTAGCTCAGGTTGATTTTTCTCTCACAGATTAAGGGGGGGTTTGAGTGCATGGTGTAGACCCTTTTCAGAATGTAAGGATACCTCACACAGGTTACCGGCAGGATGGCAACTGACATCCCAACCGATGACCGTCCAGCGTCATCATTGGTATCCTGCTCCTACGGCAGGCTGGCGGTGCAATGCCCGTCGGGCAGCGTGGGGAGCTGCACTTTGGCGGAGATCTTCTATTCCGAGCCAGCGGGTGTCTGTGTGTGAGGGGCCTAAAAAAGTGCAATAGTGAGCGTGAGGAAGTGAGTGTAAAAAAAGTCAGTAGAGTCCTATGAAGAATACTTTAATGGTCAGGCTCACTGCTTTATTAAAAATACAGGGGTATTAAGGAGTGATGGGCAATGGGACCAATCCTTATTCAACCCTTAATGTGAGTGCGGTCGACATGTTTCTTGCCCAAAAGGGCAATTCGTCAGGACCTTGGTGCTCATATAATTGCTGGAGTCCTCTAGAAGTAGAGGACTCCGGTATACGACCTGTACCGTGTCGCACAAAAAGTAGTTCCTTGCGGGGGACCTCCTGGGAACTAGGGAGAAAATAAGCAAGAATTTCTGGTATTAACGTTATTAGTGCCCGGAGTACATCATAAGGTGCCTACATTGACAGTGGCAGTGATGTGTGCTCAGTTGATAAAAACTGCATGGTTCATGGCAGTGTTTAGAGGTACTGTGAGGGAAAAGGGGGTGCCAGATACAGAGCGGGAAGGACTACGTTCTGTAATAGGCCGGCATGCTGTTCATTATCAGCATGCGTCATGGCGAAGAGGCTGAATTCACGGCGGTGAGGCATGCTGAGTAGGGTGTACCAATTTGAACAACGTTGAACCCTAACAACAGTCAAGTGGCGTGAGCAACCTGTGTCTACAAAGGAATAGACTGAAGTTTAAAGAAACAATAACAAAAAACAAAGACAAAAAACCGCACAGCAAGATAGATCAAGATTGATTTGACACTCTGTCTATACATTTAGGTGGGAATAATTGCGCGCAATAACGGGAGATCACACGTGACGTGCCAAGCTTGAGGCTAAGGCTCGAGTCAGTGCCTTAAAATTCAGCCTCTCAGAATGGTCATAAGATCGCCTCCATGCTCTTTCAGATTTCTTAAGATCTTGTCGTGATTTTTTTAATTGAGGAGTAAACCATGGGGCAGATGTCCTCTTGTCGGCAGAATTTTGTTTCTTGACCGGAACCAGGCTCTCAAGACAATCTGCGAGCCAATTATGAAAGAGAGCAATGTAATCCTCTAAATTGTCAGAGGTAGGACAGGGAAAATTTGTTAAAGCATTAGATAGCATCTCTCTAGTAAGAAGATGGAAAGATTTAGAGAGATGCTTTAACGACCCAGCAGGTTTGGACCGTGATGAAGCCATAGCAGGAAAGGAGAAAGAAATGAGAAAATGATCTGACCACAGAACTGGCATGGGAGGATCAACGCAGATAGAAAGAGTGGAAAAAATCTGATCCAAAGTGTGGCCTTTATTGTGAGACGGTCCTACCACATAAGGAAGTAATCCAAGCACGGAAGTAATATCCAGCAGTTTTTGAGTGTCCGGATCTGAACTATTATCCATATGAATATTTAGATCACCCAATAGAAGGCAGTGATTGGATCTAAGGCATGGAATGGATAGGGCTGCCTGCAGTTCTTCTAAAAACGGCCCCACCGAGCCTGGTGGTCTGTATACAAGAATACCTGTACAAGCCTGGGAAGACTAAAGAAATCTCCGTAAGGATCTTGTTTGCGCTCTATAAAACTTTGCAAATAAATAAATAAAATAAATAAACAATGCAATAACACAGGCCAGGCGTTGGGAGAATCTGACGCAAACAATGCAATAACAGGTCAGACACTAGGTTAATCTGATGCAAACAATGCGATAACACCGGCCAGGCACAAGGAGAATCTGATGTAAACAATGCAATAACACAGGCCAGGCGTTGGGAGAATCTGACGCAAACAATGCAATAACACGGGCCGCACTAGGAGAATCTGATGTAAACAATGCAATAACACAGGCCAGGCAAGAGGAGAATCTGATGTAAACAAGCAATAACACAGGCCAGGCGTTGGGAGAATCTGACGCAAACAATGCAATAACATAGGCCGGGCACGAGGAGAATCTGATGTAAACAATGCAATAACACAGGCCAGGCTTTGGGAGAATCTGACGCAAGCAATGCTAATAACACAGGCCAGGTACAAGGAGAATCCGAAGCAAACAATGCAATAACGCAGGCAAGGCACTAGGAGAATCTGACACAAACAATGCAAGAACACAGGCCAGGCACGAGGAGAATCTGATGCAAACAATGCATTAACACAGGCCAGGCACTAAAAGAATCTGATGAAAAAAATGCAATACCACAGGCCAGGCACGAGGAGAATCTGATGCAAACAATGCAATAACACAGGCCAGGCACTAGAAGAATCTGATGCAATCAATGCAAGAATGCACGTAAGGTGAGAATCTTGGACAAGGGCAAAGGTGCTCCTTGGTTCAATGATGCTCTTAGGTTACTGAAACAATCTCTCCGCCAGAGCGAGAGAGCCTGGCATAAAGATTATGAACCTAGCACCCAGATTGCCTACGCAACAGCGTTCACCACCTATAAACAGGCCATCATGTTACGAAGGCTGAATTCTATGAGGACAGAATTGCTGCTGCTAGCAAACCCCAGAAAGAAACTTTTAAGGTCCTGAATGAGTTAAGGAAAAATAAGGGGCACCCAGGAAGACTGCCACACATTTCAGTCTTTTTTTACTAATAAAATAAAGGATCTCCTGTTGGAAGTTCATCGCACCCCGAGCCTCCCCTGTCCCACAAGCCCCACCCCCACACCCCCTATGATTGCCAATCCTTTAACCACCTTGCCACTACTCACTAAAGAGTCGCTGGCAGTCCTGACCAGGCTGGTGAAATCAGGGTCACCAGTGGATCCCTGCCCACCCTTGATTTTCAAGATGGCCCTTCCAGAAATCGATGAAGACGTAATCACTCCCTGGAAACAGGACTTGTCCCTGCCAATTTCAAGGAGGCTTGTGTTATCCTGCTCATAAAGAAACCAGGCGCTGACACTAAGACTTTGAAAAATGTTAGACCAATATTGCAGCTGCCTTTCCTTGCCAAAGTAATTGAACAGAATGTTCTCTCTTTTCTCTCCCGTCATCTTGAAGACAAACACCTCCTCAAACTCAATCAGGCTGGTTTCAGGGCCCATCACAGCACGGAATTGGTCATGCTTTCCGTGCTGGATGAACTGAGACTCAGGGCAGACAAAAAATGCCTTGTCCCTGGTGCTGTTAGACCTTTTCGCGGCATTTGACACAGTCAACCACGACCAACTACTGTTGCGGTTGGGGGACCTTGGCATTCAGGGCACAGCCCATGCCTGGCTCACTTCATTTCTAAAAAAAAAACGCTCAGAGAGTTTAACTGGTAAATCTGGTATCCAACCCAGCAGCTCTTCCATGCAGAGTCCCCCAAAGATCAGCACTTTTACCCCTCCTCTTTAACGCTTATCTACAGCCCTTGATCTCTGCACTAAACCAGATGGAGTGTCGGATCTACAACCATGCCGACGACACTCAAATCATTATCCAAAACGACAGCTCTCCAACAGCACATGTAAGAATTCAAAACATACTAAAATTCATCGTTAATTGGATGTCAGCCAACTCATTAAAAATAAACCCTTATAAAACAGATGCACTGGCGGTTACCTCAGCTTCCAGTCCATGTAATGACCTCTTCTGGCCAAAAGAACTTGGCCCTTTTCCTGAACCGGCAGTGGCCGTGAAAAGCCTGGAAATCAAAATCAATGACAAACTTTCTATGACACAGTCTCAGCAGTCGTAGGTACTTGTGTTGGCCTCCTGAGACAACTGCGAAAACTGTCTCCACTCCTCACCTTGGCCACGCTCAGACGAACGGTCTCAGCAATGATCCTGTCGCGTCTGGACTACGGCAACTCCCTGTACGCTGGTCTCCCCCAACAACTGTTGGACAGACTACAAATCATCATGAACGATGCAGCAAGGCTAATTTTTAAAAAACCAAGATGGATGCACGCCACACCCCTGCTACGCGATCTCCATTGGCTCCTAATCAGGCAGAGAATTAAATTTAAGGGTCTCTGCATTACACACAAAACCCTGTTCGGCAAAGCCCCAAGTTATATCAAGGACTGCATTGTCCCCTAGGTCCCCAGTAGGATACTGCAGTCATCAGAGGCCACCCTTCTGGTCTGCCCCCGCTTCAAACTGTCCTCCGTGGGAGGGCGAGCGTTCTCAACAGCAATCCCCCTGACCTGGAATAGCCTTCCAGTGAGCCTACACAAGGAAGTGAATCTCCTTCCCTTCAGGAAGAAGCTCAAAACCGTGCTCTTCCTGGAAGCATGGGGTACGACTTAGCAGCCTTACCTCCCCTCTCTCCACCTAGTCCAGTGGTTCCCAAACTTTTTTGACCTACGGCTCCCTTGATCAACTGGCCATTGATCGCGGCTCCCCATTAAATGCTTTGTGTGTGTGTGCGTGTAATCCTGGCCTCAGTAGCACTTACATTTTAATCCCTGAAAGTAATTGGGATGAAGGTAGGGAGAATAGTGCATGCAATGCAAAGATATGTCTACTCTCACTTTTCACAATACTTGTGTGCCCTCTAGCCATACAGTGGCTGCATCTGTTTGCAATTAAACTGAAGCTGGACACTTCCAGCTGAATCCAGGGGCACTGGGGGCCAGAGGGCACAGTTTGGAAACCACTGCTATAGTTCCTTACATGTGTGAGTTAATGATCTGTATAGTATACAATGAGGAATTGCGAAGGCTTGTTCGCTTTGTAATTTTCCTTTCACATTATGCCAGGTCAGTAACCTACCACTGAGGTTCATTTTGACGCGGAGTCCACTCAGATGGCTTACATGTGTCCAGTTCAATTCCAGTAGTAAAGGACTCTCTAATCATGTCAAGAAATACAAAGCCTATTTTTGTAGCCAAGGCATTCAGAGTACTGCTGGTGCTATACCTCCAGTTAAGGAAGTTAGTGCTGTTAAATACTGTCTTCCTATTCAAACCACTGTAATTAGCAGCAAAACATCAGCAATAACCACATTATGGAGTACTTTTGTCATCAAGGAGAGCGACTGGATTCGAATTACACAGGATTGTATTCAGTGCTAGGAAAGTCAAACAGTGAAGGTATCAGATGGCAAGATGGCCGCGGACGGGTTGTGCTGAAAGGTCGCACTGAGACCTCTCTCCCGTTATCACCTATGCATATCGACTTATGAGTCGATATGACCCCTGATGGCTTCAGAGTGGTTGTGGCAGATACGAGCCTTTTCTTCTGTTAGCGGCATACTAAAAGTCCGGTTTTTGGAAGAGTATCTCTGGCTGAAAGTAAAACTTACCGCTCTGATGAGCTCCCTTGGCGCTAAAAAAGCTCCGCAGCAGCAGCTGCCTAAAATGCCCCCACGCCCTGCTAAGACGGACAAAGTGAAAGATAAAACAAAAGATCAACCAGACGCAGGGAAGAGCATTTCGACCGAAGAAGTCACCCTTCCTGCCAAGAACCCGGGGGCAATTAGGAAGACAACGGCCTCACAACAGAAGAGGAAGATCGAGCAGCGGGGAAAACCCAGCGTGAACTCCGGTCCTGACTTGAGCAGCCCAGCAGAGACGCGCTCAACGTTACTTGGAAAGGCGACTGATAGAGCGAAAGGAAGGCAATCAAAGGAGACTTCATTCCGACAGCCTACCCTGTCCGAGGTTTTCTCCGCTCGTTCCACGGGGCAAAGTGAGGACGCTCCAAGCAGGATCAGCGATAACGAGTCGGGAGGTCTGGGCAATGGCGGAGGAATCTTCGAGGTCGCTGCAGACGCAGTGAACGCGTCCCCGGTTGTTGCTAGGCAACCGCCCAGCCGGAGCATGGCGTGCGGTGAGATCAGCGCTCTGGGCCCCAGGAAGCAAGTCATCTACAGAAGCAGGAAGAAGTAGCTCCTGTCTCAAATTCAGGGGGCGCGGTGCCAGCGCTGGTGGGGAGCACACTCAACGGTGAGAGTGGGAATGTGGATATGCTGAGTGCTATTATGTCACTCGAGGAAGAGCTGCGGGCAACAAAAAACACTAAGGCCACTCGGGGGAGCTCAGTTAGTCTTGCAAACAGTGATCTCTGTACTGCTGAGAGATTAGGAACCCATGTAATGGAGAAGAAAGGGGATGTCGGCTCAGCTGAAAGAGAGCACTTTTTTTCTCTAAATGAAGATTCTGACTCGGTACAGCCTAGTGAAGAGCCCTCTGAAGAGGAGGATGACGCTGAGGTAGATATATTGTCAGACTCCAGTTCTTCAGGCACAGACAAGGGCAATGACACCACCCAAAAGAGAAGGCAGACCAAACCGATCAGACGAATGATGGGTTCCCCAGGGGGTACCGAAAAGCGGCTCCTCTGGGATTATTCAGCAACCTCTCAGACATACCAGGAGGAGGACTCAGCGGGCTCCTCTAAGCACAACGCTCCATTTGATCTGTTGTTTACATGCTGAAGCAAATGCAGGCTGAGGCTAGAACAGTCATCCGGAAAGCAAGACAGGACTCTAAAAAAATTCAATTGCGCCTAAAGAAAACAAATAAACTCTATGATGACTTAGTGGGGAGAGTAACAGAGGTTGAAGAGAGAACGGGCAAGCTTGAAGATGATCTGGGGAACTGGCAATCCTTTAAGTCAACACAGGAAAAGCTCTCGGAAGACCTCCAGTGGAAAATGGAGGACTTCGAAAATCGCCAGAGGCGTAACAATGTTAGACTGCTGGGTGTGGCTGAGGGGCTGGAGGGGCAAGACACCAGGCGCTATGTGGTAAATTTACTTGAGGGGGCATTTCCGGAGTCCCAGTGGCAGTGGGACAAGGAGATTCAGAGGGCACATAGGTTCCCCTTCGTGCAAAGGAAAGCGCAAGGAGCAGGAGGAGGTAGTCAAGCATCGCTCCCCAGAGCTATTCTAGTTTATGTAGGCAATTTTTTGTTACGACAAGAAATTATTGACAAGGCAAGTCCCGATAGGAAGAGATCTTTTGAGGGTACTACATTTTTTGCCAGGCCAGATTTTTGTCACGTGACAATCGAAAGAAGGTGGAGGCTGAGGCAGCTGATTTCGCAATTTCAAGCCCTGGGATCAGAGGTCTACTTACTATTTCCTGCTAAACTGAAAGTAGTAACGAATGGGAGAGTCAAAATGTTTCTATCAGAGATAAAAGCAATGCAATACATGGAAGAACTGAAAAAAATAGGTAGTATAAGGAATAGGGCAGTAACAAGAGTAGTAGTACTTGGGGCTTGGTAGGATACCTAGAGTGGATCAGGCTGGGGGGTGCTACGAGTTGATGTGTGTTGATGGGGGAGGGGTGCGACTGTTGCAACCCAGAAACGGTCACACATAGGTAATTTCTGACCTATTTGCCTGTAATGGGGGGGGGGGGGCACACAGGGGAGGGAAAGGCAAGGGCGGGGGAGGGGGCTGGGGGTTTTAAAATGGTTTATTTTGTTGGTTTTTCTGTTGTTATAACGCACATTTTCACTGAGTTTTGGTTACAATATAAGCAGTATAGGCAATGCATAAAGAAAGTAGAATGTTGTTTGGACATCTTTTACATCTTTTCTATTCTCGGATGGTTTATGAGTAGAGACATGTTTGATGTTTTTTAATGTCTTGCAAGATTCTTTCAATTAATGTATGCGGTCTTAACGATGCAAATAAGAGAGAAAAAGTTGCAGGATTGTTAAGAGCTCTCCAACTGGGTTTGGTATGTCTCCAGGAGACCCATATTGAGGCTAAGCAAGTATACCATCTGGACCAGTTGGGTTTTGCAGTCTTAGCAGCCAGTAAACAAGGTACGAGGACAAGAGGGGTGGCAATTCTGGGGAGGAATAGAGATGTGGTGGTACGCATGAAGAAGGAGGATCAATGGGGTAGATGGGCGATAGTGGTAATAGGTTTGAAAGGGGTGAGGTTTACATTGGTCACAATATATGGCTCTACTGATGATGATCCTGATGTTTGGCAGTTTATGGATTTAGAACTGGCCCAGTGGCCAGAATCCATTGTATGCTGTGGGGATTTCAACATTCATGACCCCGAAAGTTCCTTCACAAGGCCGGGTGGTAGATATGTAGGGAGGAAGAAAAAGACATACTGCGCCTTAGCCAATATGGTGCAACATAATTCTTTAATTGACCCATGGGTAAAACAACACCCCTTTGTGGATGGCAGTACCTTTTTTTCTGCCCCTCATAAGACTTTGGTTAGATTGGATTATTTTTTAGTTTCTAATTGTTTAAGTTCTACTGTACAAGTCGAAAAACATCCTAGGATTATTTCAGACCACAGCCCCCTGGTGTTAATATTTAATATTCCTAGGGCTCAGAGTAGGAACACACAGTGGACTTTTGAACGTGTTCTACTAAAAGATGGGACTTACCTGAAGCATATGGAAGCTTGGATAAAGTTTTTTTGGGATATAAATAGAGGCTCGGCATCCCCAGGGGCGATCTGGGACTGCTTTAAGGCCAGCATAAGAGGGGAGATAATGAGTTATGTGCTGGCGAAACGAAAAAGGGAAAGAAATAAGATTGAAGAAACTCGACAACGGCTAATTGTAGAGGAAGGAAAATTAGTTATAGCCACAAGACAGAATGCCTCTTTGGAGCCCTTCCTGCTTAAAATTATAGCCCTCAAAGGGGATGCTATAGAAGGCCTCAGTAGCAAAGCAGCTGAGAGTTATCTGGTAAAAAAACAGGAAGTATATGAACTGAGCGTAAGGGTCGGCCACATCTTGTCAGTGGGAACCAGGCAGCGGACAGCTGCAACCAATATAAAGGAGATCTTAGATTTACAGGAGACTTCTGTTACAGAGTCAGACCAGATAAGGGAAGTCTTTAGGAAACAAACAATGCATTAACACAGGCCTGGCACAAGGAGAATCTGGTGAAAACAATGCAATAATGCAGAGCAGGTACTAGAGGAGTGACGAGACACTGCAATAACACAGGTCAGGCACGAAAATAATCTGGTGCAAACAATGCAATAACACAAGCCAGGCAAAAGGAGAATCTGATGCAAACAATGCAATAACACGGGCCAGGCACGGGGCGAATCTGATGCAAATGATGCAATAACACAGTCCAGGCATAGGAGAATCTAAGTCGAGCAATGCAGTAACACAGACCAGGCATGAGGAGAATCTGAAGCAACAATACAATAACACAGGCCAGGCACAAGGAGAATCTGATGCAAACAATGCAATAACACAGGCCAGGAACTAGGAGAGTCTGATGAAACACTGCAATAACCCAGGCCAGGAATGAGGAGAATATGATGTAAACAATGCAATAACACCGGCCAGGCACTTGGATTGAAGCAAATAATGCAATAACACAGGCCAGGCACGAGGAGAATCTGATGCAAACAACGCAATAACAAAGGCCAGGCACTAGGAGAATCCGATGCAAACAATGCAATAACACAGGACAGGCACCAATGGGTTTGCACCCAGTGGAGTTACTAATAGAAAGTGTTCAGTGTCTACTAGCAGAAAAACTTCTATTCTGTCTGTAAATTCTCTTGACAGGTGAGCATGTAATAGCTGGCGGGTTCCAGGGTACTGTGTGGACAAGAGGGTGGGAAAGCAAAGACTAGTTTCATATGGACTGAAGCGTGGGCAAAATGAGCAATATTTCAAGGAAGTGTCACCATATAGTAAATCATGCAGTCTTTGTTTTTTTGGAGGTCCAGGTATGGGATATTACGTACCAAGGAGTGTCAGAGAGATTATAATCTTCCCTACAAGGGTTATCTGCTTTACAAAGAATTTCAATATGAGGAGTGATTCTAAAAAGCAGCGGAAGGACATGCAGTGAGAGGAGAGAACGCAGATTGTCACTAACGTTATGGAACAGCACACAACTTTAGAGGCTACATAGATACAAGGGAGACATCTGAAATGGGCTCTGCACCTCACATGAATCCAGTACACGAAAGCGCCTTTACACAGAGACCAATAATCCTGAGTGGGTCCAAGGGGAGGAGGAGGGGCTCAGAACACAAACCTAGAAGGAAGAGCTAGTAGGTGTTCAGGGACACGTTAGTGGAAACTGACTTCTCTAGTTAGTAGTGTCATGGACTGGTTGTGGAGACAGTAGTCCCCTAAAACAAGCAGCTTTGCTCCACGATGAAAGGATAAGGTCTCAACACTCTTACATGAAAATATTGGTAGACAGTCACTTATAGATATGCTCAATACATCTACCAAATGCTGTAAAAAAAAACTTGACAACCCTTAACGAGGTAGACAATTCACTGGTGTGTGCACACACCACCAGTGTGTGCACACACCACCACTAGACATAACATCTAATCCCGACTTTACCACTTTACCTAAAGATGCTGGAAATAAACACCAAATGGTACTTCTCAAAAGGGCCACTGTACAGGCCATTATCCTGGGATAGTAGTCCCTCAGCTTCTCCCTCACAATCTCCACTACCCCACGTGTGGTTTACTGCATTAGGAAACTGTGCAACCAGGAGACTCTGTGTTTAAACCTGACCTACCAATTTGTGAAATAGTGCGCTTCAGGAATCACTAAGTAAATTTATGCTTCTCTTCCCATTTTTATCCAAGATCGGGGGTATTTACAGCCATCCAAAAGTTGTGCTTTAGGATGCTTTTAAAAATGGACCCAGACTGTGGTGATGCGTCTTTAACTAAAGATTCATTCCTGCGGCTCCTGGACGGTTGTCGATGCATTGCCAGGAGTGTTGTTGATGCGCTGCCAGGAGTGTTCCCGAAAATTATGTTCCTGGTGCAGTTGGTAGAGTGTTGAATAAATCTTACCCTTAGCCTACCGATGACACGAGAGTTTGATTACCACATAGACATTGCCTAGAGGGGGGGGGGGGATGCACATCGCCCACTCTCATGGACTATTCACCAGAATGTAACATGTCCAAGTAATAACCTTTGGAAAAAGTCGTTCTGTGTTCATCCAACTTAAACTGTTTAGTACTAGGCGAATCCTACTCTTTCTGTGCCTCTGTCCCCTTAGATGGATGGAAGAAATAAACATGAAAGGCACGTTCCCAGCACCAACCACCAGCATGGATTTCATTCACTCGTTCAGAGCTGCTTAACTGCAGGTCTCCGCACTCCATATCAGCATCTCTAAAGGCAAACACTGTTGAAGCAGGGAGGGAGAGAGCCCGTATGATCCTATAGAGCCTAGGCCGCTCACTAGAAAACGACGACGAAGGACAGGACAACAGAATAAACCAATCCAACTCAAATATGAGGTCAATGTATTATTTATCGCCTTAATGGTGCAAAAGTCACTCTGGAATTAAATCAATACTATTCGAATAATCAATGTTCAATTTAGAATAGAGGCATTGCTGTGCTGCAATAAAAGAAATCAGCGGCAACAATGGCTATACTCACAACAAAGTGTTCTTATTTCAAGTTTGGTTTGCATATTTTACAAGAAGGGGATAAAGCGACAATGGATAGACAACATTATAAAGCTTACCGACTTGCCTTATAAAGGTTACTGGTACTTTTAGAACAACACAAAGGTTAAGGAAAAGCAGAAGTATCAATGTAGACAGTGTATCCACAATGACAGACAATAAACCCTTATTAATAGTGACCACATAACAACCGTCACTAAGTAGGAGCGCCTAATTACAAAAGACCTGCTAATACGGTGAACGACTCAGCGCATCAAACTGTGACTATGACATTGGTCTATCAAAACATTTGAGTTCTGCGTTTGTTCTTTTCGTTAGGTGTTGATCCTGGTATGATGGGTTTCGGGCTTGTGCTTTATGCACGCTTCAGGAATTTGCAGTAGGAATTTCACCCAAACATTGTACCATTTGAGGAGGCCATTGGGGTGAGAGTTAGTTGTGTAAAATGGAGCGCTACAGGGGTTACTAGCTTCTCAAAAGGGCATGTCCTCTGTTTATATAGCTGTCCAGAGGGCCAGAGACCTGGGTGGGGCCATAAATGTAAGGAATGGCTCAGAGCCGCCATGGTTAATTTGTAACTCCTGGGTCAGTTTGCTTGTGTGGTGGCAGCAAAGATTCGTAGTATGCTGAAATGGTTGGGTTGCAAACGTGGTTGACAAACTGGCATGTGGACACTCACGACAGGATCCTTACTGCCTCACAGCTCCTGCCACCCAGCACCAAACAAGCAAGACTTGAATAGCTGAGCTTTGTGCGCCCTCCAGGCTGTTCCAGTTGTGCTGGCATCACCGAGCTGCACTAAATGAGTGCAGGCAATGGAGCAGACCACCCAAGGGCGCGACAAACCTGAAGAGTCACAATAACAAAAAGTAATTATTTTTAAGATTACTGTGAGGTTGTTCCCAGTACTTCTTTAATGCAGTATTTTCATGGAAACCTTAAAAAAGGTTAACTCTAGTTACAGTATGATTGTGGTTACTAAAAATTTAACATCTGATAGCACAGTAAGCATTTACACGTTCTCTTTTTTTGCAAATTATGCTTGACTGATCTTACTCTGTACAGCTCATCCTATAATTTGTGTAGCGTATTGTATATTTTGTTTAATTCTTTCTTTAAACTATTGGCTTTCATATTCAAAGTGCTGTCTGTCACGGGCAGGGACGTCATAGCACTGTAAATATACAAGTCACTATTCCCTTGTGCACCAACCAGGATTCAAATTTGCGACCCTCCAGTTGGAGACGAAGACACCAGAAATTCTAACACTAAGCCCAGTGCCCCAGGCGATCTGATTAATGTCTGAGTTGAGCCCATTTACGTAAACGCAGGCCACAGGCTGTGTGTCCAGCAGCTTCATACGTGATCTCAAACTCCCTGACCCAGCAAGCCGCCTAAACGTGTCGATCATAAAAGGCTACTCCAGGGAGTAAAATGCCTGACTTCATGTCTGGGTTTACCCGATGCAGCACTGCGAATACTGCGAATACGGTCTGTAGATGAACCGCTGTAGATCTACATCGGACAAATGCCGACTGTACTGGGGAGACTATTTTCTCTAGTAGGAGGGATAGCCGAGTCGCATCACCTCAGGCAGAAATTTATTGTCATTGTTACCCAGTGGCAGAGGGCAATAAGATAATCACTTAATGGGTCTTTTCCAGGCTTAGGAGGCACTGATATGACTGCATTACTTATAGGCGACACACCACCCTTCAATGCCTCTCAAAATTTCTGTCTCAGCTAGACATCTTAGATCCAACAATCTGCGTCTGCTGATGGTTCCTAGATTTAAGCTTTCTCGGACTGGCGGCAGATCTTTCACCGTCACTGCCGCCAAGCTCTGGAACAGTCTCCCCCTTGACCTCAGGTTCTGCGAATCCGAGCCAATCTTCCGTAGCAAACTTAAGACCTGGCTGTTCACTAAGCGGTAGGATCGGGCTCGATCAAATCAAATTATCGCTTTTTCAGTCCCTCTGTGTGATATGATTCTGGCTTCTCTCTATGGGGACAATCATGTAATTTTAGCGCCGGGACACCTCCGACGGAGGTAGCTGTGCGCTCTATAAACTTCATAAATAAATAAATAAATAAATGCCTCGGCATACACCTCCAGCAGGTATGCGGCTGGTATTTGTTTGTAAAACTCTACACCAAACCTTCAGATCCCGAAGCCTTCCCTCCTCCTAGGGCGTCTATAACGGCAACAATCTGTGGCCCAGAGATCGATGGCTTATGATGGGATGTGAGAGCCAATTTATATAGCGCTGCACAGCTAGTTCGGTAAAGAAGTGTCATGGCGCTAGTATGAGCACATAAGTATCAAAATCCCACAGCCCCTGAACACGAACAGAAAGGTTTTGATTTGTTTCCTGAAAGAACTCATGTTTTCTTGGTTGCACAGGGCAGGTGGGAGGGCATTCCATTCCAGGTACCTGCAGTCACCACAGGCAGAGAGCCTATAGATGAATTGTTATATGATCATGATATAGAACCTGACAATACCATCTCTAGTGGTCTACACAATAAGTCACGATGGACCCCGACCTTACCTAGTGGTAATAGTGTTGATATGTTTCACAAATTAGTCACTGAAGATCTATACAACCACTTAAAACACAACACCAAACATAGGAAGATTTCAGACAACCTATATAAAGATGAACGTCAAGCACTTTTGGAACTGTGCAAATTACCTGATGTTATCATCAAGGAGGCGGACAAGGGTGGCAACATCGTGGTGATGAACACAGCAAATTACAATACTGAAATACTCACACAATTGAGAGATGAAACTTGTTATGAGAAACTGACAGGGAATCCAATGGGACAACTAAAAACTAACATCAATACTCATCTAGAAAAATGGTGGCAGGAGGGTCTCATCAGCAGGGAAGAACTAACATATTTAAAAGTAGATAAACCCAGGTTCCCCTGCATCTATACTCTGCCGAAAATACACAAAAACGCCCAATGTCCACCTGGAAGACCTATTATCTCCAGTATAGGGGGTCCCACTGAGAGATTATCCCAATACGTAGACAATTTTCTACAACCATTAGTACGGAATCTACCAGCATACATTAAGGACACCAAGCATATCTGAAGTATTCTTTCGGATGTAATATGGGAGGATGGCATGATTATGGCGAGTCTAGACGTCACCTCCCTATATACAAACATTAGAACAGACTTGGGTCTCCTGGCAGCCAGAAAATTTCTCAACAAAAGACCAGCATCTCGGTGGGCTCACACCGAGATGCTGATCGACATGATGAATCTGATATTACAGAATAATGTTTTTCTATTTGAAACTACCTGGTACCGACAAAAACAGGGAGTAGCCATGGGCTCCAGATTTTCTCCTTCATATGCGAACTTGTTCATGGGCAGGTTCGAGGAGGAGTGGATCTGGGGCCCAGATGGCACGAAGTGGAGTGAATACATCATATATTGGGGTCGCTACATTGACGACTGTCTTTTAATCTGGGCTGGAGATATGAATAATCTCATACAATTCTGTGAATATCTGAACTCGAATAGGATGGGTATACACCTAACATACTCTATAAGCAAAGCTCAAATAGAGTTTCTAGACCTATCATTATTTATTGAAGACAATAAAATACAGAGTAAACTATACAGAAAACCGACATCATGCAATGCTCTTTTACATGCTGGTAGTTCACATCCCAGACATCAGATCCAATCCATTCCCTTTGGTGAATTGACTCGAGCAAGAAGGAACTGCAGTAAAGATGATGACTTCTCAAAGTGCAAGAACAATATGAGAATAAGGTTCAGAGCTAGAGGGTACAATGCAAACACTATTATCAAGGCTGAACAGAGAATAGACAGTACACCTAGAGAAGCAACTCTACGTGATAAACAGAGAGAAGATAACACGAATACCAAAATCAGATTAATCACAAATTATGATGATGCAGCAATCATACTAAGAAACAGTATGAGGAAACATTGGTGGATATTAAATAATGACAAATCCTTAAACCAACACATCACCAAACATCCCCTCATAACATACAGAAAAGGGAGAAACATAAAATCCTGGGTAAGTCCAACCTACCCAATAAAGTCCAAGACAGCTCCTGATTGGTTGACACAAAAAAGTATTGGTTTCCACAAATGTGGAACATGCAAACTATGCCCCATGGCCATGAATAAAACCAAGACATTTCGCAATTATATGGGTAGAGAATTTACTATCAAACAACTACTCAACTGTAACAGTTGCTATGTAATTTATATGATCACATGCAAATGTGGCAGTTTTTACATAGGCAGTACAAAAAGATCCCTTAAAGATAGGATTTTTGAACATGTAAGAGCTATAAAACATCAGGATGCAAGATATAACACTGCCACACATATCAATCAATGTTCTAAACAAGGCAGGAACAAAACCATTGGGTTTTGTGCAATAGACCAGGTAAAACATGATCCAAGAGGGGGGAATAGAGAATTGGCCTTGAGACGCAGAGAAGCGTCATGGATACTAATTATGCGTGCGGTGGAGCACGGTATGAATTCTGATCAGGAACTGCACTATTATCTAGGTAACTGAAATACAGTATTTGATTAGGCACTTATCTAGATATGTATCGATGTACTAAATGTAACTGTACTGTATAGAATTCACAATCACAATACAAGCGAATGTACCCTTCAGCTTGTCTTATGATAATAGCTGAATAGTCAAGAGGCTATTACAATACTAACAACATGTTTCAATATTTATCTCATAGTACTCAACATATGTATGACATGACTATCTGTATAGAAATCTATAATGTACGTCTATTGCATTGATTTACATGTACTTGGCCCCACAGTTCGGACTCTGATATCACCAGGTAACGAGCACATTCGTAATGAATATAGAGACACTATAATAACTCCTAACGTATTTTTAGGATTAGTATATAATCACTTCGATTCACACCAAATTTAATAAGATCTAAGAGCACCAATAACTCTCATAGACACAATTATGACGGTGTTTTTTTACGCAATAAACACCGTTCCAATATGGCCGACCGAGAAAAAGCACATTTGTAATGAATATATAGACACTATAATAAATCCTAACGTATTTTTAGGATTAATATATAATCACTTCGATTTACACCAGATTTAATAAGATTCAAGAGCATCAATAACTCTCATAGACACAAATATGACAATGCTTTTTACATAATAAACACCGTTCCAATATGGCCGACCGAGACAACGCGAATAACGAGACAGGTCTAGCGCGCATGTAGGAAGAGGAACCCGAGGTACATATACTTCCGGGTTAGGGACGCGGACTTTCAAAATACGGAAGAACGCGCTGAATACGGAGTAGAAATACTGCCCCAGGACTTCAAAATTGGAAGGTGAGATTTGGACCCATACCAAATAATCATGGGATAAACTAGATACTAACTAAATTACGGAACATTAACTGATTCCAGTATTATAATAAGTTCCTTTTTCTTACCTTCGACAGCGGGGTGAGACAGATTCCTTCAAAAAATACTATTGGAGGAATACCGACTTTTATATAACTCCAAATCGGAATTTGAAAATAATATTTGACAACGACGGAGACTATACACTTGGCTTATCAGTAGGTAAGCTTGTTACCTTTATCAGTTGATAGCGAAAAGAAATAGAAACTGCTTATGTGAATGACAGCTTAATACAAGACATATATCTCCTTATGTGCATTTATAGAGCCCAAAGGATATAAAGATTGGGGTCAAATAAGAGACCATCACCCATGCCACGTGAGGCTGGGCCGGAAGTATAACCAGCCAGAAGGTATGTCCCTGAGCTGGTATACTCATTTGCATTAGTATTATTGTATCATAATGTTGACTTTGTGACCCAATACAATACTTAATATTATATCATAACTTGGATATTTCAGGCATAAAAGTTCACAAGTTAATGATATCAGGTAAGCCTGAGTATATACACTCAGCTTCTAAATGAACTAAACAGATCACCAATTGATCTACACACATAGACACCGGCGACAAAATAGACCCGGCACTGGCACTTATATAACTCACGGAATGAAGCACAAAAGCGGTAAAAAAAGGCTTGGGATAGCACTACGCCGGTGAGGTTTTGGAGTAAGCACAATGAATTTTATAAAGAACTTCACTAGACTGTGGGGCATACTATTATCTCTCAGAAATGAGAGATTTTTCACTCTTTTTCTATGGGAGTCAGTTACATTCTCCCACCTCCTCTTCTCTCCGTAAGCACTCCTCAAATGACCAGAGGTATACATGGAAAATGTTATCTCTCACTTGCTTTTGATGTAACCCAAATTACTTTATGTACAAATAATGATTATGAGATAATGTATCTCGCAATTCCAATATTTTCTATATTGTATGTTTTTTCCCCAGCCCTGACGAAGTCGTGGGTTCCTGCCCATTCGACGAAACACGTGTTGGCTGGACTTGGAGAAAGCCTAAAAAATTAAATGAATCACATATACAACTCAATTTGTATTAATTCTGTGTATTGAAATATTGTGATAACTTTTCTGCTCAATAGTTCTTGTTGGTGTGATAGGATTGTATGTATATACTTAAATCTGCGGATTATTGGTGGGTAAGGATGACAACCCATACCTAGGCACCCAACGACACAAATTAGCATAGTGCATCTGACAAATTCTGCCTATATAGTGTAAAGCGCCATAACCACCTAGAACTGTCATCTCTCTAATCCTTACAACAGGCAGACAGCAGCCATCTATTCGGATTTGTATAAACTTAGAGACTTTACGCAGCAAAGCATGATGGGATCTCACCCTTCGGCCAGCTGATACCAGGCAAAAAGAAAGGACAAATAAGAATGAACCCTCTGACTTTAGAGAGTTTATGACATTTAGGGGCATATGTATGAACAAGCCCTTCTGCGATTCCTTAATTGCGATTTTTAGCGAATTGCTATTACGGAATCGCAAAATGCTATGTATGTAGGAATCACAATAATAATTGCGATTCCTTAATATTCCTTAATTGCGAATCGCGATTCGCAGTTAAGGAATATCTTCCCATTCATTCATATGCGCTAGGAGGCCCATAGGAATGGATTGGAAGACATTCTCAATTTGCGATTCGTAATTAGAGAATCGCAAATTGAGAATGCTATTTCAAGGGTGCCAGGGTGTCAAAGGGATACCCTGTTGCACCCCTGAAATATGTATGTGTACACATGTGACGCTCATACATGCCACAATGGCATGTATGTGCGCCACATGGCACTTTCAAAATTCAAAACAGTGCATTTTTCAAAGAAATCGCAAATTACCACCAACTTTAAGTTGGTGGTAATGGCGATTTCTTAAGGGCAAATTGCACTTTTGCAAAAACAACAGTTGATGGACAGAATGCAGAACAATGTCATACATTCACCCCTGTACAGAGATCTGGGCCTAAATCCATCGTTTTTTGCACTCCACACCACCCCAGTTCAGACATGGCCATATGCAAATCAGCCTTGACCCTGTGCCTCATGGGAACAGTCCAGCCCGAACTGCCAAGCAATGTCTTTCCTGGACCAGAATCAAGCATCCTAGGACCGGTTTCTGGCTATCAGCCGTCTTCAGCCAGGATAGCTTGACTCCAGTGGTGTGGAGGGCATGCGACTCACGTCTGACCATACCCATCCCACTCGGGGTGACAAATGCAAAAACAACAGATGATGGACAGAATGCAGAACAATGTTAAACATTCACCCCAGTACAGAGATCTGGGCCTAAATCCATCGTTTTTTTGCACTCCACACCACCCCAGTTCAGACATGACCATATGCAAATCAGCCTTGACCCTGTGCCTCATGGGAACAGTCCAGCCCGAACTGCCAAGCCATGTCTTTCCTAGACCGGAATCAATCATCCTAGGACCGGTTTCTGGCTATCAGCCGTCTTCAGCCAGGATAGCTTGACTCCAGTGGTGTGGAGAGCATGGGACTCCCGTCTGAGCATACCCATCCAACTCTGGGTGACAAATGCAAAAACAACAGTTGATGGACAGAATGCAGAACAATGTTATACATTCACCCCAGTACAGAGATATGGACCTAAATCCATCGTTGTTTTGCACTCCACACCACCCCAGTTCAGACATGACCATATGCAAATCAGCCTTGACCCTGTGCCTCATGGGAACAGTCCAGCCCGAACTGCCAAGCCATGTCTTTCCTAGACCGGAATCAAGCATCCTAGGACCGGTTTCTGGCTATCAGCCGTCATCAGCCTGGATAGCTTGACTCCAGTGGTGTGGAGAGCATGGGACTCACGTCTGAGCATACCCATCCAACTCGGGGTGACAAATGCAAAAACAACAGTTGATGGACAGAATGCAGAACAATGTTATACATTCACCCCAGTACAGAGATATGGACCTAAATCCATCGTTGTTTTGCACTCCACACCACCCCAGTTCAGACGTGGCCATATGCAAATCAGCCTTGACCCTGTGCCTCATGGGAACAGTCCAGCCCGAACTGCCAAGCCATGTCTTTCCTGGACCAGAATCAAGCATCCAAGGACCGGTTTCTGTCTATCAGTCGTGTTCAGCCAGGATAGCTTGACTCCAGTGGCATGGAGAGCACAGGAATTATGTCTGAGCATACCCGTCCCACTCGGGTGACAAAAGCAAAAACAACAGTTGATGGACAGAATGCAGAACAATGTCAAAGATTCACCCCAGTACAGAGATCTGGGCCTAAATCCATTGTTTTTCTGCTCACCACACCACCCCAGTTCAGACATGGCCATATGCAAATCAGCCTTGACCCTGTGCCTCATGGGAACAGTCCAGCCCGAACTGCCAAGCCATGTCTTTCCTGGACCAGAATCAAGCATCCTAGGACCGGTTTCTGGCTATCAGCCATCTTCAGCCCGGATAGCTTGACTCCATGTAGAGCGGGTGCAGGCCAAGATCTCTCAGAAATAAAACATTTATAGCTCAGTAATATTCAGAGATATAGAAGCGGAAAGTAGGATGCTGCCCGCCCCGAAGACTGACAATCGGAGTGAGAGTCACGCGGCGTGCAGACCCCAAGTTGCGGCGTTCAAAGACACGGACCAGGAAACTTGAATTATCGTCGAGTGGCCAATCGCGCAACCAGGCACAAATATAGCAACGCTTGGGTCTCCCCCGCAATGCGCAAAAACCAATAATCACCGCGGAACGCGCAGCTAAATCCTTAGACAAGGTGATACCGATGTAGTGAAGGATCACACGAACAGACATACAAGTAATGGTCAAAATTTAGATTTTACTTGATGCACAGGCCTAGAAAACAGCGCTCAACACTAATGCGAAACCAGGTACACAGCCCAGCCCTGATGAAGAACCCCATTGATTAAAGAAAAGGGTTTGGAAACGCGTCGGCTATCTGGCTGTCTAAAAGAGACGCATAAATAAAATAGGGCAATGTATTCACAATCAAATGTACCCGAATGAGCCTGGGTGTGCATGATTCACAGTTCTTTCTTTTTTTCTAAAAAAGTTTTGAATGTAACCATTGATGAAAAATCTATTCTGTTTTGTTTTGTGTTTAAATATAATGAAAGCATTGTAATGGATGAAAAAATGTGTTTAAACTGTTTCCACAGCTTAAGGAATGTTTTCTCACTCTGAAAATTGTATAAAGATTGAACATATTTTGAACAAGTTAAAATATGATAAATACATACCCTCCTGAATCATTGAAAGGAAGGCTTACACCAGCTGAATAAATAAGTTTTGGTGTTTCAAATTCGAGCCCTGGCGCCCTTTCTTCTTCACTAATGTTATTGTCCAGCCAGGACGCGTAGGACAAAACCCCCCCATTTAAAAAAAGGCTTCCAATAACACAGCACTGAGCACTCCACCTCAGCCAATCTTTAACGATTGTTTGAAGAACAGAGCAACAGGAAGGTGTTTTAAATGCCGACCATTAACCTTTCACCAGCTGCACACGGGAGACAGCATTGGCTAGATGAACCCTGTGCTCCTGCAACCGCTCAAGTCATGCATACAGGCGTTACAACATGTTAGCCAAGTGTCCTGGATCCCTCGATTCCAATTCACTCAATTTAACTACACACATTACAGTTAACACTCCCCCTACCGTATCAAGAGCGTGTTTCCTGATTCGACACCAGAGTGTCCGTGCTGTAAACTGGCTGATGCTGGTTTCTAACATATGGTGCAGGAGTGCCCACCACTACAGGTGTCATGGCTCGAGGTTACAGCCACCAAAGCAGAACTCGCAGACCATACAGGGTCACCTACTCCTGAATCCTGCCTGCTAGGCCTTAACCCTAAAGCAAAGAGGGGCAAACACTTACACAGGAAACAATCTCTCCGCCAGAGCGAGAGAGCCTGGCATAAAGATTATGAACCTAGCACCCAGATTGCCTACGCAACAGCGTTCACCACCTATAAACAGGCCATCATGTTACGAAGGCTGAATTCTATGAGGACAGAATTGCTGCTGCTAGCAAACCCCAGAAAGAAACCTTTAAGGTCCTGAATGAGTTAAGGAAAAATAAGGGGCACCCAGGAAGACTGCCACACATTTCAGTCTTTTTTTACTAATAAAATAAAGGATCTCCTGTTGGAAGTTCATCGCACCCCGAGCCTCCCCTGTCCCACAAGCCCCACCCCCACACCCCCTATGATTGCCTATCCTTTAACCACCTTGGCACTACTCACTAAAGAGTCGCTGGCAGTCCTGACCAGGCTGGTGAAATCAGGGTCACCAGTGGATCCCTGCCCACCCTTGATTTTCAAGATGGCCCTTCCAGGAATCGATGAAGACGTAATCACTCCCTGGAAACAGGACTTGTCCCTGCCAATTTCAAGGAGGCTTGTGTTATCCTGCTCATAAAGAAACCAGGCGCTGACACTAAGACTTTGAAAAATGTTAGACCAATATTGCAGCTGCCTTTCCTTGCCAAAGTAATTGAACAGCATGTTCTCCCTTTTCCCTCCCGTCATCTTGAAGACAAACACCTCCTCGAACTCAATCAGGCTGGTTTCAGGGCCCATCACAGCACGGAATTGGTCATGCTTTCCGTGCTGGATGAACTGAGACTCAGGGCAGACAAAAAATGCCTTGTCCCTGGTGCTGTTAGACCTTTTCGCGGCATTTGACACAGTCAACCACGACCAACTACTGTTGCGGTTGGGGGACCTTGGCATTCAGGGCACAGCCCATGCCTGGCTCACTTCATTTCTAAAAAAAAAACGCTCAGAGAGTTTAACTGGTAAATCTGGTATCCAACCCAGCAGCTCTTCCATGCAGAGTCCCCCAAAGATCAGCACTTTTACCCCTCCTCTTTAACGCTTATCTACAGCCCTTGATCTCTGCACTAAACCAGATGGAGTGTCGGATCTACAACCATGCCGACGACACTCAGATCATTATCCAAATCGACAGCTCTCCAACAGCACATGTAAGAATTCAAAACATACTAAAATTCATCGTTAATTGGATGTCAGCCAACTCATTAAAAATAAACCCTTATAAAACAGATGCACTGGCGGTTACCTCAGCTTCCAGTCCATGTTATGACCTCTTCTGGCCAAAAGAACTTGGCCCTTTTCCTGAACCGGCAGTGGCCGTGAAAAGCCTGGAAATCAAAATTAATGACAAACTTTCTATGACACAACAAGTCTCAGCAGTCGTAGGTACTTGTGTTGGCCTCCTGAGACAACTGCGAAAACTGTCTCCACTCCTCACCTTGGCCACGCTCAGACGAGCGGTCTCAGCAATGATCCTGTCGCGTCTGGACTACGGCAACTCCCTGTACGCTGGTCTCCCCCAACAACTGTTGGACAGACTACAAATCATCATGAACGATGCAGCAAGGCTCATTTTTTGAAAAAACCAAGATGGATGAACGCCACACCCATGCTACGCAATCTCCATTGGCTCCTAATCAGGCAGAGAATTAAATTTAAGGGTCTCTGCATTACACACAAAACCCTGTACGGCAAAGCCCCAAGTTATATCAAGGACTGCATTGCCCCCTAGGTCCCCAGTAGGACACTGCGGTCAGCAGAGGCCCCCGCTTCAAACTGTCCTCCGTGGGAGGGCAAGCGTTCTCAGCAGCAATCTTCCTGACCTGGAATAGCATTCCAGTGAGCCTACACAAGGAAGTGAATCTCCTTCCCTTCAGGAAGAAGCTCAAAACCGTGCTCTTCCTGGAAGCATGGGGTACGACTTAGCAGCCTTACCTCCCCTCTCTCCACCTAGTCCAGTGGTTCCCAAACGTTTTTGACCTACGGCTCTCTTGATCAACTGGCCATTGACCGCGGCTCCCCATTAAATGCTTTGTGTGTGTGTGCGTGTAATCCCGGCCTCAGTAGCACTTACATTTTAATCCCTGAAAGTAATTGGGCTGAAGGTAGGGAGAATAGTGCATGCAATGCAAAGATATGTCTACTCTCACTTTTCACAATACGGGTGTGCCCTCTAGCCATAAAGTGGCTGCATCTGTTTGCAATTAAACTGAAGCTGGACACTTCCAGCTGAATCCAGGGGCACTGGGGGCCAGCGGGCACAGTTTGGAAACCACTGCTATAGTTCCTTACATGTGCGAGTTAATGATCTGTATAGTATACAATGAGGAATTGCGAAGGCTTGTTCGCTTTGTAATTTTCCTTTCACATTATGCCAGGTCAGTAACCTACCACTGAGGTTCATTTGGACGCAGAGTCCACTCAGATGGCTTACATGTGTCCAGTTCAATTCCAGTAGTAAAGGACTCTCTAATCATGTCAAGAAATACAAAGCCTATTTTTGTAGCCAAGGCATTCAGAGTACTGCTGGTGCTATACCTCCAGTTAAGGAAGTTAGTGCTGTTAAATACTGTCTTCCTATTCAAACCACTGTAATTAGCAGCAAAACATCAGCAATAACCACATTATGGAGTACTTTTGTCATCAAGGAGAGCGACTGGATTCGAATTACACAGGATTGTATTCAGTGCTAAGAAAGTCAAACAGTGAAGGTATCAGATGGCAAGATGGCCGCGGACGGGTTGTGCTGAAAGGTCGCACTGAGACCTCTCTTCCGTTATCACCTATGCATATCAACTTATGAGTCGATATGACCCCTGATGGCTTCCGAGTGGTTGTGGCAGATACGAGCCTTTTCTTCTGTTAGCGGCATACTAAAAGTCCGGTTTTTGGAAGAGTATCTCTGGCTGAAAGTAAAACTTACCGCTCTGATGAGCTCCCTTGGCGCTAAAAAAGCTCTGGTGCAGCAGCTGCCTAAAATGCCCCCGCGCCCTGCTAAGACGGACAAAGTGAAAGATAAAACAAAAGAGCAACCAGACGCAGGGAAGAGCATTTCGACTGAAGAAGTCACCCTTCGTGCCAAGAACCCGGGGGCAATTAGGAAGACAACGGCCCCACAACAGAAGAGGAAGATCGAGCAGCGGGGAAAACCCAGCGTGAACTCCGGTCCTGACTTGAGCAGCCCAGCAGAGACGCGCTCAACGTTACTTGGAAAGGCGACTGATAGAGCGGAAGGAAGGCAATCAAAGGAGACTTCATTCCGACAGCCTACCCTGTCCAAGGTTTTCTCCGCTCGTTCCACGGGACAAAGTGAGGACGCTCCAAGCAGGATCAGCGATAACGAGTCGGGAGGTCTGGGCAATGGCGGAGGCATCCTCGAGGTCGCTGCAGACGCAGTGAACGCGTCCCCAGTTGTTGCTAGGCAACCGCCCAGCCGGAGCATGGCGTGCCGTGAAATCAGCGCTTCTGGGCCCCAGGAAGCAGGTCATCTACAGAAGCAGGAAGAAGTAGCTCCTGTCTCAAATTCAGGGGGCGCGGTGCCAGCGCTGGTGGGGAGCACACTCAAAGGTGAGAGTGGGAAGGCGGATATGCTGAGTGCTATTATGTCACTCGAGGAAGAGCTGCGGGCAACAAAAAACACTATGGCCACTCGGGGGAGCTCAGTTAGTCTTACAAACAGTGATCTCTGTACTGCTGAGAGATTAGGAACCCATGTAATGGAGAAGAAAGGGGATGTCGGCTCAGCTGAAGGGGAGCACTTTTTTCACTAAATGAAGATTCTGACTCGGTACAGCCTAGTGAAGAGCCCTCTGAAGAGGAGGATGACGCTGAGGTAGATATATTGTCAGACTCCAGTTCTTCAGGCACAGACAAGGGCAATGACACCACCCAAAAGAGAAGGCAGACCAAACCGATCAGACGAATGATGGGTTCCCCAGGGGGTACCGAGAAGCGGCTCCTCTGGGATTATTCAGCAACCTCTCAGACATACCAGGAGGAGGACTCAGCGGGCTCCTCTAAGCACAACGCTCCATTTGATCTGTTGTTTACATGCTGAAGCAAATGCAGGCTGAGGCTAGAACAGTCAGCCGGAAAGCAAGAAAGGACTCTAAAAAAATTCACTTGCCCCTAAAGAAAACAAATAAACTCTATGATGACTTAGTGGGGAGAGTAACAGAGGTTGAAGAGAGAACGGGCAAGCTTGAAGATGATCTGGGGAACTGGCAATCCTTTAAGTCAACACAGGAAAAGCTCTCGGAAGACCTCCAGTGGAAAATGGAGGACTTCGAAAATCGCCAGAGGCGTAACAATGTTAGACTGCTGGGTGTGGCTGAGGGGCTGGAGGGGCAAGACACCAGGCGCTATGTGGTAAATCTACTTGAGGGGGCATTTCCGGAGTCCCAGTGGCAGTGGGACAAGGAGATTCAGAGGGCACATAGGTTCCCCTTCGTGCAAAGGAAAGCGCAAGGAGCAGCAGGAGGTAGTCAAGCATCGCTCCCCAGAGCTATTCTAGTTTATGTAGGGAATTTTTTGTTACGACAAGAAATTATTGGCAAGGCCCGATAGGAAGAGATCTTTTGAGGGTACTACATTTTTTGCCAGGCCAGATTTTTGTCACGTGAAGAAGGTGGAGGCTGAGGCAGCTGATTTCGCAATTTCAAGCCCTGGGATCAGAGGTCTACTTACTATTTCCTGCTAAACTGAAAGTAGTAACGAATGGGAGAGTCAGAATGTTTCTATCAGAGATCAAAGCAATGCAATAAATGGAAGAACTGAAAAAATAGGTAGTATAAGGAATAGGGCAGTAACAAGAGTAGTAGTACTTGGGGCTTGGTAGGATACCTAGAGTGGATCAGGCTGGAGGGTGCTACGAGTTGATGTGTGGTGATGGGGGAGGGGTGCGACTGTTGCAACCCAGAAACGGTCACACATAGGTCATTTCTGACCTATTTGCCTGTAGTGGGGGCGGGGGTGGGCACACAGGGGAGGGAAAGGCAAGGGCGGGGGAGGGGGCTGGGGGTTTTAAAATGGTTTATTTTGTTGGTTTTTCTGTTGTTATAACGCACATTTTCACTGGGTTTTGGTTACAATATAAGCAGTATAGGCAATGCATAAAGAAAGTAGAATGTTGTTTGGACATCTTTTACATCTTTTCTATTCTAGGATGGTTTATGAGTAGAGACATGTTTGATGTTTTTTAATGTCTTGCAAGATTCTTTCAATTAATGTATGCGGTCTTAACGATGCAAATAAGAGAGAAAAAGTTGCAGGATTGTTAAGAGCTCTCCAACTGGATTTGGTATGTCTCCAGGAGACCCATATTGATGCTAAGCAAGTATACCTTCTGGACCAGTTGGATTTTGCAGTCTTAGCAGCCAGTAAACAAGGTACGAGGACAAGAGGGGTGGCAATTCTGGGGAGGAATAGAGATGTGGTGGTACGCATGAAGAAGGAGGATCAATGGGGTAGATGGGCGATAGTGGAAATATGTTTGAAAGGGGTGAGGTTTACATTGGTCACAATATATGGCTCTACTGATGATGATCCTGATGTTTGGCAGTTTATGGATGTAGAACTGGCCCAGTGGCCAGAACCCATTGTATGCTGTGGGGATTTCAACATTCATGACCCCGAAAGTTCCTTCACAAGGCCGGGTGGTAGATATGTAGGGAGGAAGAAAAAAACATACTGCGCCTTAGCCAATATGGTGCAACAAAATTCTTTAATTGACCCATGGGTAAAACAACACCCCTTTGTGGATGGCAGTACCTTTTTTTCTGCCCCTCATAAGACTTTGGTTAGATTGGATTATTTTTTAGTTTCTAATTGTTTAAGTTCTACTGTACAAGTCGAAAAACATCCTAGGATTATTTCAGACCACAGCCCCCTGGTGTTAATATTTAATATTCCTAGGGCTCAGAGTAGGAACACACAGTGGACTTTTGAACGTGTTCTACTAAAAGATGGGGCTTACCTGAAGCATATGGAAGCTTGGATAAAGTTTTTTTGGGATATAAATAGAGGCTCGGCATCCCCAGGGGCGATCTGGGACTGCTTTAAGGCCAGCATAAGAGGGGAGATAATGAGTTATGTGCTGGTGAAACGAAAAAGGGAAAGAAATAAGATTGAAGAAACTCGACAAAGGCTAATTGTAGAGGAAGGAAAATTAGTTATAGCCATAAGACAGAATGCCTCTTTGGAGCCCTTCCTGCTTAAAATTATAGCCCTCAAAGGGGATGCTATAGAAGGCCTCAGTAGCAAAGCAGCTGAGAGTTATCTGGTAAAAAAACAGGAAGTATATGAACTGAGCGTAAGGGTCGGCCACATCTTGTCAGTGGGAACCAGGCAGCGGACAGCTGCAACCAATATAAAGGAGATCTTAGATTTACAGGAGACTTCTGTTACAGAGTCAGACCGGATAAGGGAAGTCTTTAGGAAACAAACAATGCATTAACACAGGCCTGGCACAAGGAGAATCTGGTGAAAACAATGCAATAATGCAGAGCAGGTACTAGGGGAGTGACGAGACACTGCAATAACACAGGTCAGGCACGAACATAATCTGGTGCAAACAATGCAATAACACAAGCGCGGCAAAAGGAGAATCTGATGCAAACAATGCAATAACACGGGCAAGGCACGGGGAGAATCTGATGCAAATGATGCAATAACACAGTCCAGGCATAGGAGAATCTAAGTCGAGCAATGCAGTAACACAGACCAGGCATGAGGAGAATCTGAAGCAACAATACAATAACACAGGCCAGGCACAAGGAGAATCTGATGCAAACAATGCAATAACACAGGCCAGGAACTAGGAGAATCTGATGTAAACAATGCAATAACACAGGCCAGGCACGAGGAGAATCTGATGTAAACAATGCAATAACACAGGCCAGACGTTGGGAGAATCTGACGCAAACAATGCAATAACATAGGCCGGGCACGAGGAGAATCTGATGTAAACAATGCAATAACACAGGCCAGGCTTTGGGAGAATCTCACGCAAGCAATGCTAATAACACAGGCCAGGTACAAGGAGAATCCGACGCAAACAATGCAATAACACAGGCCAGGCGTTGGGAGAATCTGACGCAAACAATGCAATAACACGGGCAAGACACTAGGAGAATCTGATGTAAACAATGCAATAACACAGGCCAGGCACGAGGAGAATCTGATGTAAACAATGCAATAACACAGGCCAGGCGTTTAGAGAATCTGACGCAAACAATGCAATAACACGGGCCAGACACTAGGAGAATCTGACGTAAACAATGCAATAACACAGGCCAGGCGTTGGGAGAATCTGACGCAAACAATGCAATAACACGGGCCAGACACTAGGAGAATCTGATGTAAACAATGCAATAACACAGGCCAGGCACGAGGAGAATCTGATGTAAACAATGCAATAACACAGGCCAGGCGTTGGGAGAATCTGACGCAAACAATGCAATAACACGGGCCAGAAACTAGGAGAATCTGATGTAAACAATGCAATAACACAGGCCAGGCGTTGGGAGAATCTGATGTAAACAATGCAATAACACAGGCCAGGTGTTGGGAGAATCTGACGCAAACAATGCAATAACACAGGCCAGACACTAGGAGAATCTGATGTAAACAATGCAATAACACAGGCCAGGCACGAGGAGAATCTGAAGTAAACAATGCAATAACACAGGCCAGGCGTTGGGAGAATCTGACGCAAACAATGCAATAACATAGGCCGGGCACGAGGAGAATCTGATGTAAACAATGCAATAACACAGGCCAGGCTTTTGGAGAATCTGACTCAAGCAATGCTAATAACACAGGCCAGGCACAAGGAGAATCCGACGCAAACAATGCAATAACAGGTAAGACACTAGGTGAATCTGATGCACACAATGCAATAACACAGGCCAGGCACAAGGAGAATCTGATTAAAACAATGCAATAATGCAGAGCAGGCACTAGGAGAGTCTGATGAAACACTGCAATAACACAGGCACAAGGAGAATCTGATGCACACAATGCAATAACACATGCCAGGTACAAGGAGAGTCTGACGAAACACTGCAATAGCACAGGCCAGGCACTTGGGTTGAAGCAAATAATGCAATAACACAGGCCAGGCACGAGGAGAATCTTATGCAAACAATGCAATAACACAGGCCAGACACGAAAAGAATCTTATGCAAACAATGCAATAACACAGTCCAGGCACGAGAAGAATCTGATGCAAACAATGCAATAACACAGGCCAGGCACGAGGAGAATCTTATGCAAACAATGCAATAACACAGGACAGGCACCAATGGGTTTGCTAACAGAAAGTGTTCAGTGTCCACCAGCAGGAACACTTCTATTCTGTCTGTAAGTTCTCTTGACAGGTGAGCATGTAATAGCTGGCGGGTTCCAGGGTACTGTGTGGACAAGAGGGTGAGAAAGCAAAGACTAGTTTCATATGGACTGAAGCATGGGCAAAATGAGCAATATTTCAAGGAAGTATCACCATATAGTAAATCATGCAGTCTTTGGTTTTTTGGAGGTCCAGGTTTGGGATATTACGTACCAAGGAATGTCAGAGAGATTATAATCTTCCCTACAAGGGTAATCTGCTTTACAAATAATTTTAATACGAAGAGTGACTCTATAAAGCAGCAGCGGGACATGCAGTGAGAGGAGAGAACGCAGATTGTCACTAACGTTATGGAACAGCACACAACTTTAGAGGCTATGTAAATACAAGGGAGATACCTGAAATGGGCTCTGCACCTCACATGAATCCAGTACACGAAAGCGCCTTTACACAGAGACCAATAATCCTGAGTGGGTCCAAGGGGAGGAGGAGGGGCTCAGAACACAAACCTAGAAGGAAGAGCTAGTAGGTGTTCAGGGACACGTTAGTGGAAACTGAATTCTCTAGTTAGTAGTGTCATGGACTGGTTGTGGAGACAGTAGTCCCCTAAAACAAGCAGCTTTGCTCCATGACGAAAGGATAAGGTCTCAACCCTCTTACATGAAAATATTGGTAGACAGTCACTTATAAATATGCTCAATACATCTACCAAATGCTGTAAAAAAAAACTTGACAACCCTTAACGAGGTAGACAATTCACTGGTCTGTGCACACACCACCACTAGACATAACATCTAATCCCGACTTTACCACTTTACCTAAAGATGCTGGAAATAAACACCAAATGGTACTTCTCAAAAGGGCCACTGTACAGGCCATTATCCTGGGATAGTAGTCCCTCAGCTTCTCCCTCACAATCTCCACTACCCCACGTGTGGTTTACTGCATTAGGAAACTGTGCAACCAGGAGACTCTGTGTTTAAACCTGACCTACCAATTTGTGAAATAGTGCGCTTCAGGAATCACTAAGTAAATTTATGCTTCTCTTCCCATTTTTATCCAAGATCGGGGGTATTTACAGCCATCCGAAAGTTGTTCTTTAGGATGCTTTTAAAAATGGACCCAGACTGTGGTGATGCGTCTTTAACTAAAGATTCATTCCTGCGGCTCCTGGACGGTTGTCGATGCATTGCCAGGAGTGTTGTTGATGCGCTGCCAGGAGTGTTCCCGAAAATTATGTTCCTGGTGCAGTTGGATGAGTGTTGAATAAATCTTACCCTTAGCCTACCGATGACACGAGAGTTTGATTACCATATAGACATTGCTCCGGGGGGGGGGGGGGGTGTACATCGCGCACTCTCATGGACTATTCACCAGAATGTAACATGTCCAAGTAATAACCTTTGGAAAAAGTCGTTCTGTGTTCATCCAACTTAAACTGTTTAGTACTAAGTGAATCCTACTCTTTCTGTGCCTCTGTCCCCTTAGATGGATGGAAGAAATAAACATGAAAGGCACGTTCCCAGCACAAACCACCAGCATGGATTTCATTCACTCATTCAGAGCTGCTTAACTGCAGGTCTCCACACTCCATATCAGCATCTCTAAAGGCAAACACTGTTGAAGCAGGGAGGGAGAGAGCCCGTATGATCCTATAGAGCCTAGGCCGCTCACTAGAAAACGACGACGAAGGACAGGACAACAGGATAAACCAATCCAACTCAAACATGAGGTCAACGTATTATTTATCGCCTTAATGGTGCAAAAATCACTCTGGAATTAAATCAATACTATTCGAATAATCAATGTTCGATTTATAATAGAGGCATTGCTGTGCTGCAATAAAAGAAATCAGCGGCAACAATAGCTATTCTCACAACAAAGTGTACTTATTTCAAGTTTGGTTGCATATTTTACAAGAAGGGGATAAAGCGACAACTGATAGACAACATTATAAAGCTTACCGACTTGTCTTATAAAGGTTACTGGTACTTTTAGAACAACACAAAGGTTAAGGAAAAGCAGAAGTATCAATGTAGACAGTGTAACCACAATGACAGACAATAAACCCTTATTAATAGTGACCACATAACAACCGTCACCAAGTAGGAGCGCCTAATTACAAAAGACCTGCTAATACGGTGAACGACTCAGCGCATCAAAACATTTGAGTTCTGCGTTTGTTCTTTTCGTTAGGTGTTGATCCTGGTATGATGGGTTTCGGGCTTGTGCTTTATGCACGCTTCAGGAATTTGCGGTAGGAATTTCACCCAAACATTGTACCATTTGAGGAGGCCATTGGGGTGAGAGTTAGTTGTGTAAAATGGAGCGCTACAGGGGTTACTAGCTTCTCAAAAGGGCATGTCCTCTGTTTATATAGCTGTCCAGAGGGCCAGAGACCTGGGTGGGGCCATAAATGTAAGCAATGGCCTAGAGCCGCCATGGTTAATTTGTAACTCCTGGGTCAGTTTGCTTGTGTGGTGGCAGCAAAGATTCGTAGTATGCTGAAATGGTTGGGTTGCAAACGCGATTGACAAACTGGCATGTGGACACTCACTACAGGATCCTTACTGCCTCACAGCTCCTGCCACCCAGCACCAAACAAGCAAGACTTGAATAGCTGAGCTGTGTGCGCCCTCCAGGCTGTTCCAGTTGTGCTGGGATCACCGAGCTGCACTAAATGAGTGCAGGCAATGGAGCAGACCACCCAAGGGCGCGACAAACCTGAAGAGTCACAATAACAAAAAGTAATTATTTTTAAGATTACTGTGAGGGTGTTCCCAGTACTTCTTTAATGCAGTATTTTCATGGAAACCTTAAAAAAGGTTAACACTAGCTACAGTATGATTGTGTTTACTAAAAATTTAACATCTGATAGCACAGTAAGCATTTACACGTTCTCTTTTTTTGCAAATTATGCTCGACTGATCTTACTCTGTACAGCTCATCCTATAATTTGTGTAGCGTAATGTATATTTTGTTTAATTCTTTCTTTAAACTATTGGCTTTCATATTCAAAGTGCTGTCTGTCACGGGCAGGGACGTCATAGCACTGTAAATATACAAGTCACTATTCCCTTGTGCACCAACCAGGATTCAAATTTGCGACCCTCCAGTTTGAGACGAAGACATCAGAAATTCTAACACTAAGCCCAGTGCCCTAGGCGATCTGATTAATGTCTGAGTTGAGCCCATTTACGTAAACGCAGGCCACAGGCTGTGTGTCCAGCAGCTTCATATGTGATCTCAAACTCCCTGACCCAGCAAGCCGCCTAAACGTGTCATTGAAAAGGCTACTCCAGGGAGTAAAACGCCTTATCGGCATCAGCTGACTTCATGTCTGGGTTTACCCGATGCAGCACTGCGAATACTGCGAATAGGGTCTGTAGATGAACCGCTGTAGATCTACATCGGACAAATGCCGACTGTACTGGGGAGACTATTTTCTCTAGTAGGAGGGATAGCCGAGTCGCATCACCTCAGGCAGAAATTTATTGTCATTGTTACCCAGTGGCAGAGGGCAATAAGATAATCACTTAAAGGGTCTTTTCCAGGCTTAGGAGGCACTGATATGACTGCATTACTTATAGGCGACACACCACCCTTCAATGCCTCGGCATACACCTCCAGCAGGTATGCGGCTGGTATTTGTTTGTAAAACTCTACACCAAACCTTCAGATCCCGAAGCCTTCCCTCCTCCTAGGGCGTCTATAACGGCAACAATCTGTGGCCCCGAGATCGATGGCTTATGATGGGATGTGAGAGCCAATTTATATAGCGCTGCACAGCTAGTTCGGTAAAGAAGTGTCATGGCGCTAGTATGAGCACATAAGTATCAAAATCCCACAGCCCCTGAACACGAACAGAAAGGTTTTGATTTGTTTCCTGGAAGAACTCATGTTTTCTTGGTTGCACAGGGCAGGTGGGAGGGCATTCCATTCCAGGTACCTGCAGTCACCACAGGCAAGCCTATAGATGAATTGTTATATGATCATGATATAGAACCTGACAATACCATCTCTAGTGGTCTACACAATAAGTCACGATGGACCCCGACCTTACCTAGTGGTAATAGTGTTGATATGTTTCACAAATTAGTCACAGAAGATCTATACAACCACTTAAAACACAACACCAAACATAGGAAGATTTCAGACAACCTATATAAAGATGAACGTCAAGCACTTTTGGAACTGTGCAAATTACCTGATGTTACCATCAAGGAGGCGGACAAGGGTGGCAACATCGTGGTGATGAACACAGCAAATTACAATACTGAAATACTCACACAATTGAGAGATGAAACTTGTTATGAGAAACTGACAGGGAATCCAATGGGACAACTAAAAACTAACATCAATACTCATCTAGAAAAATGGTGGCAGGAGGGTCTCATCAGCAGGGAAGAACTAACATATTTAAAAGTAGATAAACCCAGGTTCCCCTGCATCTATACTCTGCCGAAAATACACAAAAACGCCCAATGTCCACCTGGAAGACCTATTATCTCTAGTATAGGGGATCCCACTGAGAGATTATCCCAATACGTAGACAATTTTCTACAACCATTAGTACGGAATCTACCAGCATACATTAAGGACACCAAGCATATCTGAAGTATTCTTTCGGATGTAATATGGGAGGATGGCATGATTATGGCGAGTCTAGACGTCACCTCCCTATATACAAACATTAGAACAGACTTGGGTCTCCTGGCAGCCAGAAAATTTCTCAACAAAAGACCAGCATCTCGGTGGGCTCACACCGAGATGCTGATCGACATGATGAATCTGATATTACAGAATAATGTTTTTCTATTTGAAACTACCTGGTACCGACAAAAACAGGGAGTAGCCATGGGCTCCAGATTTTCTCCTTCATATGCGAACTTGTTCATGGGCAGGTTCGAGGAGGAGTGGATCTGGGGCCCAGATGGCACGAAGTGGAGTGAATACATCATATATTGGGGTCGCTACATTGACGACTGTCTTTTAATCTGGGCTGGAGATATGAATAATCTCATACAATTCTGTGAATATCTGAACTCGAATAGGATGGGTATACACCTAACATACTCTATAAGCAAAGCTCAAATAGAGTTTCTAGACCTATCATTATTTATTGAAGACAATAAAATACAGAGTAAACTATACAGAAAACCGACATCATGCAATGCTCTTTTACATGCTGGTAGTTCACATCCCAGACATCAGATCCAATCCATTCCCTTTGGTGAATTGACTCGAGCAAGAAGGAACTGCAGTAAAGATGATGACTTCTCAAAGTGCAAGAACAATATGAGAATAAGGTTCAGAGCTAGAGGGTACAATGCAAACACTATTATCAAGGCTGAACAGAGAATAGACAGTACACCTAGAGAAGCAACTCTACGTGATAAACAGAGAGAAGATAACACGAATACCAAAATCAGATTAATCACAAATTATGATGATGCAGCAATCATACTAAGAAACAGTATGAGGAAACATTGGTGGATATTAAATAATGACAAATCCTTAAACCAACACATCACCAAACATCCCCTCATAACATACAGAAAAGGGAGAAACATAAAATCCTGGGTAAGTCCAACCTACCCAATAAAGTCCAAGACAGCTCCTGATTGGTTGACACAAAAAAGTATTGGTTTCCACAAATGTGGAACATGCAAACTATGCCCCATGGCCATGAATAAAACCAAGACATTTCGCAATTATATGGGTAGAGAATTTACTATCAAACAACTACTCAACTGTAACAGTTGCTATGTAATTTATATGATCACATGCAAATGTGGCAGTTTTTACATAGGCAGTACAAAAAGATCCCTTAAAGATAGGATTTTTGAACATGTAAGAGCTATAAAACATCAGGATGCAAGATATAACACTGCCACACATATCAATCAATGTTCTAAACAAGGCAGGAACAAAACCATCGGGTTTTGTGCAATAGACCAGGTAAAACATGATCCAAGAGGGGGGAATAGAGAATTGGCCTTGAGACGCAGAGAAGCGTCATGGATACTAATTATGCGTGCGGTGGAGCACGGTATGAATTCTGATCAGGAACTGCACTATTATCTAGGTAACTGAAATACAGTATTTGATTAGGCACTTATCTAGATATGTATCGATGTACTAAATGTAACTGTACTGTATAGAATTCACAATCACAATACAAGCGAATGTACCCTTCAGCTTGTCTTATGATAATAGCTGAATAGTCAAGAGGCTATTACAATACTAACAACATGTTTCAATATTTATCTCATAGTACTCAACATATGTATGACATGACTATCTGTATAGAAATCTATAATGTACGTCTATTGCATTGATTTACATGTACTTGGCCCCACAGTTCGGACTCTGATATCACCAGGTAACGAGCACATTCGTAATGAATATAGAGACACTATAATAACTCCTAACGTATTTTTAGGATTAGTATATAATCACTTCGATTCACACCAAATTTAATAAGATCTAAGAGCACCAATAACTCTCATAGACACAATTATGACGGTGTTTTTTTACGCAATAAACACCGTTCCAATATGGCCGACCGAGAAAAAGCACATTTGTAATGAATATATAGACACTATAATAAATCCTAACGTATTTTTAGGATTAATATATAATCACTTCGATTTACACCAGATTTAATAAGATTCAAGAGCATCAATAACTCTCATCGACACAAATATGACGATGCTTTTTACATAATAAACACCGTTCCAATATGGCCGACCGAGACAACGCGAATAACGAGACAGGTCTAGCGCGCATGTAGGAAGAGGAACCCGAGGTACATATACTTCCGGGTTAGGGACGCGGACTTTCAAAATACGGAAGAACGCGCTGAATACGGAGTAGAAATACTGCCCCAGGACTTCAAAATTGGAAGGTGAGATTTGGACCCATACCAAATAATCATGGGATAAACTAGATACTAACTAAACTACGGAACATTAACTGATTCCAGTATTATAATAAGTTCCTTTTTCTTACCTTCGACAGCGGGGTGAGACAGATTCCTTCAAAAAATACTATTGGAGGAATACCGACTTTTATATAACTCCAAATCGGAATTTGAAAATAATATTTGACAACGAAACTGCTTATGTGAATGACAGCTTAATACAAGACATATATCTCCTTATGTGCATTTATAGAGCCCAAAGGATATAAAGATTGGGGTCAAATAAGAGACCATCACCCATGCCACGTGAGGCTGGGCCGGAAGTATAACCAGCCAGAAGGTATGTCCCTGAGCTGGTATACTCATTTGCATTAGTATTATTGTATCATAATGTTGACTTTGTGACCCAATACAATACTTAATATTATATCATAACTTGGATATTTCAGGCATAAAAGTTCACAAGTTAATGATATCAGGTAAGCCTGAGTATATACACTCAGCTTCTAAATGAACTAAACAGATCACCAATTGATCTACACACATAGACACCGGCGACAAAATAGACCCGGCACTGGCACTTATATAACTCACGGAATGAAGCACAAAAGCGGTAAAAAAAGGCTTGGGATAGCACTACGCCGGTGAGGTTTTGGAGTAAGCACAATGAATTTTATAAAGAACTTCACTAGACTGTGGGGCATACTATTATCTCTCAGAAATGAGAGATTTTTCACTCTTTTTCTATGGGAGTCAGTTACATTCTCCCACCTCCTCTTCTCTCCGTAAGCACTCCTCAAATGACCAGAGGTATACATGGAAAATGTTATCTCTCACTTGCTTTTGATGTAACCCAAATTACTTTATGTACAAATAATGATTATGAGATAATGTATCTCGCAATTCCAATATTTTCTATATTGTATGTTTTTTCCCCAGCCCTGACGAAGTCGTGGGTTCCTGCCCATTCGACGAAACACGTGTTGGCTGGACTTGGAGAAAGCCTAAAAAATTAAATGAATCACATATACAACTCAATTTGTATTAATTCTGTGTATTGAAATATTGTGATAACTTTTCTGCTCAATAGTTCTTGTTGGTGTGATAGGATTGTATGTATATACTTAAATCTGCGGATTATTGGTGGGTAAGGATGACAACCCATACCTAGGCACCCAACGACACAAATTAGCATAGTGCATCTGACAAATTCTGCCTATATAGTGTAAAGCGCCATAACCACCTAGAACTGTCATCTCTCTAATCCTTACAACAGGCAGACAGCAGCCATCTATTCGGATTTGTATAAACTTAGAGACTTTACGCAGCAAAGCATGATGGGATCTCACCCTTCGGCCAGCTGATACCAGGCAAAAAGAAAGGACAAATAAGAATGAACCCTCTGACTTTAGAGAGTTTATGACATTTAGGGGCATATGTATGAACAAGCCCTTCTGCGATTCCTTAATTGCGATTTTTAGCGAATTGCTATTACGGAATCGCAAAATGCTATGTATGTAGGAATCACAATAATAATTGCGATTCCTTAATATTCCTTAATTGCGAATCGCGATTCGCAGTTAAGGAATATCTTCCCATTCATTCATATGCGCTAGGAGGCCCATAGGAATGGATTGGAAGACATTCTCAATTTGCGATTCGTAATTAGAGAATCGCAAATTGAGAATGCTATTTCAAGGGTGCCAGGGTGTCAAAGGGATACCCTGTTGCACCCCTGAAATATGTATGTGTACACATGTGACGCTCATACATGCCACAATGGCATGTATGTGCGCCACATGGCACTTTCAAAATTCAAAACAGTGCATTTTTCAAAGAAATCGCAAATTACCACCAACTTTAAGTTGGTGGTAATGGCGATTTCTTAAGGGCAAATTGCACTTTTGCAAAAACAACAGTTGATGGACAGAATGCAGAACAATGTCAAAGATTCACCCCAGTACAGAGATCTGGGCCTAAATCCATCGTTTTTTTGCACTCCACACCACCCCAGTTCAGACATGACCATATGCAAATCAGCCTTGACCCTGTGCCTCATGGGAACAGTCCAGCCCGAACTGCCAAGCCATGTCTTTCCTGGACCAGAATCAAGCATCCTAGGACCGGTTTCTGGCTATCAGCCATCTTCAGCCAGGATAGCTTGACTCCATGTAGAGCGGGTGCAGGCCAAGATCTCTCAGAAATAAAACATTTATAGCTCAGTAATATTCAGAGATATAGAAGCGGAAAGTAGGATGCTGCCCGCCCCGAAGACTGACAATCGGAGTGAGAGTCACGCGGCGTGCAGACCCCAAGTTGCGGCGTTCAAAGACACGGACCAGGAAACTTGAATTATCGTCGAGTGGCCAATCGCGCAACCAGGCACAAATATAGCAACGCTTGGGTCTCCCCCGCAATGCGCAAAAACCAATAATCACCGCGGAACGCGCAGCTAAATCCTTAGACAAGGTGATACCGATGTAGTGAAGGATCACACGAACAGACATACAAGTAATGGTGAAAATTTAGATTTTACTTGATGCCCCGCCTAGAAAACAGCGCTCAACACTAATGCGAAACCAGGTACACAGCCCAGCCCTGATGAAGAACCCCATTGATTAAAGAAAAGGGTTTGGAAACGCGTCGGCTATCTGGCTGTCTAAAAGAGACGCATAAATAAAATAGGGCAATGTATTCACAATCAAATGTACCCGAATGAGCCTGGGTGTGCATGATTCACAGTTCTTTCTTTTTTTCTAAAAAAGTTTTGAATGTAACCATTGATGAAAAATCTTTTCTGTTTTGTTTTGTGTTTAAATATAATGAAAGCATTGTAATGGATGAAAAAATGTGTTTAAACTGTTTCCACAGCTTAAGGAATGTTTTCTCACTCTGAAAATTGTATAAAGATTGAACATATTTTGAACAAGTTAAAATATGATAAATACATACCCTCCTGAATCATTGAAAGGAAGGCTTACACCAGCTGAATAAATAAGTTTTGGTGTTTCAAATTCGAGCCCTGGCGCCCTTTCTTCTTCACTAATGTTATTGTCCAGCCAGGACCCGTAGGACAAAACCCCCCCATTTAAAAAAAGGCTTCCAATAACACAGCACTGAGCACTCCACCTCAGCCAATCTTTAACGATTGTTTGAAGAACAGAGCAACAGGAAGGTGTTTTAAATGCCGACCATTAGCCTTTCACCAGCTGCACACGGGAGACAGCATTGGCTAGATGAACCCTGTGCTCCTGCAACCGCTCAAGTCATGCATACAGGCGTTACAACATATTAGCCAAGTGTCCTGGATCCCTCGATTCCAATTCACTCAATTTAACTACACACATTACAGTTAACACTCCCCCTACCGTATCAAGAGCGTGTTTCCTGATTCGACACCAGAGTGTCCGTGCTGTAAACTGGCTGATGCTGGTTTCTAACATATGGTGCGGGAGTGCCCACCACTACAGGTGTCATGGCTCGAGGTTACAGCCACCAAAGCAGAACTCGCAGACCATACAGGGTCACCTACTCCTGAATCCTGCCTGCTAGGCCTTAACCCTAAAGCAAAGAGGGGCAAACACTTACACAGGTTTAAAGACCTTGCATACGTACTTTTCAAGTGACGAATAGCAATTTCTTGGAAAGCGACCTCTGTGCCGGACACTAAGAGGTGGCTGCATACTCTCCAGCACTGTGCACGAGCAGAGAACAACACACTACACATGCTACTCACTAGAGGAGTGGGGAGAAGGGGTAGAGGGGTAGGAAAGTAGGATCTGCTTTCATGGTTACTAGGGGTAGGGGTAATAACCCTATCTGCCCCTGGCAGGGACAGATAGATTGTCCCTTTTGTTTTGGGGAGTAGAGACATTAGCATGCCCATTCTGGAAATCACCCACTCCTCTTTCAGAGAGGAAATAAAATCCCTGGCGTCTAGTAGGTTTTCTGCCCCCAGGGAGACTGATCGGGGGTAATAACCCCCATCTACCTCCCAGAGGGGCAGACAGACTGTCCCTGCTGTGGTTAGGGTGTGGGCATAAACATGCCCATTGTGGGCAGCCTCCACCCCTCTTTTATTAAAAAAAAAACAATAATCCCTGGTGCCTAGTGGGCTTTCTGTGACGGTTGGGGAGCATTATAGTGCCCATTTAGGGCAGCCCGCATCCCTAAGTAAAAAGAAAAAAATAAATCCTTGGTCTATAGAGTGCCTTCCGCCCCACCTCCCCGGGGAGGAGTGGGGGAGGCGAAAGACTAAATTTGGCCAAAATATTATGGGGGAGTAAAGCCCCTTGCCCAAGGGGCCGCTCCCCCCTCCCTGGTGTCTAGTGATGGACCCCTGATTGGGGATTGCCCTCTTACGGCGATGCACAAGCTGAGATCCACTGGATTCTCCCCTTTCCAATGATACCTCTCCTGTCGGGCCTACGTGCTTGGGGGTGAGATAGCCCGAGGAGCATGTAGGCAGTGAAAGTGAAATGAGCCGATCGGCTTATTTCACTTTCACTATAGTGAAGTCAGCACGCCATGCGCGCCGATTGTCCGCACACTGGAAAAAAAGTGCCTCGGGCAGCTGGAGTTCAAAATAGTGGGCCTTGGATGTAATGGTTACATCCTTGGCACCGGAGCGCCACAACCTTGGACGTAACCGTTATGTCCAAGGCATGGAAGGGGTTAGTAGATTTTGCTCTGACACTGATGTAACTGGCAATGCTTCCCAACCATGAGGTGCTCTACATATGCCACATATATTTGTAGTGAGGGCGGGGTTCTACTTGCACACATTGCTATGTTAGCATAAGCGTTTTAGAAGTTAAACGCCATTTTGTCACTTTGACGCTTTTTGCACACAACACTCTAGGTTGCTGTTGTTGCAAATTAGAATGCTTTATTTTTCTTCATATGAGAATGGTCTGTTTTCCACATCCCTAGACTTACACTGCGACCTTAGTCTGCACACTGCGTGCAGAGGTCTTCAAGGTCAGAACAACAATGTCTTCTGTGATTCAGGTTGATCAGCCCACAGTTCTAGACATAACACGCACACAGGTGCACTCAACTGAAATCCTAGTGCTTTAATACTGCAATGCATGAACGATTCAAGCACTTGAAGAATATTGTTTCCAGAGTCAGAAAGCTTTGCTGATCCTGATGTGAAGCGGAAGCGGATAGCGCTATTGCTCTATGTTATTTGGCGTAGAGTACATTTTATTAAGCTGGCATTTCGTGTGGACTTAGTTGCGCGTTTTTTAACATTAGTATCCCGTTTTTGTCACTAGTTATTATTTTATTTCTGTTCTTATACCATGTTTTTAAAATAGGCTCTCCTTAGACTAGCTCTCACTTGCACAATAAATTGGGACCCTCACTGCACCTTTCGCGGGTCTTCAGGCAGTTTGACACGACCACCGCCATCTTGGGGGTAGTTTTCAGGACGTTCTGCAGGCACCATTCTCGGGAGCGCTTTAGTGTTTATTCACACGAGACGCGGTCCCCACTTAAAGCTACGATGGAGACGTGCAGCGGTGACGCGCAGCGGAAGCGCCGTCTCAGCGCTGGAGTCACGCCAGAGTCCAGCCCGTCTGTGCCCGTCCGGACCCAGACGGGCCTAGGGCCTGGCACTCTGCTCAAAAAATCCGCTTTGAGGTGGATATACGACCGAGAGGACCTTATAGCATTACGTCACATGAATATCGTCGGTTGTGAACCGGCCTATAAAGGCCCTACTCTCCCTACAGCCGTCAGGCTGAGCGAGTCCATTCTCCCCGACAAAGGTAAGAACACCTTGGCGGTGGGTCTATTGAACTGCAGATCTCTCCCACGGCACTCAGCAGAAGTCAACCTACTTATACAAGATTTGGACTTAGATATCTTGTTTTTGACGGAAACTTGGATAACTCCCAGTTCCGATGCTGATATCGTGCAAGCCCTTCCGCCGGGCTTTCTTGTCTATCATCTTGATAGACCTGAGGGGTGAGGGGGTGGCCTCGCTATCCTATATAGGGACTCATTTGTATGTAGGGCTCAGAATGGATAAATCTTGGACTCTGAGAGCTGCTATTTCTCTTTGCGGATATCTCCTACAGTTTCGCTATCAGGTTTACTGATCTACCGGCCCCCGGGCGGTTTGGGTAACTTTGCGAGTTCCCTAATTGAATCAGTGACGACATTGGCCTCATCCACGGCTAATTTCATAGTGCTTGGAGATCTCAATCTCCATTTCGATGACCCTACTGATCTAGCAATTATCAAAACAACAAGTGGTCCTGAGCTTACAAGAATGAGGGAAACAAATGTATATAGATCACAATGGAATTCTATATAGTTCAGGATTCCTTGACCAGCCGGCCAGGGAATGTTTATTTCTTCAATGAGTCTAGAATCACAAAATACAACATATAACCCAAAGCATCCGGGTTACATTGGGGCACAGTCCTGTGCCAAGCAAGAGAAAGAGAGGTGAGAAAGTGGAGGCAAGTGAGGAAAGATATCAGGCAAACAGAGTGAGCTTGCAGGTCACTGAATTAAATTCACATTGACAGTGTATCCTGGAGTCATTCATACAAACAATAATATCATGGAATTAACTGTATGAATTACTCTACGGTCGTCGACGTTTCGATCCCCAGCTCAGTTACAACGGGATCATCATCAGGACAAATAAAATAATTTTGCCTGAACAAAAGTCAGTTATAACACCTGTTTTCGAATAAAAAGGAGGGAAAAACAGAAATATATGTACAGTCATTATTAGTCTTGTCAGCGCTCACATTATAACTACAGACATTGCATCCGGACTCGCAGTGTTCGGTGTTGCCGTGAGGCGTGGGACTTTTGTGAAAGGTCTCTAATACTCATGCAATTATACCCAAGTATGCTTCCATAATTTGTGAAAACGCTACACATACATTTGTGGTAGTGAGTATTCAATTGGCTGTGACTGAGCTGGGGATCGAAACGTCGACGACCGTAGAGTAATTCATACAGTTAATTCCATGATATTATTGTTTGTATGAATGACTCCAGGATACACTGTCAATGTGAATTTAATTCAGTGACCTGCAAGCTCACTCTGTTTGCCTGATATCTTTCCTCACTTGCCTCCACTTTCTCACCTCTCTTTCTCTTGCTTGGCACAGGACTGTGCCCCAATGTAACCCGGATGCTTTGGGTTATATGTTGTATTTTGTGATTCTAGACTCATTGAACAAATAAACATTCCCTGGCCGGCTGGTCAAGGAATCCTGAACTATATAGAATTCCATTATGATCTATATACATTTGTTTCCCTCATTCTTGTAAGCTCAGGACCACTTGTTGTTTTGATAATTACTTGCCACCCATGGTCCCGAGCGATTTTATGGGTTCCCCTTGTCCTTCCTTGACCTACTGATCTAACAGCCCAAGATCTTCAGGGCGATTTGAAAGCATGTGAGTTGGTCCTAATCAATTCTGGGGCCACGCACGAAAAGGGACACTTACTTGACCCATTGTTCTCCAATATCCCCCGTTTTATGGTTAGGCCTGCTTATCCCCTCCCGTGGTCTGACCATTTCTTGGTATCAGCACTCTGGCAAGTCGACTCACGGCCCACAAGTGCCAAGCAGTCTTTCTTGGTGGACAGAGCCTGGTCCAGATTATTGATCAATGACTGGACCTCCAAGTTGGAAGATATGCCCCTTCCCTGTGAGCCGGACCCAATTAAGGGAGATGCTAACCATTGGCTGTCCGCCTCTCTAGACGCCCTCATTCCGAAAAAGAGAGTGCAAAAGAGGGAGAAAGGAATAGGATCTGCTCCCTGGTACACTGTCGAGCTTTGCTCCCTTAGGAAGGGATGTAAAAAGCTGGAGAGGTTGTGGAGAAAGAAATGGGAGATAACCAGGAGAGACGAATATCGGGTCGCAATGAGGGGCTATAAGTCTGCTCTTCGACAGGCAAAAGCCCAATTCTTTGAAGAGCGCATAAAATCTGCCTCTAGCTCCTCGAGAGAGAGTTTTAAAGTGGTTAAAGAACTTCTCAAATTTCCCGAGCCTGCAGTCACTTATGACAAACAGAAATGTACAGAGCTAGCAGAGTTCTTCCTTACAAAAATTGAGAAGATTTAAATACCTTGCCTCAGCCCTTGTTGCCTCAGGACAACGGTAAATTGAACATAGGAACACAGGCTAGGGAGACAGCCACCCATCTAGATAATTTTGGCCCAGTGTCAGTGGCTGAAGTCTCGAAGGCTTTGGCATCCCTGAAAAGTGGTTCTCCCATGGACCCGGTCCCTATGAAGTTCCTTAAACAAGTAGCAGCTTCCATCGTAGCTCCCGTTACAGACTTAATGAACGCCTCTTTTGCCCAGGGCTTGGTGCCACCAAGCTGGAAAACAGCAATTGTAATAGCACTTTTAAATAAGCCTAATTTAGATCCTTCGGACCTGGAAATCTTCAGGCCCATTTCTCTGTTGCCGGGACTCGGCAAAATTGCTGAAAGATTGGTCAATCAACAACTGTCAGGCTTTTTGGAGTCCAACGGATTGCTTCGAGTTTCGCAAACCGGATTCCGTCCAGGCCTGGGTACCGACACTGCCCTCTTGGCGGTCGTTGACGAAACCAGACGTATTCTGCATTCAGGAGGGTCAGTGGCAGTGATCCTCCTGGACCTCAGTGCGGCGTTCGACACCGTGAACCATCATGTGTTGATTCAGCGGCTGGCAGAGGTAGGGGTGTCTGGGGTTGCCCTGCAGTGGCTGAGGTCATTTCTTACCGGATGAACATACCAGGTCTGGGAAGGAGGTGAGCGGTCTAAATCGATCCCCCTCCAGTGTGGAGTGCCACAGGGCTCCTCCCTCAGCCCGACATTATTTAATGTATATATGGCCCCCCTGGAGGACATAGTTGCCCCGTATAACATCAAGATCGTCAGTTATGCGGATGACACGCAGTTGGTGGTTTCGTTATCCCAACTAGCTGAGAATCCTGACATACTGCACTCCTGTCTGTCGGACGTTCACACCTGGATGGAAGAATACGCTCTTAAGCTGAATGGCTTGATGATGGAAATAATGCTGTTAGAGAGCAAAACTCTTCTTCTCCCTTTGACCAGCTGGCCGAGTTGCATGGGAGACCTTCCGGACACTAAAGAGGTGATCAAGAGCTTGGGAGTCTGGTTAGAGCAAGACTTGTCATTCAAGAACTACCGCCCCATCTCGCTGCTCCCGTTTCCTGCAAAAGTCATCAAGAAGACCGTCAACAAGCAGCTGGCCGCCTTCCTCAAGACAAACGGATCCCTCGACCTCTCGCAGTCTGGCTTCCGGGCCAACCACAGCACCGAGACCGCCCTGATCGCAGCCACCGATGACATCCGAGCACTGCTTGACAATGGAGAAACAGCAGCCCTCATCCTCCTAGACCTCTCCACGGCCTTCAACACTGTCTGCCACCGTACACTAGTGCAGCGACTCAGCAACGTCGGAATCCAGGAGAAGGCACTGGAGTGGATCATCTCCTTCCTCGCTGGAAGGACACAGAGAGTCCGCCTCCCCCTGTTCAGAACTGAAGCCACCGAAGTCATCTGCGGCGTTCCTCAAGGCTCCTCGCTCAGTCCAACCCTCTTCAACGTCTACATGAGCCCCCTCGCAGACATCGCACGCCAGCACAACCTCAACATCATCTCCTACGCCGACGACACCCAGCTGATTCTCTCCCTCACCAACGACCCCGCCACCGCCAGAGACAACCTTCACGAAGGGATGAAAGAGGTAGCCGAATGGATGAAGAACAGCCGCCTGAAACTGAACTCGGACAAGACGGAAGTCCTCATCCTGGGATCCTCACCCTCCGCCTGGGACAACTCCTGGTGGCCCCCCGCCCTAGGCAGCGCACCCAAACCAACAGACCACACACGCAACCTGGGCTTCATCCTGAACTCCTCCCTCTCCATGACCAGACAAGTCAACGCAGTCTCCTCGTCGTGCTTCAACATCCTGCGCATGCTACGTAAGATCTTCCGGTGGATCCCCACTGAGACCAGGAAGACGGTCACCCAGGCCCTCGTCACCAGCCGTCTGGACTACGGCAACTCCCTCTATGCCGGAACCACCGCCAAACTCCAGAAGAGACTCCAGCGGATCCAGAACGCCTCAGCACGACTCATCCTGGACATCCCCCGTCGCAGCCACATCTCCGGACACCTGAGAGACTTGCACTGGCTCCCGGTCAACAAGAGAATCACCTTCCGACTCCTCACCCACGCACAAAAAGCCCTACACAACCAAGGCCCAGGATACCTCAACAGGCGCCTCAACTTCTACGCTCCCAAACGCCAGCTTCGATCGACCGGCCACGCCCTCGCCGCCGTCCCTCGCATCCGAAGAGCCACCACAGGGGGACGGTCCTTCTCCTACCTCGCCGCCAAGACATGGAACTCTCTCCCGACCCACCTCCGCCTGACCCAGGACCACCTCGCCTTCAGGAAGCAACTCAAGACCTGGCTGTTCGAGCAGTAGCGGACCCACCTCCCCTAGCGCCTTGAGACCCTCTGGGTGAGTAGTGCGCTATATAAATGCTTTGATTGATTGATTGATTGATAGGACCCAAGCTAAGAAAACTGCAGGAGTGTGCTTCGCCCTGTTACAGTCTGCCCGTAAAATTTTCCCTCTTCTACCTGTAACATACAGGAAGCTGCTGATTCAGGGCCTGATCACATCTCGACTGGATTACAGTAATGCCATCTTCTTGGGTGCTCCTGAATCCACTCTTAATAAACTCCAGCAGGTCCAGAATGCAGTGGCAAGGCTGCTCATGGACATTCCTAGGACGCAGTCAGCTAGACCTGCCCTAAAGGCGCTGCACTGGCTCCCAGTGCGGGAGAGAGTCATATTTAAAGCACTCTGTACAGCCCATAAAATCCTTCTGGGGAAAGGCCCCCCCATACTAAAGAATTTAGCGGTCCCATATAAAGCGAGCAGAACGCTGCGCTCCGACCAAAAACACCTTCTTTTAGTCCCCAGAGTTAAAAGGGCCCGCACTAGCGGGAGAAGATTCTCAGTTAACACGGCGAAGCTGTGGAACTCGCTCCCTTTAAAATTACACGCCGAGCCTTGTACACTGCGTTTTCGCAAATGTCTTAAAACCTATCTGTTTCCTGTTTGAGTGCATTAATCTGGCCGTCTTTACTATCTGATGGTGTCTGGATAAGCGCTGGGATGCCCAAGGGTAACGGCGCGCTATATAAAATTTTAAATAAAATAAAATAAATTCACCTCTGCTGATCTTGGAGGTATGGGGTTCCTCATTTAAGCCTAAGAGACCTTCTATTATTAGAAAAACTAGCTCTTAGCAGGGGTGGGTGGTACACAAGGCGCTATAGGACCTGTTTCAACTATCATTGTAATATGATTTCGCCCTTTCTGTTTTATGGAATTGTAACAATGCTGACTGCTTAATTTCAGTTCATATGCCTGCTTACGTTAGCCAAAGTACTGCATCTTAGAGCACGTAGTTCAAAATAAACATTTTAAACTTTTCTGTGTCTCTAATTACTCACGTTGTGGACTGGTATGAGAACAAAACGAAAGAGTGTTCTTGATTCCCACCATTCCTGAGAGTACCCTAAGTTGCATGTTCTGGGTTGTCTAATCATTGGTAGCTTCGCTCTAGGATGGAGAGCTAATGAGACACTGATGCTAGTCGGATAGGGGTTCTGGGTTCTGAGGTGAGTTTCTGGTCCACCACAATTCACTAAGGTCCTGGTTTTCTGTGCATAAACAGAATCCCTGCAACATATTATGTTATTGATGTTCCCTGCAACCTATATCGCTCAAAGAGTTTCCACTTGTTGATGTTTTACAAGAATAAAAAATGCAATCAATTATTGATGAAACAATGAAATGCAAACATACCTCCACCCTGCACATCCTGGGACAAGACTGCTGGAAAGAGCTCGATGGGAAATGAGAAAGGTTTGGAGGTGAGCAAAACACTGAAACATTACCTGAAAGAACAAATAAAAAAATAAAAATTGAAAGAAGATAGATGGATATTTGAAATTGCAATAGGGACAAGCAAGAGAAGGAAATAAACTCACTAGCCCTGTGATTTTTTACAGAGCAAAAACAAGTAAAAAAATATTTTAAAAGTTTGCAAAACACTGAAAAACCCCCCACAATTTAGAACCCATAGAAACTGAAAACAGAAGCGCCTATGAATCTTATTTTCAATGCCTATGATCAGAGAAGAGGACTTGTTGCATGTATGGGAGTATTAACAACGATACCTAGTGTGTCATGACGGTGCACCAGGTGTGGTTTTCTGTAGTCATGCATTCCAATGGGATCTGGGAAGTGCAGTCTTTTTGTAACTGTGTTTAACTTGGAAGCTGATAAAGCTAAGGATGAAATGCATAATTGTCGAGACTTTCTGAATCTGTACACTTAGGAAAACCTAGGTTTTGAGCATGCATACAACACATAATGTGAAGTGTGCATTTGGATTAGAACACACAGATAGCAGACAAAAAAAAAAGTGAGAGAAAGAATCACATTAGTCCTGACATTAGGCAGGGCCATCCCCTTTCACCCATACCCTTCCTGATAGCCCCAGAGCCCCTCACATTCATCATATGCTGCTCAGAAGACATTTGGGGAACTGAAACCAAAGCCGGCAACCTGGAAATTAAGCTGTATACGGACAACATGCTCCTCACTTTACCCTCTCCAGACGTTCGCTGTCAGCACCGACGTTCACCATATCAGACTTTACAGCATTTTCCAGGTACAGAAGGAAATGGACCAAAAGGTAAGTTTTACCCTTGATGGGCTATACAACAAGGGAAGCCCTCCGTGCACATCCATTTCGGTAAATGACCAACAAGATGAAATATTACGCGTATTGATTATTGAGTATTGATTACTACCGATTTTCCAACTATGATCAAAGTCAATATGACTGCACTGACTGATCAAATGCACAGGGGTTTCAGTAAATGGATCAAACCGCAATTGTCGCTTTGGCGGACAAGTCCAAACTGTGAACATGGTGGTAGCCCAAGGTTTAACTACATTTTCTGCATGCTGCCTATACTGGTCCCGGCATCAGAACTATGCCTAATAGACGCAGCCATTAAAACATACTTGTGGCAAAGTGAGACATGCAGACTGGCCATGTCGAAACTCCAAGCCACTACTACAGGTGGGCTGAGACTTCCAAAGATGCAAATATACCATATGGCCCATCAACTCTCACAGGAAGCATATCATTCTGCCACAGATCTCGAACGCACCAATTGGGTACTCCTGAAACAACAACTGTGGGTGGGCACAGGGACCACAGGTGATATAGCTGCATCATCCCTCACAGATACCTCAAACAGAACAGCTTTGTGGACCTTGCGCTGCAGAAGCGATGAAGGGGGAAATCTTCACCTCCATCTACTCCGCCATTGGTGAGTGGTGCTGGTTTGTATCCTCTTCCTTCCCTGTTTCTCTCACAGATCGAGATCATAGACCTAGAAGTTCGCAATGTGATATTAGCAGGCAAACTAGATGGCAAATATATAGCCTGAAGGAACACTCATGCCCCCAATGTGGGACAAACTATCATCCTATTCTCCCTAATTTTCTCATCACCCGAATACATCATTACCCTATGTTACTCGGAGAAGATTGCAATTGCATGGCTGATGTCACTTTAGATAGATCACACCCCCACTGCCCATATCCCCACTACATAAAACTGCCCACACATTTCGATGATGGATTAACGATTGAGGATTTTTTGATATATGGAGACCCTCAACTCCGGAGGGCGGCTTCGACTCTTATTACTCGGGTACGCACAAGCTTTCAGTACACTTAAATACTTTCTTATGCTCGGCCAGCGTACATGCGAGAGCTAGAAGGGTCGAATATCGGGTGAAAAATACTGCGACCACGATCCGTTATTACAGATTCTGGCCTGGGCATTGTCCAGACCCCGCACTGCGACATGGAAGCTCAATACTGCGAAGCTGATGACCCAGTCTTCAGATCTACCCTAGGGAACGTGATCAGTAATTACTTTATGGAAAATACGGGTACGACTTCCTCCCCACTAGCCGAGTGGGAGGCATTCAAACTAATGGTGCGTGGTCGCAGCATCTCAGCAGTAGTAAGGACTCGGTCCCAGCTTCATACTGAGATCAATCACTTGGAGCTCCTCTTAATGAAACTGGATCTACCGACAGAGGGAGAACAGGTGCTGCATGACAGACTAAGAGCAGAAAGGGCAAAACTCCTCAAACTAGTGGAGCGACTCCCGGCATACGATTATCGAGCATTTATACAACTAGGGCACACATAGAATGTAATAAATCCGGCAGATTACTAGTGTGGTTGGCTAATCCTGATAGACAGGGTTCCCAAATATTGCAGATGCGAAACAAGGGGAGGGTGACCTGGTTTACAGGTATGCCGCGATTAATACGGTCTTTGCTGTCTATTATTCTAACATCTATGGGTGCTCTGATGTGGCCCCACCCAGCCCATGCAGGATTATGTTCTATCGGCAAGTACGAAGCAAATGACACGGGTAGTGGCTGCATCCCTAGGAGGGGACATCACAATCCAGGAGGTGAGGGGGCGAGTAAAGCCCTGGCAAGGTACCAGGCTCAGATGGCTTTACCCTGGAATTTTATGCATCTTGTGCAAACTCGCTTGCCCCAATCTTGACTACATTGTATAATGCAGCAAGAGCAGCGGGGGTCTCCCACCAACCATGGGCGAGTTCCTGTTTGTTCCACTCCACAAAAAGGGTAGAGTGACAAGGTAACATCCTAAAGACTGCTCTCCATATTAAATGTAGATTATAAACTGCTTAGATAAAATGTTGGTGACTGGGCCCCCATCTAGGTGATCTTATTCACACTGATCAAATGGGTTTTATACCTAAACCCAGTTTGATCCCTAATATTCGCCTAATGCTCCGTACCCCATTAGTGGACTATCCTAAAGCACTAGTGATCAACACTGACACAGAGACAGCATGTGACTATCGGCGCTGAGACTTTCTTGATGCTACACTGGCCAGCATGGGACTGCGGAATAGCTTCCTCACCTGGACATGTCTGCTATATTCGCCCCTGATGTCTCCGGTCCGAAATGGGGTGTGATATCAGCACCCTGTAGGGTAGAGGTTGATGCCACACAGGGTTGTCCGCTGTCGCCAGTGCCATTTGCCTTGGCTGTTGAGCCCCTGGTCCTGATGCTCTGCACCACCCATCATTATCAAGGAATATTGATTGACGACCACCCATTCTATATCTCCCTATGCGGGGAATGATCTATAAGTGTACCAGTGTGGGGAACACGCAAATGTGGATCACGCATTTAGCGCTTTGGATGATTTTAGCCAGATGTTGGAGTCCAGGTGAATTGGGATAAGTCAAATGCATTCCTGATACACGCTCCGAAAACAGCTGCTATTCTGCCAGAAATGGGGCAGGATCTCTGCTTGGAACGAGTCACATTATGCTTCCTGGGCATTCATATTTACTACAACTTGGCCGATCTTGGTCAATCTTCAACTGGCACTGATTTTTACAGATATCCATATATTTCTGGCTAACACTTCCTCTATCAGTCGCAGGCAGGGTGATACTGCGAAGATGGTTTTCCTTCCCAGTCTCTTGCATTACTTTGCAGCTCGCCCAATTTGGCTCACAAAATCCATCTTTTGGGAGATTAACAGCCTATTGATATACCTCATATAAGGCACAGGATGTCGAAGACTGGCATTAACCAAAATCCGGCTCCCCACTGATGGAGGTGGGTTAGCGGTGTCTGACTCAGAGCTTTATTGCCTGGCGGCGCACCCGAAATGGGCAGCTTACTGAAGACATTGTCGATGGGGGAGGAGGGGGCATGGTAGTGACTGGCGTACACTTTCTCTCCACCAGTACCATGCCATAGACCAGATTGATTGGTCCTAATGCTGAAACAGGCGTTAAATATTCTGGTCTCTTGCTGGATACCCTGCAATTTCAATGGGCTTGGGTTTTGCAGAGAACACAAATGAGGGTTCCGTATGTGAAGTACCTCACACTGTCGGCATTAATACAACTCTCGCATGAGGGATATTGGTCGGGGTTGCTGGAGAGAAAGGGTAGGAATATGCTATGGAACTAGTAACAGGTGGAGAACTAAGGAACTTTGTGGAACTTGCAAACAAATATACCCTACCCTCCCACCAGTATTAACTGTATGGGGCAGTGGCAGCAAACATGCGGAGGGCATGGCGGAGGACAGGTAAGAACCCCCGAAACAGAGGGGAGAAACCATGTGGAAGTAACGCCAATCCACAAGGTGGGGGTGGGGGGGATAGAGTTCTGAGAAGGTTCTGAAGAGCCAGTTGTTAAACAGCTGTAGAAGGCCCAGCGGATCCTTGCATCTATAACACTATTCAAACCATCACATAAGTAATTCCATAACAGAATACAACATGACCAATTTCTGTACACTGCTATATTACATCAAATAACAATAAACAGTAAAGGCATCCTATCTGCAGAGGCTACACATCTTCTCCCTTTTTTAACACCACACACACACACACACGCGGTGTACACCCTAAATATCGATTCCAAAATATAGACTGCCCAAAATATCGAATCAATAATATAGACTGCCTAGAATATCAAATTACCACAATATAGTAAGTCAGAATATCAAATTTGGGGTATGAAATATCGAATTCCATAATATTGAATTTAAAATATTGATTTCCATAATATCAATTGTTTTTAGTGTTATGTTTGGTAGTATATGTATTAAAATTATGTATTAATTTTGTAATGTATGTTTCATTTTGTTATAGTTAATTTTTGTGTAATTTAATTCCGTCGCGGGTTGTGAGTTTATAGGGGAATAGGTTGGGAAGTGATTTAATTATAGTAAATTAAATATCATTTTGTATTTATATGTATTGATAATTCATTGATAATTCATTAATAATTGGTAATTCATTTTTATCAATTAGTAATTATTGTTTTTATACGTAATTATTTTTTATTAATTCGTAATTAATTTTTTTAATTAGTAAGTCATTTTTATTTACTGGTAAATATCTTTTATTAATTGATTAATTGATAGTTATGTTAATTTTATTAATTTTTGGGAGCGGGTTGTGGGTTTATACGGGAATAGGTTGTGAAGTAATTTCATTGTAATAAAGTAAATATTTATTTGTAATTATATGTATTGATACTTAATTGATAATTAATTATTATTGGTAATTAATTTTTTATAATTTGTAAATAATGTTGTAATTGGTAATACATTTTTATTAATTGGTAATTATTTTTAATACATTTTTTATAGGTATTGATAATGAAATTAATTTTATTTTAATATGGAATCATTACTTTCCCTACTGTTGCACTCTCTGGAGTGGGAATAGTAATTTTTACTCCTACGCTATCCAACACTTTCCTTAATGTTGCACTCACTAGAGTGGGAATAATAATGTTTACCCTCCCGCTATTTAACGCTTTCCCTACTGTTGGACTCTCTGGAATGGGAATAGTAATTTTTACCCCTACACTATTCAACGCTTACCCTACTGTTGCACTCACTGGAGTGGGAATAGTAATGTTTACCCTTCCACTATCCAATGCTTTCCCTACTGTTGCACTCTCTGGAGTGGGAATAGTAATTTGTAACACCCCCCGCTATTCAACGCTTTCCCTACTGTTGCACTCGTTGGAGTGGGAATAGTAATTTTTTTTCCCCCACTATCCGACGCTTTCCCTACTGTTGCACTCTCTGGAGTGGAAATAGTAATTTTTACCCCTACGCAATCCAACGCTTTCCCTTCTGTTGCACTCTCTGGAGTGGGAATAGTAATTTTTACCCCTACACTATCCAACGCTTTTCCTACTGTTGCACTCACTGGAGTTGGAATAGTAATGTTTACCCTTCCACTATCCAATGCTTTCCCTACTGTTGCACTCTCTGGAGTGGGAATAGTAATTTGTAACACCCCCCGCTATTCAACGCTTTCCCTACTGTTGCACTCGTTGGAGTGGGAATAGTAATTTTTTCCCCCCACTATCCGACGCTTTCCCTACTGTTGCACTCTCTGGAGTGGAAATAGTAATTTTTACCCCTACGCTATCCAACGCTTTCCCTTCTGTTGCACTCTCTGGAGTGGGAATAGTAATTTTTACCCCTACACTATCCGACGCTTACCCTACTGTTGCACTCACTGGAGTGGGAATAGTAATGTTTACCCTTCCACTATCCAATGCTTTCCCTACTGTTGCACTCTCTGGAGTGGGAATAGTAATTTGTAACACCCCCCGCTATTCAACGCTTTCCCTACTGTTGCACTCGTTGGAGTGGGAATAGTAATTTTTTTCCCCCCACTATCCGACGCTTTCCCTACTGTTGCACTCTCTGGAGTGGAAATAGTAATTTTTACCCCTACGCTATCCAACGCTTTCCCTTCTGTTGCACTCTCTGGAGTGGGAATAGTAGTTTTTACCCCTACACTATCCAACGCTTTTCCTACTGTTGTACTCACTGGAGTTGGAATAGTAATTTTTACCCTTCCGCTATCCAATGCTTTCCCTACTGTTGCACTCTTTGGAGTGGGAATAGTAATTTGTACCCCTTGGCTATCCAACGCTTTCCCTACTGTTGCACTCTCTCGAGTGGAAATGGTAATTTTTACCCCTATGCTATCCAACGCTTTCCCTACTGTTGCACTCTTTGGAGTGGGAATAGTAATTGTTACCCCTCCCCCCCGCTATCCAACGCTTTCCCTACTGTTGCACTCTTTGGAGTGGGAATAGTAATTGTTAACCCTATGCTATCCAACGCTTTCCCTACTATTGCACTCACTGGAGTGGGAATAGTAATTTCTACCTCCCCCCCCACTATCCAACGGTTTCCCTACTGTTGCACTCTTTGGAGTGGGAATAGTAATTTTTACCCCTACACTATCCAACGCTTTCCCTACTGTTGCACTCACTGGAGTGGGAATAGTAATTTTTACCCCTCGCTATCCAACGCTTTCCCTACTGTTGCACTCACTGGAGTGGGAATAGTAATTGTTACCCCTATGCTATCCAACGCTTTCCCTACTGTTGCACTCACTGGAGTGGGAATAGTAATTTCTCCCCCCCACTATCCAACCGTTTCCCTACTGTTGCACTCTTTGGAGTGGGAATAGTAATTTTTACACCTACGCTATCCAACGCTTTCCCTACTGTTGCACTCACTGGAGTGAGAATAGTAATTTTTCCCTCTCACTATCCAACAAATTCTCTAATTTGTTTTCGCCCTCTCATGAGTTTAAAATGTGCTTTATCAGAGACCAATTGAGAGACACAACGAGGACACCACTTTTCTACCTCTCATGAGTTTAAAAGGTGCTTTACCAGAGATCGAAAGACGGACACAACAAGCACACCTCTGGATTATGGTAACCTACTATACGCCGGAATCCCAGCAAAATTACAGAAAAAACTCCAACGCATCCAAAACGCATCAGCGAGACTCATATTAGACATCCCTCGCCATGATCACATCACCGGACACCTAAAAGACCTCAACTGGCTTCCCGTCAACAAAAGAATTACTTTCCGCCTTCTCACCCACGCACACAAGGCCCTCTACAAGCTAGGACCCGAATGCCTCAACAATCGTCTGTTCTTCTACAAACCCACTCGCCAACTAAGATCGTCCAATCAAGCCCTCGCCGCAGTCCCGCGCATCCGAAAATCCACCATTGGTGGTAGATCCTTCTCCTTCCTTGCTGCCAAGACCTGGAACTCACTCCCCACTCACCTCCGCCTTACTCAAAACCACATCTCCTTCAGAAAAGAACTTAAACCTGGCTATTCGACAAATAATGAACCCCTTCCCCAAGCGCCTTGAGACCCTCTGGGTGAGTAGTGCGCTTTATAATTGCCCGAACTTGTACTTGAACTTAGTAGTGGTTATGATTGGGGTTCCAGAGGTGGCAGGCCATATTGTCGAAATCAGTTGGTCCTTAAAAAACAAGGTATAATACTGGCTTAATGCCAACCGCCCCTTACCCCCACACTGCTCAAGTAGGATCCTAACAGTGCGCAGAGCCCCCTGGATAGGAAAAGAGCGTAAAACTACCCAGGGTGACTGTGTCATAATCAATTTTGAAGACCCTCGTACTGTAGATTATATATGCTCCTGGCTGTTACAAACACATAGAAACTAAACGACTCTCCTTCTTCTATCCCCCTAGGAGTCGTGGCTGGCCAGGCCATGACAGGAACTGGCGTAGATTGGGCTACCGAGACTGGGGTGAAGAATGGGGAAATTGGGGAGGGAACATGGGAAGAGATGCAGGTTTCATGGACAATTTTATAGGGATTCCAACCACAAACAGATACAGCTGTCTAGAGATGGTTGACTGACTGACATCAACCACTAATCCACATAAAGATCAGGAAGGCTTTAGAAAGCCTGATAGTAGAAACAATCAGTTGTCTAATAGCCACCAGCTGCCCAACCTGATTGCAAAGGAAGCAAACGGAATAGTATCCCTCATAGAGGGATTCTCCTCACCTACACGGACAAACAACAATAGAGAGGAGACAGTAGCATCAATTATAAGTAGTGGCAAGGGCGAAGACAGTCCGCTACATGAAATAAGATCTTTCACTGAGGGAACCACAACTGTTGAGAGTATCGGAAACGCCTGCCCTAATATATCAACCAAATCTGACCTTGCGATCCTTAGTTGGAACGTTGCAGGACTGGAATCGAGACTATCAGATCCAGATTGGTTAAAGATTCTCTCAGATAAAGATATAATCATGTTCCGGGAAACATGGGCCACCACCAATCTGCATATAGAGGGTTTTCACTGCAATAGTATAACTGTAGTCGAACCTGATTTTGGCAGACCGATGGGTGGCCTATTAATTGGTATAAGGATTACTGCAGGTGGTAGCATTAAGGTAATACCCACTAAAAGCCAAAACATCCAAATCATTGAATATAAAAGAAAGACCCCTTTTTATGTGATTAATTTTTATAATAATGATTTCTCTTCAATCCCAAACAAAAATTTGACTGAACTTTCAAAAACTCTGTCCGACATCACTGAACCTCCAGAAAAAAGTATGGCCCAAAGGATTATCCTAGCTGGGGACTTCAATGCTAAAATTTCTAATTTGGAGCCACCCGGGATAAATACCCGAAGTGACCGAGCAACAAAAAGGGGTCAAGAACTGGACTTGCTCATCCGTGAACATATGTTAACTAACACTATGGATGTAAGCCCTACCCCCAACAATAATTATGTTCCAACATTTAGAGGCAGAGATCATTCCTCAACTGTAGATTATATTTTTATGTCACCTGAGATCATTGACAGCCTTATAGTGGCCAAGGTTATTGAGACCGCATTTGGGGATCATAATGCCTCGGTTGCAAACATCAGACTAGGGTCCTCGCCAGTGTTTAAAAGCACTGTGGGAGCCAGAGATATAATCCCCGCCACAAATAACTTAAGATTGAAATGGAGGGGGGTGGATAGTGGTAGCATACTTAATCAGGTCACAACCAAACATCAAAATCTAATAGACTCGTGCACACTATCTGATGGCAACCATCAAAGGGTAATCTCAGATTTTACTAATCTGTGTTCAGTTATAAAAACACTCTTAACTGTTCCCAACCGGAAAATAAATACGGACCCTAAGTGGTTCAAAAACAACTGTTCAGCTGCAAATAGGGCTTTGCGTAAGGCAGTGAATGCTAAGCCAAGATGCCAAATTGAGGTTAGGGAGGCAAGAAAGAGGTACAAATCTGCAATTGGGAAACGTAAGGCTATCATCTTGTCAGATCGCTGGGGGGAGCTATCAGACTCTGCATCAGGGAAAAAAGGCTCGATCTTTTGGGCTGCAGTAAAAAACATGCGTAACATGGGAACGCAAATGTCAGTAATAAGATATACCATCTCCAGCTGTCAGTGGGAAGATCCTTTTTCTAAAGTGTACGCAACACCCCCAAATGTCAGTAATAACTTTGTACCGGGCGATTTACGCTGCTTAGAGATCACCCTAGGAGAGGCCATCGCAGGCATTAAACAAAGCCTTGGCAATAAAGCTCCTGGGCCAGATGGCCTCCCTATAGACATTATCAAATGGAAACCTGAACTTTGGGCACCCATCTTGAAAAATGTCTTTAATAGCCTACCTTTAGCGCCAATACCTGACACATGGTCCATAAGCATATTAGTGCCCATTTATAAAAAAGGAGAAAGAACAGACCCAACAAATTACAGACCCATCTCGCCCCTGGACAATACTCTTAAAATCCTGGGGCGAGTTCTATACAACAGAATAAATGAGTGGGTAGATGAAACAGGGATCTTAGACTCCTGTCAAATGGGGTTCAGAAGCGGGGTTGGAACAACCGAGCAGTGTCTAAATCAAAATTTAGTAATTGGCAAATATACCATTGCTCGGTCAGTACCAATCTAACTAGCGTTCATGGACTTATCGTCCGCATTTGACCTAGCAAATAGGTCTAAATTGTGGTCAATCCTCCTGGAATATGGTCTAGACGAACCGCTTGTACATTTCCTTGCATACCTGCACACTGACACAAGGGCTCAAGTAAGGATCGGGATGGCGGGGGAAGTGTCAGAGCAGGGGTGTGTTTTAGCACCCCTGTTATTTATTATTTACATTAACGGATTAAATAAATCTCTAAAATTGGCAACTACAGATGTCCCAAAATTAAAGGGGGGATTGCTACCGACTCTGCTTTACGCAGATGATGCAGTGCTCATGGGCCTTACTCCAAATGCTTTACGCAGTTTGGTAAAAGATTTTGTTCAATACATGGAAAAACTTGATCTTAAAGTAAATTTAAAAAAATCTTTTATCATGTCCTGTGGCCAGGGGAAGAAACAACTAAGCGTTATTTCGGTAGGTTCTGATAAACTGCACTCCACTAACACTTTTCCCTACCTAGGAATGGTTTTTGCTGCGAGCGGCTCATGGAGTGGACATTTGGTCCACTCCACGAGCAAGTTCTCAAAATCCATTAATTCTATTCTTACCCTTCCACGGCCTAAGAAAGTAGGTGCCACGAAAGCAATTTAAAAATGTTTTAAATTACAATGTGTGCCAGTAGCAATTTACGGGGCAGAGATCTGGGGTCTGGGCAAAACATCGAGTATCCAGACCGAGGAAAACCGTTTCTGCAGAAAAATCCTCGGAGTACCCATTTCTTCTTCAGAATATATTTGCCACTGTGAATTGAACCTGCCATATATATCAAATTTTATCGCATCAAGACCGGCAATGTTTTGGCTTGCTATCTGGAAGAATAACCTGGCCAGCTTAACCCATGACATTATAAGAGACTGCCTTAACTGCGAAAAAGGGATGCTTTCTGGAGTTTTTAAAAAATTGAGTAGTGTAGGTAAAGGACACTTCTTCCTTGACCCTAGCAAAATTGAGCTCAAAGACAAAAATAATCTAAAGTCTGCACTGTATGCACTTTATAGTAAAGAAAGATTGGCGAAGGAATCAACCAAACCAACAATCCAGGTTTATGTGAATAAAGATCTGCACATACAACCAATTCCATTGTACCTTATGTTGCTAATGACAAACTGGGAAAGATCCTTACTTTTTCGCTTAAGGGCTGGCACTGTTAGATTTATATTATGTTTCCCATTCGGTTACTCTTTCTTAAGATCTGGAAATAAATTGTGTCCATGTGATGATATGAGCTTGCAAAATGACCTACACTTCTTCTTTTTTTGCAAATTTTATCAAAAATATTTTAAATGGTTCTTAGCACTGTATTTTAAGAAGCACAGACCACTTTCTCTGGAGGAATCAAATTTGATGTTGCTAGCTTTGAACAATGAAGAACTGATATTCCGCACTAGCACTTTTTTAAGAGTTATTACTCATGTACGGAAAACAATGGAGCACCCTTAGCAAATTTCTGAACTGTTGCTGCTAATCGGTTTGTACTTTATAATGTGTTGTTTTTAAATATATCTGTAATCATGGTCATTTTATTAATTGGGATTGTATTTTGTATTGCTTTTATGAATTTGCAAAAATTCGAATAAAGATTTTGAATCTAATCGAATAGTTTTTTTACATAGTCCGCCACTAAAACTTGCTAGTACCAATGGGTACTCCATAAAATGGGACAAAGTGGTGCCTGCGGACTTTTTACAAACTCTAGTTAGAAATACTTATGAGGATATCCAGACTTATCTCTCAACCAAAGACGACCACCAGATAGTTATTAACTTGTTTACTAAAATCCTATTAGAGATAAAAAGACTTTTGACAAGGGCACCTAGACACGCCTCTCAAAACAGACAAGGCTGGTTTAATGAGAGTTGCACTAAGGCACTTAAAGCACTAAAAGAGGCCTTACACATCATCCCAAGATCACAGGTAAAAATCCAGACAGCCAGGCAATGCTTACCGTGCTGCCTTAACAAGCAGGGAAAAACAACTCAAGAAGGATGCATGGCTGGCACTTCAGGAGGCAACCGACAGGAGGGACAATACAGCCTTTTGGAAGGCAGTAAATGCCCCCTTCCTGCAAAGCAACCAGGCTGCTAAAATAGATCTACTAATACCTGGTGACACCTGGGTCACACACTTTAGTAGCTTATACGATAAAGCGGAACCTATGGATCCTGGGAACGTACAGAGAACTGACTGTGGTGCATCTACAGGGCAAAAAATACCCAGTCCAGTTCCATTAGGTATTACATTTGAATGCGAGGAAGTCCTTATGGCATTGAAGGAAAGTCCTTCAGGGAAGGCCCCCAGCTCGGACTGTGTCCCCATAGATGAATACAAATCAATGATTGATCTATGGGCACCCCTGCTCACTAACGTGCTAAGCTCTTTGAATACCTCCGGCTTTATCTCAACCTGGCCAGAGGCTATTGTAGTGCCGATTTCCTAGAAAGGTGACAGGAATGACCCTTCCTATTACCGGCCAATTTCACTACTCGATGCCCTGATGAAGGTTGCCAGGAGGATTATTTTAAACAGAAAACAGGAGTGGACTGAAGAGCACGATGTAATCTCGAATTTACAATATGGTTTTATAGCAGGCAAAGGAACCATAGAACAAGGCTTAAACCTAGCCCTAATAATAGCCAAATACACTCAGGCAAATAGAGGAAACCTCTTTATGACCTTCGTGGACTTAAGTTCCGCATTTGATTGCGTAGCCCATGAGCTGCTCTGGGCGATACTTTCTGAGAGCGGCTTAGATAATCACATCCTCCTGTTCATTAAAGAACTCTACAAGGGGGCAGGAGCACGAGTCAGGTACAGAAGGGGGGATAAGTGCTCTGATAAGTTCCAGATCCGCAGAGGAGTAAGAGAGGGGTGCATCTTAGCACCCCTGCTCTTTACCCTATACATAAATGCAGTTGGTCAACATCTTAACGGAGCATACCATGACCACCCTACCATTAACGGGATTCCAATCCCCATACTACTATATGCGGATGATGCCGCTATAATGTCACAAACAAGGGTAGGACTACAAAGGGCAGTAGGGAAGTTCACTGAGTTTATGAAAAATAGAGGTCTACATGTAAATGTCTCCAAAACTTTTACCATGTCCTGTGGAACTGGGACTAGAAAGAAGCAATGCCCAATTTTCCTGGACGGTAGAAAAGTGGAGAACACAGATAGGTTTTCATACCTTGGCATCAATTTTGATAGAAAGGGCACTTGGCAGGCAGCCGTAATGGCAAGGGGCCTAGCGTTCTCCAGGGCTACGGGTGCACTGATTAATTTTGCGAAATAATTAGGTGGAAGGCCGGTTAAGGCCCTCTTACAGATCTATAAAGCCAAATGTATATCAACTGGTACTTATGGCGCTGGGATCTGGGGGATTGAGCATGCAGACAGTCTGCAATGCTCCGAGAACTTTTTCCTTCGTTCCCTCCTAGCTGCTCCTCGGGGCACAGCAACATATGTGGCCCACAGTGAATTAGGTCTTACATATATCACGGACACCATCAATTCCTCACCTATTTCACTGTGGCACAATGTCTGGGCAAAGCAGGAGACTAGCTTGAACAGGGAAGTTATAAAAGATTGTCTCAGCTTGGCCGGTGCTGATAATATCAAGTGGCTTAAATACGTGAGAAATATGCTCACTGACATTGGGCACCCGGAATTCTTTACTAATCCGGCAACTACCCTTAAAAAATTGGTCTTACAGTACCTGGATAACAACAGATGGCCTGTAGAAAAGGGTAAGCGAATGGTCGCAGAGCATCAATTGACCATTATCACTGAAGGGGTACAAAGTATTAACCTTAGAACCATCCCCCTTCACTCGTATGCTCTTGACCCGCTTTCGTACCGATACTTTTTTTAGATTAGTCACTTTCCCACAACGTAACAATTGGACTAAAAATATAGAAAACTGTCCGTGTGATAACATCTCATCCCAGTCTAACATCTACTGCATATTATACTGCAGGTTCCATTTGCTCCCGAGAGAAAGTTTCTTGAAACCCCTACTGATGTTTTTGGGCATACGAACCTGCAGAGTGGCCTATTACAAACGGAAAACCCTAGAAAATGCATATGTCATTAAAGTTGCATCTACTTATCTAAAAGCGGTTGTCAGGGTCAGGACCTCGGTGCAACCTTAGAACAACCGGTAAATAACTAGATTTGCAAATGTTATTATCTGTTATTAACATCAATTTATTCTGTTTTTGTGAGTAAGTGTCCCGAGTACTGTATTACTTTTTAGCTATTTTTAATGTATCTATTTTTATATGCCAAACGCATTTTATCATGCTGTTCTTAATCTGTATGCTTTTATGATTGTCTTTACAAATCGAATAAAGCTTTATGAATTTGAATTTGAACTTATCACCTCTTACCAACAATCCACCTTTCAAAGATAACTCATCCGCCACCTTGCAATAAGATTGCAGAGAAGTCTCCAAAGTTTTTTCCCCCAAATTTCCCAAAATTCATGACCTTGGTCAATACAGTATCCTCCCTCAACCGATCACACAATTCCATTAAATTGGAACAAATGACCAAATCTTCACTTTATGCAATGATACATGCCTCAATTTCTTCATGTAAATCTACTGAACACATATATAGTGGTAACAAAGACCGAAAGTCCACTCTAATGTTCTTTCATCCTGCAATTTGAATCACACTAAAACTCCAATAATTTGATAGATAATCTGGTTGAGGATCTTAATCTGGATCCTAGACAAAATAGCAACGAGTGGTCTGTGATCGGTCCTCAAGCTACATTTTCTTTTCAAGAGATATGGCTTACGTTTGCCGACACCCCAAACGCATTCCAACATTTCACTTTCGATTACAGAATATTGTGTTTCCAAATCTTTCATGCTTCTGGAAGCAAACCCTACAGAGACTTCCGTCCCATCCATTACTTGTAGCAAAAAAACTCAATGCCATATTGTAGGAAACTGGCTATATATATATACTACACAAAAATGAGGTATAGTGTGTATAGAGACCAAGTGAACCCAGAGGTAGGCAGAGGTTAAAGTTGGATAGAACCTTACTCTCTAAATTGTTAGCTTGGTCGAGCAGTAAGGCAGTATCAGAGGACAGTGTTAAGCATTTGATGTACACACTCAGTCAGCAAATGACAAATAAACATTGCACAGGTATGCATTAAATACTTTTCAGTAATAAGTTACTGGATATAGAACAGTTCTGAAAATGCAATAGATATTGTACTTTGTTTGATTTACAGGGTATGCAGAAGGATGCAACAGTTAGCAAATCCAGCACATTGAAATGAATATGCTTTTTCAGTAAATTACAGGTAAGTTACTTTCTACGTTACTTTTCTTACTCAAAGCTGGATACCTAGATTCAGCACTTGGACATTTCCTGGAAACAGGTACGTAAATACGTTTCGGTTATTCAAATGATTTAAACAAAATATTTTTAGGTTTCAAAACTCCACACTTAGAAACTTTTTGGAGAAAAAGTGTCAATGTTATCCTATGGAGAGAAAACAGGTTAACAGTCCATAGGTAAGTAATCGACTGTGGGAGTTAATGTTCTGGGGTTAGACGCAGGGGTCCCCCATGGTCAGTGTTGCACTGTTGTTACACCCTCGGCACTGGGGCGGCGGGGTGCAGAGTGTTGAGGCCCACTGTTATCCAAAGGGGGAGAGGGGGTCTCCGGATGGTGGCTGCTGGCAAGCAGGTCACTGCGTTTGTGAGAGCAAAGCTCCTAGGGTTAAGGTCAGGGCAAATTGGGAAACAAAGTAGCACAAAAGGTGCACCCTCAGCAGCACTGGGCCGGCCGGGTGCAGAGTGCTGATTCGACGTTGGGCGCCCTGTTTTTTTCTATGGAGAACCTCAGACAGGGAGAGGAAGGACTTCTGGGTGCGGCCACCACTGGGAGAGGTAAGTTGGGAAGTTAAGGATTGGTTAGTCACCGTTGGTTTGGGCACACAAGGCCGCGGGGCGTCGGGTGCAGGGGTGACTTCTGGGGTCGGATCTTCTTACCAGCTCCTGGTCGTGTTTAAGGGGGCCTTCTGGATTTAGGCTGCATTCCTCGGCTGGAGGCTTGAGGCAGGTCAGGGGTCACCGCGTCTCGGGTCAGGATCGCCAGGGTGACCTCCTTGTGGTATTTTTCCACTCGAGTTCGGGCCTGGTTCGGCGGGTGCAGAGTGGGCTGTATTTACGGTCCCTGACTGCTGCCAGGGGTTGCTGTTTGAACAAATCCAGTGTTCACGGGAGATTCAGTCTTTGAAGTGTAAGCAGGTCCTCCGTGGTTTTGAGGTTGCTGGCTGCAGGACACACCGGGATTTTGCAGGAGCAGGTTCGAGGGGAGACAGGCCTGTAGGATTGGGGCAAGTTAGTGGGCGCTGTCCTCTTGTTAGCTCTGCACGGTATTTCGGTCCTTATTCTTATCTTTTTTTCTTGTCGTTTCTGGATCCGAGGAAGTGAGGTTCAGGGTGCCCCCTTAATACTAGATTTAGGGATTTTACAGGTAGGTAAAGGGCATGGACCATTGGGTCCATTCCCTGGAGTGGGTACACCCCCTATTCTGCCACTCTCCGGTGGGAGGGCGGCTGAAGCCTGTCCCTGGTTGTATGGGTCCCCCATCCTCAAGATGTTGGGGACTCGAGGCTGTGCTTCAACCCGCTTCCCCCACCTGAGGGGTGGAGTTGGCAACACCTCTCTTCCTCACTTGTTTTTCCCGCCCTAAGTGGGGGGTAGAACCACTAGTGACCAGTTGCTGAAAGCAGCAAATTGTCTGGAGAGGCTCACAAAGGCGGTATGCCTTTGCAGGGCTCGACAAATCCACTCGCCCGCTCGCATTTGCGAGGGAGAATGGATGAGGTCGAGCTATTTTTAGGTCCTACTCGCCCTTTCTGGCGAGTAGGAAAAAAACTAACTTTTGTACTCTGTCTTTGAAAACGGAGCGAAAGTGACAATATAACAAGATTTAAAGGCATTTTTATTGCTCACAAAGGGACTAAGCAATAAAGATGCCTTTAAATCTTATTAACTTGTCACTTTTGCTCCCATTTCAGAGACAGAGGTCAAGTAGGTTGCAGTTGGGTCGAGGGGATTTTCCAAGTTACTAGACCTGCAGGACGAGTACATTTTTTCAGATTTGTCGAGCCCTGCTTTGAATCTTTTCCTTCGTGAACCCTGCCCATCCTGGAGGAGGAGGCTTGGTACCTCGGCCCAGCATGTGCATTGTTTCAGGTCCCCGAGAGCAGCAAGCTCTCGACCCAGGGGTCCAGAAACATGTCTGGTGGTGGCAGCCTAGGCAGCCACTCAGTCAGGTCACTAGGAGTTGGTTGAGTTTCAGGGGCATCTCTAGGATTCCCTCTTTGGTGCATTTTACATTAAATCCCACACTGGCATCAGTGTGGGTTTTATGTGCTGAGAAGTTTGGTAACAACCTCTCAGTTTTTAGTGTATCCATTATGGTGTTGTGGATTTCGTGATGACAAACTCCCAGCACCATATACTCTTAATGGCAGCACTGCACTTACAGTGCCCTGGAATGGCCCTGGGTACTGTAAGGGCACAGGGCTCATGCACTTTTACCCTCACCACTGGCATAGGGCAGCCAGCTAGAGGGGTGACTGGTCTATGCCAGGGCAGTGGTTTGTGAGCAGGGCACACAGAGATGTTTGCCATATCGACTCTTCACTTTGTTCTGTACCAAGACACGCAGCCTGCAAGGGCAGTGTGTGAGTGTCAGGGTACAGGGCCTCTAAGGGTGGCACAATAAGTGCTGCAGCCCTTAGGGGTCTTCTCTGGTCACAGTGCCCTTGGTACATGTGGTACCATTTACAAGGGGCTGACATGTGGCCAGAGATGCCAATTGGGGTTAGGCTTCAAAACAGTTTTAGGGAAGAAACATAGGCCCTGGGAACCTGATTAGCAGGAGCCCAGGGCACACTCTGTCAAAGAACATCAGCAATTCATCAAAAAGTGGGGGCATACCATGCAAGAAAGAGGGCACGTTCTCACACAACCACCCCCAAATGAAAGAAGATTAGACTAACCTTTCCCCTAGAGAGTCTTCATTGTGTAAGTGGAAGAACCTGAAAAGTCCATCTGCATTAGCATTGGCAGTCCCAGGTCTGTGTTCCACTTCAAAGTCTATTCCCTGTAGGGAGATGGATCACCTCAACATTTTAGGATTTTCTCCTTTTATTTGCATTAGCCATCTGAGAGGTCTGTGATCAGTTTGAACTAGAAAGTGAGTACCAAACAAGAATGGTCTCCACTTCTTCAGGGACCAAACCACAGCAAAGGCCTCCCTCTCAATGGCACTCCAATGCTGCTCCCTGGGGAGACGCCTTCTACTTATAAAAGCAACAGGTTGGTTTTGGCCTTCATCATTGGTCTGGGATAGGACCGCTCCTTTCCCTAGCTCAGAGGCATCAGTCTGCACTATGAACTGCTTGGCATGATCTGGAGCCTTCAGAATTGGTGCTGAGCACATTGCTTCTTTCAGGGTGTCAAAAGCCTTTTGACAACTAACTGTCCAGTTTACCTTTATGGGCATTTTCTTGGAGGTGAGTTCTGTGAGGGGAGCCACAATGGACCCATATCCCTTCACAAACCTACTGCAGTACTTAGTCAAGCCAATTAATGCCCTGACTTGGGCCTGGGTTGTTGGCAGGTGACAGGGGCATTTTTTAAACCAAAGGACATAACAGATTTCTCCTAGTGCTAAAAGTGCTCTAACAGTTTAGCAGAAAAGCAGTGAGGGACGCACACATTACTAATTGATCAGGACAAATCTCAGTAGTGTTCAAATATTCTTCAAATTGTATTAAACAGCAGGTCAGAATGCACAATCCATTGTGCACATATTTTTCATACAGCAGCGTAGTGTGTACAGATTCCAGAGTACAGTAAACATCACTGAAGTGTACACTGATTTCTCCTCGAGTAGTAAAAGGCTTTGCAGCGTCCCATTGTTTCTCAAGGTGCAGCAAAGAGTAGTGCAGTGTGCACATATATCTCATTGTGTGGTAAACTACATGCAATGCTTTATCATAGTCAATTACAAGAAATGAAGCGTATACACAGAGCATAGTAAAAAGCAGTGCAGTGTGCACAGATTCGTCAGTACAACGAAAAGCAGTGCAGCCCATATATTGCCGTCACACAGAAAAAACAGTGCGGTGTGAACAGATTACTCAGTGCAGTAAATGCAGAACAGTGTGCACAGATCCCTCATATTGCAGTATGATGCAGTGCAGCATGCACAGATTTCTTATAGTGCAGTAAGATGCAGAACAGTGTGCACAGATCCTTCATATTGTAGTATGATGCACTGCAGCGTGCACAGATTTCTTAAAGAGTAGTAAGATGCAGAACAGTGTGCACAGATCCCTCATATTGTAGTATGATGCACTGCAGCGTGCACAGATTTCTTAAAGTGTAGTAAGATGCAGAACAGTGTGCACAGATCCCTCATATTGTAGTATGATGCACTGCAGCGTGCACAGATTTCTTAAAGAGTAGTAAGATGCAGAACAGTGTGCACAGATCCCTCATATTGCAGTATGATGCAGTGCAGCGTGCTCAGATTTCGTAAAGTGTACTAAAAGCAGGGTGGACAGATTTCTCAATGCACTAAAAAGCAGCGCAGCATGCACAGGTGTCTCCCAGTGCAGTAGGATGCGGTGTAAAATGCATGGATAGTGCAGTAAGATCAGTGCAGCAGGCAGTGATTCCTCACAGTGCAGGAAGATGCAGTGCAACAGTGCAAGGATCTCCTCTTTAACACAAATGATGCCCACAAACACCCCGATGCCGGAAGGAAAGCCCTCCAGGGTCCCCGGATAGAAGAGCCCCGCTCAGCCCCAGGGGCCCCCGGATAGAAGACCCCAGCTCAGGCCCTGGGGCCCCTGGATAGAGGAGCCCAGCTCAGCCCCAGGGGCCCCCAGATAGAAGAGCCCTGCTCAGCCCCAGGGGCCCCCGGATAGAAGAGCCCAGCTCAGGCCCTGGCGCCCCTGGATAGAGGAGCCCAGCTCAGCCCCAGGGGCCCCCAGATAGAAGAGCTCAGCTCAGGACCTGGGGCACCGAGATAGAAGAGCCCAGCTCAGCCCAAGGGGCCCCCAGATAGAAGAGCCCTGCTCAGCCTCAAGGCTCCAGGATAGAAGGGCCCAGCTCAGCCCCAGGGGGTCTCAGATAGAAGAGCCCAGCTAAGCCCCAGGGGCCTCCAGATAGAAGAGCCCAGCTCAGCCCCCAGGGTCCTCGGATAGAAGAGCCCAGCTCAGCCCCAGGGGTCCCGGATAGAAGAGCCCAGCACAGCCCCAGGGGCCCCCGGATAGAAGACATACATGCCAACATTTCAGGAGAGCAAAGTGGGAGATTAAAAAAAAAAATCGGGAGAATGGTGCCTTGAATCGGGTTACTGGCATGTATGGGCTTTGGAAGTGGCTGCTGTAGGATCGGACATTTGAAACATAAATGCACGTTTTTCTCTTACCTTTCAGAAGCATGGAGCATAATGGCAGGCAGTGAGGGTGATGCAACTGTTGGGCACTGGACTGGCAGGCTGTTGGCAGTGCATGCATCCCCCACCCCCCTGTGGCAGCCCGGGCTGAAACAGCCCCCCCCCCTCCCCAGTACTTTGCAGGTCGTTAAAAGACGATTCCCTTGTTAATGACGCTTTGTTGGTTTTTCAACCCTTCGAGAGCCCCTGCATCGCCACTATTTGCTGGAAGAATTAGCACTTAACACAATAACAAGCCCTGTCAGCTGAAACCCTCGAGGAATCGGGTTTTTGCTTGCAGGAATCGGGAGGCGGGAGACTACCCTTCAAATCGGTAGTCTCACGCCTGAATCGGGAGGGTTGGCATGTCTGAGAAGAGCCCAGCTCAGCCCTGTGTAGAAGAGCCCAGCTCAGCCCCACCAGGGGCCTCCGGATAGAAGAGCCCAGCTCAGCCCCACCAGGGGCCCCCGGATAGAAGAGCCCAGCTCAGCCCGGCTCCTGCAGAGATTCCCTCCAGGATTGTTCAGTCTATTTCTACAAACACAGCAGAAGGTGCTGACAATCTCCTACCTGAGTAGAGACCTGTGCAGACGTGTCCAGGCTCTCTCCTCCACCTGGGCCTGGGGGGGGGGGCAGATCTGGGGTCTGAGAGGGGCAGATCTGAGGTCTAGGAGGGTCTGAAGATGAAGGTATCTGCCCACAAGACAGGGCTCCTTCCTCCATGCAGTAGGCTACACACACACAGTGAGAGGCCGGAAGTGATGTCACCACCGCTGCTCGTGCTGTCTCTGCCGCCGCTGACCCGGAAGAGGAAACCCTTCTCCCTTTCATGCAATGTGCAGTTAAGTAGATTCATCAGCAGGAGAAGAGCGCCCTCTGGTGGCGGCTAACGGAACCGCCGCCTCCAGGCTCCAGCAGTGAATACATTTCACACAAACAAGCACTTTTTCCTGTAAAGACCTGGGTGTTTTAGATTTCTAGATGCGACAGACAGGGTTGACACCTAAAAGCAGCTGAGATGGCAACACTAGTCACAGACATGGATGGTCTTAAGACACACAATACAAATACGGCATTTGCAATCCAGCGGGCCACACAGATGTGGCATTACTAGGCTGTCAGGGCGATGGATATGAAGTTTGTTTTAATTGCAGGAATTATTCATTTTAGGGAATCTTGGTTGTGTTAATGTATTTTTATAATTGCGTTGGCTGGTCTGTTTTAAAGCAGGTTTGAGTGGGAGCCTGACTCGTGCATAAGCTAATATTTAAACACAGAGTTACATAATATTTGTTTTGGGTGAGTGTCCCAGATGGTATTTATGTATTATGTATGTACAGCGTGATTATAAGAATGATTACATTAATTCAGAAGTGGAGTTTTAAGTGTGATTGTATATTTCATGGCGTAAAAAATTTGTTTCAAAAGGATTAAACATTTCTGAATGAAATACAGATTGTGAGGATGGATTTTAGATGGAACTGACCAGGATTTAACTACTCGGATGTTTCATAGGTGGGGACTTTTCCACTGGTACACCGGACAGCTTGTGGTGTTCTCCATGCCCAGGGACTCCAGGTGTTGTACACTTTTTGGGGTGTCTTTTTAGGTCTCACCTACGCAGCGCACATGCGCTGCATAGGAGACCTTTAGCCGTCGTTCAGCTCTATTTTAAGCACTGCACTCGTGCTTGTGGCGGCATACACCTTGCAGGAGCGCACAGGGGCACACCACAAGCACGAGTGTGTCCTTCGAAAAAGAGCAGACTACTCTCCGAAGCGCGCGCCTCGCTTGGCCTCTCCATCTTGCTTACGCTTCTTGCTTCACTTTCCCTTTGTTTCACTTTAAAGTTTATTATTTGCGGATTCATTTTTTTACATGTATAAATTATTCATTGACATTTGCAGATTGAGACTCACTCACCGTTCACAAGCTCATACAACTTTATTGAGGCTTTGAGCCAGCGCACTGATAGAAATGAGCCCTGCACCTTTGAGGTCTACCAGGGTTATGACGTTCGCGTCACGTTTTCACGTCCGGTTTCTACATAAACATACTATGTTTTCTTGCGTGCATTGACTACTTTGTTGGTTTCAGGTTATATATGGATGGCGGTTACAGATGCACTGGTAAAGAATGCTTACATGTCTTTTTTCTGGGACTTTTTCACTACTGTGACTTGGTCTCGTTTAAACATTTGTTGCCATGTGGGATTAGATTCCAGCTAAGCCAATCTCCAATCATAATAGCTTTCACGGGTAGGGGTCATGCATTTTTTGTTAAATTATACAATTATTCCTAGACTCTTGTATTTACTACTCTGGACTGCATTTTTACAGGGTGGAATATTCCATCTGTACTGTTTTCTATCTTTTGATCAGGTTACCGCGCATCCCTGTGTCCCCTTACCAGTTTCTGATTTTTGCTTAAGAATTTGGGGACTCCGTGTGCTTAGCTGGTGAGTTTTAGCTACCTACGGATCATTTCACCATAGGGTTCATTCTAATTCTCTAGTAACATTTTAATGCCTATTTGTTTTCAGTTGGAATGGGACATATGATGTCCCATTCTGCCTTTCATCCACGTTGAGTTCCTTAGGTATTGTAGTACAGCGATTAGCATGGCCAATAGGTCTCGCTTTTGGGACCTAATAAATAGTTAGTTATGCAGCACAATATCCTTGGTGCAACAACATTAACTGTTGCATGGCTAAACACTTATAAGGTCCCAAAGGCAAGACCTGTTGGCGATGCCAATGCTTGTTTGTAATTGATGCAACAGAGTTCTTGATGAGAAAGAACATGTTTGTCGTGGCCCATTTTGGGTCTTTTTTTTTCCTACGTATGTTTCTGTTACCCGACTGGTGAACACATTGATCCACCTTGTAGTTGCTTTTAAATTAAATAACCGAACATGAACTGATGAATATTTTTGGAGATGGTCTTTTGGCATGAATGTACCACTGACTGTTTTTGGTTGTGGTTACTCTATTAATAGTACTTTTGGGAGATTCTGTTGGTAACTTTTTTCAAAGCCGACCAGTCATGCTTGCATTGTGTGTCCTGGCTCACAAATTAAAGAAAAGCCTGCTGGAGTGAAAAAAAAAAATAACAATGATTGCGTTCAGTACACAGTGCATTTATGAGATTTTAAAAAAATATTTGATAATTAAATATACTTTTCAGATGGTGAAATAGTCCGCCAAGCATTGCAAAGGAAATATTCCATAAGAGGAGGAATAATCACACTAAAGAGCCACTAGCTTGAAGTGAGAAGGATATTCTCCTTTGGGTGGATCCAAAGCTCACTCAGTGCACAACTTGATAACAACAGGTGCAGACGCGGACCGTGCAGGTAACAACGGTGGGCGGTGAGATCAGGTTGGGGGGATTTCGAGGGACGATGCTGAGGGAAAATTAAATAAATAACTAATTTTCCTTCAGCAACGTCCCTCAAAATCCCCCCCAACCCGGCCTCCCCACCCCAATGCTGTTACCTGCATGGCCCGCGGCTGGACACGTGTGCACAAACCAGCGCCATCAAGCTAGACCTAAAACGCATAAGACACCATCATGGTTAGTTGATCAGGAGACGTATGTCTGGGTAAAACAAACCCTAATTGAAGATCTTTATTTTAAAGAAAACAACAAATTATTATAACTCATGCACCTCCACACAGAGTGTATTCAGTAGCCAAGCTTCTCTAACTATAACTTGCCACTCTACCATGCACTCGGTTCTCACAAAAGATTTGATCTGCAATGTCATTTCTGTTCTTGTAGACAGCATAAGCAAGATATTATAAAACAGTAGAAGTAGTTCATGGAGAAGGCACGAGTTATAGTTACTGTAGTGTGTCTACTGAGTCAAATACTTTGGGGCCCTATTCACAAAGGTAATCTGAGACAAAAGTCGAACTTTACGACTTTTGATATTCACATCGGTAATTTTCAAGTCGTAGCTTTTCGTCTGCAGTTGGGCAGGAATCTCCGGCTGTGGCCATACCCTCCGCACCCAGGCTGTACTCTCCGCTAAAGCCGTACTCTGGGTCAGGCCGGATGAAGTGTAATCAGGGGGCTGGAATGCAATTTTTACAAAAAGGAACATTAGGAACGTGTGGTAAATGGTAATGGAGGCCATGAAATACAGTTTGTGCAGGGAAAAGGGTGTGACCGGATACTAGATCATGTCCCAGAAAAGTTTGCTCATTTGCATCATGGTACATGCAATGCACAGTTTGCACTTCCCTCAGTGATGGCTGTAGTATCAGCACTGCAGTAAACACTAAGGGGTGATTCTCGCCTGACTGCGGACATAAAGATATGAATCGTAAATTACCTCTGTGAATACCAAAAGTCATAAAGTTAGATTTTTGTCTCAGATTGCATTTGTGAATAAGGCCCACTGTGTATGGTGGTGTGCGAGTTTTAATAATTTACTGCTGTCTTGTGAATTATAAATTAAAGGTATACGTTTAGAAATTTGGGTTCTGTGTGGTTTCCGTTTGGTTTGCAGATAAAGAATAAATACATTTATATTAAAGGTGGTGTCTAAATTATAAGTTTAAGGCACACCTACAACTTATTAATTACATTAGCTTTTTTGCACACCTGAGTATTGTATTGTTTATTGGCGTTTAGATATGTAGTTACCTTTGTTTTTCAGATATGACTGCTTGGGGACTGTTTTACAGAATATTTGCACATTGCTCATCTTTGCACAAATTGCCTTTTGCACATTGGATGTTGCACAAATAGCTATATTCTGCATTTGAAAAAAACTATTTTGTATGCGTGTATGCAACTTTTTAATGTTATTTCATGTATGATCAATTACACAATGTATTGGATAAATTTTATCAATTATTTTAATGTATCTTTTAACTTAACCTGTGTGTACTTTTATGGATGCTTTTGACTTCCGAATAAAGATCATTTGACTTTGACTTGAACTTAATAATTCCTAATGCTTGTGTATTTTCATTTTGGTGTGTATAGAAAGAATAAATAACAGTTTCCTAACTATAAAAATGGTTTACCCTTTTGCTTTTTCTATGAATTTCAATGGTGATTTATTTTTAATAAAAAGTATGTTTCAAATCATACAGTTTACTGTGGTCAATTAGACTGTTAGTAAATGGAGTATAGTAGAGTAGAGTGGAGGAGAGTGTCGTACAGAGTACTGTAATAGAGTACAGTGTTGTGGAGTTGTGGAATAGAATGGAATGTGGTACATTGGAGCGGCTTACAGAGGAATAGTGTAGAGTGGAGTGGTGTACAGTGGAGTAAATTGTTATACAGCCTGGTTGCATGATATATATTACTGTGGTGTGCAGTACACTAGAGTAGCAGGCATTGTATAAAGTTGAGTAAATTGTTATAAATTGGAAAGGCATTGTCTACAGTACAGTGAAGTGGTGCCTTAGAGTGTTGTAAAGTGTTGTAAAGTGGAGTAGATTGCTGTACACTAGGGTGTTAGGGCATAAAGTGGAATAGAGGTTGTGCACGGTAGTTTAGGTGCATAGAGGGGAGTGAATTGTTATAACTTGCAGCAGTGTTTTCTACAGTATAGTGAGGTGGTGTGTTTAAGAGAGGTGGAAAGTCATAGAGTGTTGTACACTTGGGTGTAAGAACATACAGTGGAATAGAGGGTTGTTCAGTGCCATAAAGTGGGGTAAAGTGCCGTACAGTGAGGTAGAGTGTAATAGAGTCCAGTGAAGTGCTGTAGTATTGAGTGTAGCAGCGTGTTCTAGAGCACAGTTGCATGGAGTTGTGCTCAGTTAATGGTGTAGTATAGGGTGGAGTCAAGTGTTGTAGAGTGGAGTGGTGTTTGGTCCGGTGGTGTGGACTGGTGTGTTGCAGAGTGTCCGAAAGTGTTGTAGAGTGGAGTAGAGTAGAGTGTCACAGAGTGGATTAAAGTGTTGTACAGTGGAGTGGTGCGGAGTAGAGTAAAGTGAGGTACAGTATGGTATAGTTGAGTGGCATAGAGTAGCATACAGTGGTGTGGCATAGAGTACAGTAGTGGGGTTGAGTGAATACAGTGCAGCAGTGTCTCATATTAACTGTGGTGGAGCAGCATAGAGGGAGTTGTGTAGAGTGTCATAGAGTGATGTATAGAGGCGTAAAGTGATATAGCATTAAATAGAGTGCTGGACAGCGGCATTGAGAGGCTTTACATTGTTTTACAGTGTAGTATAGTGTGGTATACACTTCAATTGCGTACAGTGGAGTGGCGTAGAGTGGTGTGGCATACACTGGAGTGCCATAGAGTGGAGTGGGGTAGAGTGAAGTTACCTACAGTGGAATAGCGTAGAGTACAGGGGAGAGGTGTAGAGTAGAGTGGGGTAGAAAGAATGAGGTACATTGGAATAGTGTTGAGTAGAGTGGTTTGGAGGGGAGTAGCTTCCAGTGAAATAGCGTACAGTATGGAATCATACAATAAAATAGGGAACAGTGGAGTAATGTAGAGTGGAGTGGCATACACTGAAGTGCCTTAGAGTGGAGTGGCATAGTGTGGAGTGGCGTACACAGAAGTGGCCTAGAGTAGAGTGGCATACACTAGAGTGCCTGAGAGTGGATTGGCGTAGTGTGGAGTGACGTACACTGAAGTGGCTTAGAGTGGAGTCGGCATAGTGTGGAGTGACGTACACTGAAGTGGCTTAGAGTGGAGTCGGCATAGTGTGGAATGGCGCACACTGAATTGGAATAGTGTACACCGGGGGGGAATGAAGGGGAGTTGGGTAGAGTGGAATAGCATAAAGTGGTGCACAGTGTGCTGTAGTGTTGTACAGTGGAGTGGGGTAGACTATAGTGCCGTATAGAAATATAGGGTACTGTGGAGTGGCATACAGTGGAATAGCGTACAGTGGAGTGGTCAAGAGGAAAGTGGCATAGAGTGGAGTGTCGCACATGAAATAAAGTCCTGTCCAGCGTTGTGCATTGAAGTGGCGTAGAATGACACAGAGTGGATAAGCGTAGAGTTTAGGGTCATAGAGTGGAGTTGCCTAGAGTAGAATATTGTACAGTGGAGAAATTTCTAAATCGACCAGACCTCGATAAATAAAGTTGTGGAGAGGAGTGGTGTAGAGTAGAGTGGGGTAGAGAGGAGTCGGGTAGAGTGGAATAGCGTACAGTGGAGTGGTGTAGAGGGGATGATGTAGAGTAGAGTGGCATACACTGAAATATCAATTAGTGGAGTCTCCAAGAGTGGAGTGGCATACAGAGGAGCTACTCACACTGGAGTGCCTTAGTGTGGAGTGGTGAAGCTTTAAGATAGCACACATTGGAGTGGCATACAGTGGATTTGTGTGCAGTGGAGTTCAGTACAGTGGAGAGTGGAGTGGCATGGCATGTTGTAGACTATAGTGGTGTGGAGTAAAGTAGAGTGCAGGGAAGTGGAGTGGAGTGGCGTAGCATAAATAAAGTAAAGTGAATGTGAATGTTCTGTCTTAGTTGCAGGTGCTGCAGAACACGGCAGCCAGACTGATCTTAGATCTCCCTGCTAGTCAGCCTCTGCTCCAAATCTAAAAAAACTGCACTGGCTACCTGTTTGCCAAAGAATTCACTTCAAAGTATTGAGCCTGACTCATAAAATACTTTTTTGCACTGGCCCTATCTACTTTGCAAAAGAATTGGCATGGCATCGGCCTCAAAGATTACTAAGATCCTCCTCTCAATCCCTCTTGATTCAACCTCGTGTGCGTACTTCACGCAATGGAGAACAGGCTTTTTCTTATCTTGCCCCTCATCTGTGGAATAAACGTCCGCCCCATTTATTGCTTATCACTGATTATATGTCTTTTCGAAAAAAAATTAAAAACCTGGCTTTTTCCTAAATAAGCACCTTTAGCTCTCTTTGAAGTCTGGTTGTTGTCCCGTGCTGCATAGCGCCTAGAGACCTTGAGGTGATAAGTGTGCTCTATAAGAACCTTTGACATTTGACATTTTACATAAAGTGTCATGAACTGGAGTTCCATTTTGAACAGTAGAGTGTGGTGATGTGTTGGACAGTATTGGAAAGTGTTGTAGGCAGCAGTAGAGAAGAGTGGCATACATCCAATAGCGCTTTGAAGGGTGGAGTGGTGTAAAGTACAGTGTGTAGAGTGTGGTAGAGTAGATTGGCAGTGCTATAGAGTACAACGACATAGAGTGGCGTCTAGTGGAGTGGAGTACTGTGTCATAGAGTAGAGTGGAGAAAAGTGGTGTACAGTGGCATCCAGAGAGTTACGTACCGTAAGAAATAGTGGACTAGAGTATCATAGAGTGGCATAAAGCGGAGTTGAGTGGCTTACAGTATAGTACGAGTGTAGGAGCATAGACTGGAGTAAGGTGTCGGAGAGTGGCATATGATGAAGTTGAATGTTGTAGAGTGGAGTTGCATAGAGTACAGTAGTGTGCCAAACAGTGGATTTTGTACAGCAGCGTAAAGTGAGGTAAAGTCTACTACAGAGGAGTAGATTTGAGTGGAGTGGGGTAGCGTAGTGGGGAGTAAAGTCTAATAGTGTGTGTTGGTGTGTCACAGAGCAGAGTCGTGTGGAGTGGAGTGGCATAGCGTACGTAGTAAACTGTCATACATTTAGTGGGGTCTTGTACAGTAAAGTGTAGGGCTGTGTCATAGAGTATAGAAAAGGGTTGTATAGTGGATTAGAGTGTTGCACAATGGAATATACATTCATAGAGTGGAGTATAGAGTTGGACAAATGTGTGTATGGGGAAAGAGTAGAGTGGTGTAGAGTGCCATGAAGTTCATATTACTCTGCCACAGCATAATGTTCACTGCGCTATATCTCCGGAAGTAAGTCTTCAGTTGGTTCACATGGAACACTCTTTGAGGTTAGAGTGTCTTACCTGTGTCCAGCAAACAGTTCACATCAGACACTTTCCGCTTCCCCTTGTGTGGTCCACACCACTTATCCTCCAAAGCTTTCAGAGGTATGAGCTTTCACACCAACACCCCAGGCCCTCCTAATGCCCAATCAGCATTGCTTTCTTAAAATATCACTCCTTTTATTAGCTCCTGACTAGCCTGAAGGTTTTTCATCGCCTGATCCATGTATTACCCCATAAAACATTTGAGGGCAATCACAGTGTCGACCACATCATTTTGTGTGAACTTGGAAGTTCCTTCCACCCTTTGCTGTTCAACCTGAGTGGGCACCAGACTGGGTGCTCACACAGAAGTCAAAGTGACTGAAATCCATGCCCTTGTCGGGAATCTCCTCGTTAGTGAATAAGAAACATGGCAGGAGAAGATCCCACTTCCTCCTGAAGTTTTCTGATAAAGCTCTCTTTATACTTTTAAGGGTTTTGTTAAACTTCTCCACTAATCCCTTGGTTTTTGGATGGTTTATAGTGGAGAAAGGATGTCACACCAGCTTGCTATCACATCCCTATACATATGAAAGGATTTGGAATGGGTTCCTTGGGTGAAAATCACAGTCTTTGTAAATACATTCCAGAAAAGATGCCCAGGAGAGACCTTACCCCCACCTATGCAATTGTGTTTTTCAAAGATACCACTTCTTTACATCTGGTGCCATGATTCACCACAACCAAAATGTAACGATGCTGAGGGGAGGTGTATGGAGCCTCCACCCTGGGATGCTGGGTAGTTCATCAAAGGGCAGAGAGCTGAAGGGGACGGACCTGTGCCATCAGCACTACTTGAGTGGGGTGAAGTGGGGAGTCATCTAGACAGTCACCTTGAAGTTTGTCATAAGGTTTCTAGAGTGATAATAGGACTTTGCTTTTCTGGTCCCTACACCCCAGGAAAGAATGTGCATGTGCGTGATCCACAGGATCAGAATCAGCTTCCTGTCTGGTCATTGTAATGGAAGCCACGCACATTGCTCGCATTCTTGTTGTCCCTTTGTACTATATTTTATCTTAACAGCATTTTCTAGCTTTACTATTGCACCAAAATGCGCTCTTATTAATGTCATTCTTTTTTTAAAGGCTCTTGGATCTCTATCCATGGGCTGTGTTTGGATGTGTTTCATTGGAAGAAATTTCTAAAGTATCTGGTTTCAAATTAGTTATGTCACTGATGGCAGAACGAACCACATATTCCTAAACATAATGGGGTATTTTGATGAGCCAGTGTGCGTCACTCTTGCACCGCGCAATGTGGTGCAAGAGCGACTCAAATCTTAAATGCAATTCATGAAGCCATGCAAGGTCACTTTGCGTGGCCCTGAGTTGCTCCATAAATCTGGAGAAAAGCAAGCAACACAAATCGCTGCGTTGCTAACTCTGCCTGGGATGGCGTTCCATGGGCGCTGGGTGAGTGTTCCCATGCACCTCCCATGGTTTTTGACGCATTCTCAGATTTACAAGAACTGGTAAAACTGGGAAAGTGCCAGGAGAGGGGTAATGTGGAGAAATATCTTTATTTCTCCTCGTTGCTTCCTCTTTCAGAATGCAGCACACATCGAAAGAGGAATGGGCCTCTCAGGATTGTTTTGTGTAGGAAGGTGCCCCTTCCTGCACAAAAGAAATCCTGCATGCAACTGCATTGGTGCTAGGCTGCGAAAAGGGAAAAGAACAATTAATGGACAGAATGCAGAACAATGTCATGCATTCACCCCAGTACAGAGATCTGGGCCTAAATCCAAGGTGTTATTGCTCACCATGCCATTCCAGTTTGGACCCAGCCATATGCAAATCAGCCCTGACCTCTCAGAGTCTCAGCAGAGTTTTTCACTAGTGTGTCAAGTAACAAAGACAAACACCAGTACAGACTACTTACTTACACATATCTTGGCCCAGTCCACAAGGGCTTTTAGTTTCATTATAGCCAATTGTACATTGAGAGTTAAGCTCTCGCAGGACTATGGAATTATTCCCCAGAGGAACTCACAGAATTCTTTTACAATTTACATATGACAACAGCTCAAGCATGTCCTACTTAGTGTGCCAGTGGAATGGCTACATAGATTGCCTTTGCTAGAATTTTAGCACTGTATGTTCTTACCAGGGGCTCTGAAGAACAGTCTTCCATACTATGAATAAAGCTTGAAACTCTCAGTTAGTCAGGGACATAGGTAAACCAACATTCTGGATATGATCGTTCCATGAACATTTCAACAAAAAGCAAACCCTTAAATAACCTTAGCTTTATTACTGTTCACCCTTCCAAGGTGCTCACAGCTTTCTGAGAAACTCTTTGTACTCGGCTCCCTCATTCCACACCCATCACAGACACCGTTGTTCTAGATGTAACACAAGTGATCACTCAGTAGATGAGGTAAAACTTAATAAGAACCTTAAAAAAAACAAATTACTTTTGAATATGAAATGTACATTTAAATCCCTCTTGTAGCAGAATACACACAAGAACTGAACATTTTGTGGCATTTATATGGTTTATTAACACGGGGAGTGCCATGACACAAATATTTTTAGTTTTCCTAAATAAATGAGGTATTGGTTTGATAAAAAGGACTGAATTATTAGGAGTGAAGCCCAGATCTATGTATTATAAGTAGCACTTCTCTCTACATTTACCCCAGTACAGGGGCTGGACTGTTCCCATGAGGCACAGGGTCAAGGCTGATTTGCATATGGCCATGTCTGACCTGGGGTGGTGTGGAGTGCAAAAAAACGATGGATTTAGGCCCAGATCCTTGTACTGGAGTGAATGTATGACATTTTTCTGCATTCTGTCCATCAACTGTTGTTTTGCATTTTGGTTCTAGGAATATAACAGCATGGTGAAATCAATCTCTTTTTTTCAATCCTTTTGTGGATCAATCATTTCATAATTCGGCTTCATCTGCCATCTCCAATTGTTGTCCAATAATGTAATATGGTGATTTTGTTCACTTTGTGCTCGGCCTGGCTATCATACAGTGTGACTTTTGTTAATTATCCCTCACTCTTTTAAAGAGATGCCTTGTGGTCGGCCTGGTGATCACACGGCAGCAGCTCTGTGACTTTCATTATTGATCCTGCACTCTTCTGAAGTATGCTCGGCCTGGCTATCACACAGCCGCAGCTCTGTGACTTTCATTATTGATCCTGCACTCTTCTGAAGTGTGCTCTGCCTGGCTATCACACAGCTGCAGCTCTGGGACCTTCATTATTGATCCTACACTCTTCTGAAGTGTGCTCGGCCTGGCTATCACTCAGCTGCAGCTCCGTGACCTTCATTATTGATCCTGTTCTCTTCTGGAGTGTGCTCGGCCTGGCTATCAAACAGCTGCAGCTCTGCGACCTTCATTATTGATCCGGCACTCTTCTGAAGTGTGCTCGGCCTGGCTATCACACAGCTGCAGCAGCTCTGCGACCTTCATTATTGATCCTGCACTCTTCTGAAGGGAAGCCTCGTGCTCGGCCTGGCTATCACACAGCTGCAGCTTTGTTTGCTCAGAGGGCACGTACACCAGCAGGGTTTATGTAAATGAGGGTTCCGTTTTGCTCATAAACACTAACCCAGAATACTATTTGTGTCAGGAATAAATATCATCCATGCTCCTTCTCTTCTGAATCCAGATTTCTGTTCTAGGCCAAGGGACCATAAATGTAAAGCAGAGAGTCAGTAGTTCTGCATTCTAGCTTCTAAGCACTGGAATTCTTTTCTGTTCAAGATTTCAGAAACCTGTTAATAACTAAAATGTTTTAATTTCTTTGTCTCCTCGGATTTGATTGAATGATGATGGAAATGAGCATCATTTCTTCCACATCAGGGCTTCAGAGGTAAATTGTTGGACCTGGCATCATTGGCGTGAGTCTCCCTTCCATTTTTGATGGATTGCCTCCTCTGTTTTGATATTTTTTTGCTGGATTTATGCTTTGGGCACTGTGCCACTGCTAATCAGTGCCACAGTGCAAGTGCTCCCTATGTTACATTGATGTACTAATTGGTTATTCCATGATTGGGGAATTTGATTTACAGTCTGCCCCTAGTACAGTGCACCATGTGTGCCCAGGGCTTGTAAATCCAATGCGGCTGGTGTGCTTGCAGCACTGGTTGTGCCACACACATAAGCAGCTTGTAAAGTGTGTCTCACACCTGCCATTGCAGGGCCTGTGTGCAGTCTAGAACTGCCATGTTGACTTGGCCAAGTGTACCCACTTCCCAGTCTCTAAACCTTCCCTTTGCTTCATATTAGACACCCCTATGGTAGGCCCAAGGGCAGGGTGCATTGTAAGTATAAGGTAGGACATGCTCTGATGGGTGTAGTAACTAAGAGACTTTAATCATCTTTTAAGTAATCTTAAGTGTAGTATTGTGGATTTTTGTCGATTGTGGTCTTCTGTTTAAGTCTCTATAAAGAATACTTATTTTTATAAAACCTATGTTGTGTCCATCTGTAGTGTTTTTACTGTATTACTGTGTATATTCACAACTGCCTAACACACTGCCTATGAGATAAGCCTGTCTGCTCGTGCCAAGCTACCAAGGGGGTGAGCAGGGATTATTAAGGAGTGTAAACCCCTTATCCTGATTTAGAAGTAAGGGTCCCTATCAGGACAAAAGTGAATACCATTGCCAACTAGAGACCTCCAGATCTAATATTGGTGGTCGGCGGTGAGGATTTGGACTTTGCATCAGTGTTCATATACAGTGATTGGTGTACACTACTAGTGAGTAAAGACCAAACGCGACCACATACTTTGTTTAGAATCTTTTTCCTTGGACTGTTAGTTTTTCCTGAAAACTCACAATTTTTACTACCATGAGTAAACCGTATTCTATATAAAGGGGGTAACCCATATATACTACCTGACCTGGGTCAATGAGTACAGTATCAAAAAGTGTGGTCGCTGCAGCAAACCAAACCTTTCATGCAATTATAGTAGCATTCCTTTTCCTACCTCACCCACAGCACTGTAAAATATTGCACATTTGTTTCAATGAGCAATTGTATGGCTCCTATCTGTAAATGCTTTGAATTGAATTGCATCAGATATCCTGGAACATATAAAGTCACGGAAGTGGACTTAGACCACATTTAAATTTGTGTTGTGTTTTGTGCTACTATATTTGCATGAAATGTTTTGTTTGCTGCCGCGACCACACTTTTTGATACTGTACCATGAGTAAACCAGCATCTGTTGCCTTTATGGATCTTGAATTTGAGGAAGAGAGGTTGGAAATCTACACTGTGAAACAGCTCAAGTATCTCTGCAGGAAATTGAAAGTTGCTACACCAGGCATTTCTTAAAAGGAAGACTAGCAGAAGGCGCGGAGGGCCTGTGTAGAAGCAAGAATTGCCCCTGATCTTGTGGTGGAGCCAGTTGGGGATGCAGATGGGCAAATCGATGGGCCAGAGTTTCCAGCCAGGGAAGGGGTGACGTCCCTACCTGGCAGCAGCATCTCTTGCAAAGACCTGTCCACCAGACAGTTGGAAGACAGGGAGAGAAATAGGGCACTAAAGCTGGAGTTGGCTAAGCTTAAGATGGAGTCAGAGGGAAACAGAGAATAACAGGTTGTCTTTGGAAAGAGAGAGAATGAGAATGGAGCATGAGAGAATGTTGAGGGAGTTAGAAATCAAGGCCAAGGGCTTAGAACTTAGTTCCTCTGGTGGCAGCGCACCATCTGTGCCTTCAGAAGGCAGAGTACATATTCCGGCGACCCGGAGGAGGGACTAGCGGTGTGCGGTCCATTGCGTTTTTTTCTACATAAGGGCTCCCATGAGCCTCCTAAGCTGACGAGCTTTTGGATGACGCACCTGCGTGCTGGGCATCAAGGCCTGTGACGGTTACCAGGCGGCCTTCTCTTTCACCCCTATTGACTTTCTCTACTGATGAGGGAAGATATCCCGAAAGCCGGGCCATGTCCCGGGTCTAGAGATCGGGGGAATAACAAATATCAACTTGCACCTACAAAGGTGAACCACTTAAGAACTTTGCAGTAATTCTTCGAACTTTAGGCACTGCACATGCCAGAGTGCTTAGGGGCGACCCGGAGGAGGGGCTAGCGGTGTGCGTTTTTTTCTAAGCTTAAGATGGAGTCAGAGGGAAACAGAGAATAACAGGTTGTCTTTGGAAAGAGAGAGAATGAGAATGGAGCATGAGAGAATGTTGAGGGAGTTAGAAATAAAGGCCAAGGGCTTAGAACTTAGGGGCATATTATCAAGGGGGTTTATCTCCGCTTTTTTGGCTTTAAAAGCCAAGAAAGCGGAGATAAAATTATCTCCCTATTACCTAGCTGTTAGCAACAGCTAGTAGGAGATAGTCCCACTTTGCATGTCAGTGATATTTATCACTAATGACATGCAAAGTGGGCGTGCCAAGATGTTAGCGACTGAAAACAGTCGCTAACATCGCTATCTCCTATTACCAACTTTTGGAGATATTCGCGCTAAGCGCGAATATCTCCAAAAGCTAACACCTGCCCTGAGCAGTTCATAGCCATGTTATCCAATGGGAGGTGGATAACATGGCTAAGAGCATTAGCTCGGTAATGCATGAATATCGCTGACTTTTCAGCGATATTCATGCATTGCGGCGATTTTTATCGCATTTGCGATAAACCTTGGTAATACCAAGATTTATTTGCGGTAAAAATCGCCGCAGCTCAGCGGTAAATTTTTCACGCTAACCAAGCAATAGCGATAATTATCGCTATTGCTTGGTAATATGCCCCCTGGTTCCTCTGGTGGCAGCGCACCATCTGTGGCTTCAGAAGGCAAAGTACATAGTCCAAAGAATGTCATCAAAGATTTTCACAAGAATGAAGATATTGGGCAGTGGTATGCAGCCTATGAGATAGCAATGTTGGCCCACCAGGTCCTGAGAAGGATTGGGGAGCGGGGTTGTGGGGCTGCTTTTTAACTGAAGAGGGGATACTTTGTTAGACTTGCCCAGTACTCATAGGATGTCTTATGCCCACATAATAACGATCATTTTTAAAATCTGTATTATATTTTAAACAGTGTGCTTTTAAATTTGTGCCCCCACCTTGGTGCGAGATTACTTCGCCTGAGGCCAATTTGTACGGCATTTCACAGCGCCGCCGTTACCAGGCGCTGGTTACTTCATTCTGCAACTTTAGGCGCCATCTTGGGCAGGGAAGGCTGGCGGTATAGTTCATCGCCCCTCCCGCCCTCCCAGGATACTTAAGGGCGAGGCGTCTACTCCCCCGAGGTATCTGTTTGTTTTCTCCTCTGAGGCGGAAGCCGGAGGAATCTTGTGCTCTCTTGTGCCCTGTTTAATTTGCTGACTCGAGGTTGTTATTGACTTTAATAATAACAATCATGTTTAAAATCTGTATTATATTTTAAACAGTGTGCTTTTAAATTCGTGCCCCCACCTTGGTGCGAGATTACTTCGCCTGAGGCCAATTTGTACGGCATTTCACAGCGCCGCCGTTACCAGGCGCTGGTTACTTCATTCTGCAACTTTAGGCGCCATCTTGGGCAGGGAAGGCTGGCGGTAAAGTTCATCGCCCCTCCCGCCCTCCCAGGATACTTAAGAGCGAGGCGTCTACTCCCCCAAGGTATCTGTTTGTTTTCTCCTCTGAGGCGGAAGCCGGAGGAATCTTGTGCTCTCTTGTGCCCTGTTTAATTTGCAGACTCGAGGTTGTTATTGACTTTAATATTAACGATCATTTTTAAAATCTGTATTATATTTTAAACAGTGTGCTTTTAAATTCGTGCCCCCACCTTGGTGCGAGATTACTTCGCCTGAGGCCAATTTGTACGGCATTTCACAGCGCCGCCGTTACCAGGCGCTGGTTACTTCATTCTGCAACTTTAGGCGCCATCTTGGGCAGGGAAGGCTGGCGGTATAGTTCATCGCCCCTCCCACCCACCCAGCCATGAATATAAACAATAGACCCGCCCGACCGCGCAGCCAAAGGCAAGCCCGTCTGCGCCCGTCCGCGCCTGGCCCGGGCCGAGGGCCACCCCCTCTAGTCGTTACCCTCTGCCCCTATGAGGCTTCTACTCAGCAACCCAGCTCCTTCAGCTGCGTCCCCCTGTCCTTCACTCCTGCCTTACACTTGCTTCACATTCCCTTGCCGGAAGTCCGGTCTCACTATGCCCAGGCTGCAAAACTTCCATACCCCTCGTTTCGAAACTGCCCCCCTGTTACAAGGATAAATCCTTGAAATCCTTCTCACTTGCCCTCACCAATGTCCGCTCGCTCGGTAAACACCGACAGGACATATTCGATCTGATAGAGGATAAAAACTTGGACTTACTCTTTATGACAGAAACCTGGATGGACAATGCGTCCGATCCTGATTTAGGGATTGCTGTTCCTAAAGGGTTTTCCACACATAGATTGGATAGACAACGTAAAAAAGGTGGTGGAATTGCCATCATCGCACGCGATGTATTCTCGGTAAGGACTAACATGATTACACTATCCTCCTGTGAAACCCTTCAATTTTCTATCAAGTTGACCCCATCTTCTACCTTTAAAGGCATTCTCCTTTATCGTCCACCGGGGTCCAGGACTGAATTTATTTCTAACCTTAGGTCCACTCTTGAAGCGTCTGCCCACTTGACAGCTTCCTCACTGTACTAGGCGATTTCAATTTTCACTTTGATAAACCCGAAAACTCAGACACCGCCACTTTCCTAGCGGACATGTCTACCTTCGGTCTCCAACTTCCGGTGAAGTCACCTACGCATGAAGGGGGCCACATGTTGGATGGCATCTTTACTAATTTGGTGGGCTTACAAGTCACCCAAATCCTTCCCCTTATCTGGTCAGATCATCATGTCATCCTGGCATCACTGTCTATTCATGACTCTGCCGCCTCTAAGTCACGCCCCAATCCTCGCCAACCGTATTTGGCGTGGGGTGATATCGATAGTTCCAGTTTGGAAACTCTTCTGACAGAATCCACCCCCCTTCTATCAGCTGATCCTAACACCGCTACTACTCAATTTTATGAGTGGGTGGGCTCTGCGACCACCGAATTGGTCCAGGTCAAACAACGATCTCGTAACAGATCTGTCCCGTCGGCCCCTTGGTACTCAGAGGTGTTACGTATCCACAAACAATAGTGTAGGAACAAAGAGAGGCATTGGCGGAAAGATTATTCAGAAGAAGCTAAAATCAAGTACAAAGAATCAGTGGCTAAATATAAAATCTTAATTAGTGAGGCGAAGAAAAAGTACTACTGTGAGAGAATTGAATCAGTAAAAAACTCTAATAAAGCACTATATGAAACCACCAAGCAGCTAGCTGGATATTCCCCCAACCTGACACCTCCCCCCTCCCAATCACTCTGCGACGATCTATCCAATTTCTTTTTTAGTAAAGTTGAAGACATTTATCGGGTCTTCGCGAATAACACCAAAACCTCCACTAAACCACCCGCCTCCTACACTGGTCCCATTTTCTCGCAGTTTGCAGATGTCTCCAGCTCCCAGATCCGGAACATCATATCATCTATCAAATCGGGCTCTGCACTAGACCCATGTCCCCTGAAAGTCTTGCTGCCGGTCATTGAAGTGGTTCTTCCAGCTATGACTGCAATCTGTAATGCTATGTTTAGTACAGGCACATATCCAGATGTCCTAAAAAAGACCCTTATTAAACCATTGCTCAAACAACCAAACCTCGACATGGAAGAACTAAAAAGTTATCGTCCTATCGCTAGTCTCCCAGTCTTGGCGAAAATAGTCAAAAAAGCTATGAATCTTCAACTATCAGCCTTCATCGAGGAACATAATCTACTGGATGAATCTCAGTTTGGCTTTCGCCAATACCACGGAACGGAGACGGCCTTGGTTAAAGCGGCGGACGATATAAGATCTATCCGTGATGTTGGAGGAACAGCAGTCCTGATACTGCTTGACCTATCAGCGGCCTTCGACACGGTCGACCATACCACCTTGGTCGACCGTGTCGAAAGCATGGGTATTCAACATAATGCCAAGAAACTTCTTGCATCCTTTCTGGCGGACAGGTCCCAGGTGGTTACTATTGGATCTTTTCGCTCCCCCTCCTTGTCACTGCCATGTGGAGTCCCTCAAGGCTCATCCCTTAGTCCGACACTATTTAACATTTATGTGTCGGACCTTGCCAATGTCATTCGGGCACATGGGATGAGCCTTACATCCTACGCAGATGACACCCAGCTGGTCCTCGCCGTCAAGAATGATGGGCATAAAATAGCTAATAACTTTAATCTGGGCATGCTGGCAATAGGGAATTGGATGGCCTCCAACTGTCTGAAATTAAATTCCGACAAGTCGGAAGTGAGCATTTTCGGAAATTTGACCCCGGAATGGTCCTCCCTTTGGTGGCCGCTATCACTAGGCCATCCACCAGCTCTGGTCAGTAAGGTGAGGAATCTGGGAGTCATGTTCGACAACCGTCTTACTTTCCTTCCTCACAAATCAGATCTCCTCTTCGGCCTTTCACAAACTACGGCTGATCAAAAAAATCTTGCCATTTCTTCCTGAGACAGCTGGAAAAACCTTGGTGAGCTCCTTGGTATTGTCTACATTAGATTATTGTAATGCACTGTTTCTAAGTGCCCAAGAAAGAGTGCTATACAAAATGCAAATTATCCAAAACGCAGCCGCCAGGCTCCTTGGAAGAATCCCCAAACATCAATCTGCGTCAGAAACTATGAGGAAGTTACACTGGCTTCCTGTTAGAAATAGAATCAAATTTAAGGTCCTCTGCATAGTGTATAAGGCTCTACGCAACGTGGGACCAGCCTTTTTTACTCAAAATCTTATTCCCTACAGTCCCTCTAGAACACTACGCTCCTCCAGTTCACATGAACTGGTGGTACCCCGTACCAAATCTGTCTTATGGGGAGACAGAAGATTTCTTGTAGCAGCACCCAAACTATGGAACACCTTGCCGCACTCGATTAAAACAAGCCCCTCACTTTGGTCTTTTCGAAAGCAACTTAAGACCTGGCTTTTTAATCTGTAAACTCTAGCTCCCCTTTGATGGTTAAACACTGCAGATATTCTCTTAGCGCCGAGATGCACACGGGCCTTCGTTCGCGCTCTATAAATGCTTTTAATAAATAAATAAATAAAGGAAGCACTGATGACAAGATATGGGTTAACTCCAGAGCACTATAGACAGAGGTTCAGGAATTGTAAGAAACTGGAGGGAACCAAATGGGTAGACTATGTGTCTTTCTTTTGCAGAGCTAATCAAATGCTGCTGGTGGGCTTGCAGCACTGGTGTGCCACCCACACAAGCAGCTTGTAATGTGTGTCTCCGGCCTCCCATTGCAAGGCCTGTGTGCAGCCTAGCACTGCCATGTCGACTTGGCCAAGTGCACCCACTTGCCTGTCGCTAAACCTTTCCTTTGCTTCATATTAGATACCCCTATGGTAGACCCAAGGGCAGGGTGCATTGTAAGTATAAGGTAGGAATGCTCTGATGGGTGTAGCATGTTCTAATAGTGAATTACAGCCATTTTCGTTTTTCACTATTGAAGGCTACCTGTTCTTATAGGCCAGAATGAGCAGCTAGAATATTACACTCTTATAATCCTAACTGACTCAGGGAACACAGTAGAAATTCGAATTTAGTATGCCTGAACTCAGAATAATAAAATACATCTTTTAGTAAATTCAAATTCAAATTCAAAAATTCTTTATTTCGGCAAATTTGGCCATAAAAGAGTACACAATGAAAGGAAAAGGGGAAGAAAGGGGGAAGGGAGGGCAGGTAACATTTAAAATTCATTTATATACACATGACAATATTTTCGTACAGGCAAAAATACCCACTCAACTATACCACATTAAAATTCATTAAAAATAGCATCAGATTCAGCACATTTGTTTATAAGCGTTGAGGCTAGCAATCGATTTCTCTTACACCACATAGCTAGCAGAAATTTAGAAAGTGCAAAAACAATAGGGCTCAGTGTACTGGTTTTAACAATTCTAAAAGCATGCAAGCAATGTTTAAAACCCAGGTTTCTGCACAATGGTATCAGCCAATATTTTCTTGGTTTTGTGTATGCTGGACAAAAGAAGAGAACATGGAGTGCATCTTCTAAGTCCCAGCTGCAGCCCGGGCAAGACTTATTAGAGGAGGCCGTCCACTTGGATGTAACGGCCTTAAGGGGTAAAGTGCCATGTAGCCATTGGATAAAAAGTTTCCGAGCTAAAATCGGGAAGTCAACATCCATGAAGTCCTCGAAATAATAAGAACTTTTTAATTCAAAGAAGGAATTGGTGAGGGTGCCTGCATTAGGGGCTGTAGATAAAAGTTCCAGCTTTTGCCCTTTGTAGATTTTAGTGAACATTTTCGTGAGATCCTGCCACAGGCCCTGTCTGGCTCTTCCCACATGGGCTGTAGTCCTAAACTTAAAAGTTCACGCTTGATGAACGCGAGCCAGGGAATTTTGCCCACACAACTGTGACGGTTTCATATGGGATTTTGCCTTTTGCAGTCCCCATGACAGATTTTCATGAAGTGTAACACCCAGGTACTGGAAAGTCGAGACCCTTTCCAGGCATACATCGCCCAGTGATGGATTAGCGCGAGTCGACACTGGCGGGTTAAAAATCATGTCTTGTCGGCGTTGATCTGAAGGCCTCTACTGTGACAAAAGTCCCCAAAACCATTCAGTATCCTCTGAATTCCCATGGGAGATTTGGATAGTAGGAGGGTGTCGTCCGCGAACATGATCGCCGGCAGCCTCCTACCAGCCAGCCTCGGTGCGTCATTGTCGGGGACGCTGTCCAGATGTGAGATTACCCTGTTGACATAAAGGCAGAACAGGGTCGGTGCCAAGACACAGCCCTGTCTCACCCCCCTGTCAACGGGGAACCTTGGTGACAGCATCCCGTTCTTGCCACAACGGACCTGGGCAAAGTTCCCCTCATGTAATCTCATGAGCAGTGCTAGAATCTGATGTGGAAGGCCCAGATCATGAAGGACAGCCCACAATTTCCCCCTAGGAACTAGGTCAAACGCGGACCGAAGGTCCACGAAGACCATGTAGAGGCTGCCACCCTCTACCTTTACCGTCTTCCAGTACAGTAGGATCAGTCGGAAAATTTGGTCCATAGTGGACGTATTCCTTCTGAATCCTGCCTGGAAGGGGCTCAATACATCGTGTTCCTCCATCCATGTCAAGAATTGGTCCAGGACCAGTCTCGCAAATATTTTTTGTTGTACATCTATCAAGCTAATTGGCCTGTAGTTGACTGGGAGCAGAGGTGACCCCTTCTTAAATATCGGGACTATCTCTGCCCCCAGCCAAGTACTAGGAACTTCCATACCTCTCGAGATGGCGTTAAATACCACAAGGAGATAGGGGCCCCAGATTTCAGGTTGATGTCTAAAGAGATCCCCCTTTAATTTATCAAGCCCCGGGGCCTTTCCTGCTGATAGTCTGCATATTGCACTTATCACCTCCCTCAAGGTGAACTCCAGGGGCTCCTGCTGATCTTCTGAGACTTGTAGGTCGGGCAAACTAGACATCACAGCTTCCCCCCCCATATAGACCTTTAAAGTGGGCCTCCCATGCTGATGCTGCAATATTCGGTTCTATCACAGATTTTGGTTCACCCAAGCCATGATTAACAAGTGACCAAAATCTGCGCGCATCTTTTGTGTCCAGGGCTAACTTTAGGTCCAACCACCTTTCCATATCCCATTCTTTTTTTGCATACCCCATTACCTCTTTGTACTTCAATCTACAATCTCGGATCACCATTTTACTTTGTCCTGCCTTGATTGCTGTAACAAGATTGCACTTTGCCTTCCTGCATGCTGAGTTATACCAGGAAGAAGCAGGTTGTCTGGGCCTTCTTGTCGGTGCCTGAGGGTAGAAAACTTCAGCCAGGTTGTTGGCCAATTCTGAATGAATTAAGCTAAGTTCTTCATTGATGTCCCTGTGAGAATCTTGGGAGATTAGGGTTTCGACCTCCAGGAGTCGTGGTAGAACTATATTATAGACTTTAGCTAAGTTCTCTTCCGAACCTACTATTCTACCCCACTTTACCCTGCGCCTGTTATTGGATAGAGTCAAACCAGTACCCTCATCATCTTCTCCTGCGTTAGCTGAGTCTACTTCTTGTTACCCTGGATATATCAACTCCAGGCCTAACGCGTTGTGGTCACTGTCAGCTCTCTCGACTACCCTGAAATCAATGACCTTCGACCACATCTGGGTTTCCACCATGATGTAGTCGATTCGGGACTCTTGCCCCTTTTTGTTGTAGGTACACACTGACGGGCTATCGGACGCTGAGCGTCCATTACAAGCCCTAAGGGAGTTGTTTAATACCAGGGCTGTAATCTGAGTAGCCAAAGGGGACCACACCTTGGGGTGAGGGGATTGGCATTGGGGAATCGCCCAGTAGTCATCCTCTCCCAAAAGGGCACCTTTGCTACTTCCAAAAATGGCTCAAATTGACAGTTCACATCCCCTGCAACCAAAAGCCTAAAATCCCCTGGCAATGTGCTCAGGAATTGGGATAGATCATCGATTGTGGTGGACTCAAGGCCCTGCCGTACTGGCCTCGAGTAAACATTCACAACCACCAGTCCATACCCGTTGGGCCATTTTAGCACTAGACACTGCACATCATCTGAATCAGTGGGCATGCTTTCCACCACACAACCCAGGTGAGGAGCAACTCATATAGCCAGCCCCCCAGATGGTCTTCCTTTCCCTCCCCACCTTGCAGGTACATAAAAGGTGGCAAATCCCACTCTAGAGTGTTCCTCCCTGGCCCAAGTTTCCTGGAACAGACATAAATCCATCTGGTCTACCAGGGAGCCCCACTCTGTACAATGTAGCTTGTTTGTAATACCCGCTACGTTCCAGGATAATATATTAATTGATGTCAGTGTCGTGGCTACTTTTATAACTGCAGCGCCTACAGTTTGTGCCCCACAGTCAGGTGGAGCTTGGAGCTCTGGCACCACACTTTCTCGTATCACAGGCCCTTCTACCATATTCGGTGCCCGGGTCTGGATAATTGGGAACACTCTACCTGGACCACCATCTATCCCCTCTGCACTTTCAGTAGACTTTTTAAGATCCATAGTCTGAAAATTACCCACCCTCAGCTCCCTATCCGCATGAAGTCAGTCTACTATTTCGAGGGAACTAAACCTATTGTGGGTCGCTGGGTAATTATGGGTTATTAGGTCTCTGTGGCCACCCCTGATCGCCCTTTGGCCCTGCCTTTGCATCACCAGTGACCAATCCGGTGTGCAGTCTTGCATTGCGGGTCTGGGGTAGAAGAAGGACAGAGGATAGGGTTTAATCCTTGAGTCTGCATTGTCGTGAGCCCAATTCCAAATGTGTTCTACTGTGCGCGGGTCCCTAAAGTTAACCAGAACACAGTCGACTGAGATGGTTTTTCTGCTGCGTCCCACCCAAGCTATCCTGCGTACCATCAATACTTCACTTTTGACATTGTGTGGTAGGGGCCTATTGTAATTGAGCCATTGGGTCACTTTATTTTTTTAGAGACGTATGTGATTCTTGGCCATGGTTGCTAATTTCAGGAATACCTGTCAATACCACCACATACGGGCTGGTTTCAGGCGGCAAATCAATTCTTGCTACAACTTTAGATGTTGGATTAGATAGAGACTGACTCCTTTCTGGTGCTTTCGCAGCGGGGTCTGAGGTGGGCGCACTTGATTTGGCTGCCGGTCCAATCCCAGCACCGACTCCTGCAACCACGGCTGTCGAGTTGGCAGCAGTGTTAGGAGGCCCGGCAGTGGAAGAAGGAACAAGATTGGACACAGAACTGGTTTGGACTGTATCTACCGGCTGCATTTTTTTCTTTCTTTTTGCCCCATTCCCCACCATAGCCTGTTGTAACTGGGAGAGCTGAGATTCCATGCAAGCAAGTCTCTCATCTAGTGGTTCAAGCGCTAACTTTAGTAGGGATCCCAGTCTCTCTAGAATGAGACCATCCTCCCCCTTGACCTCCCCCGTGCACTGGGCCTGCTCCAGAGTCAAGGGTCCTTGCGTATCTGGAGGTGACAAAGATGTGTCAGTGCCTGGGCCAATTGAGTCGTTCAAAGTAGGACCTCCCTTGATTTGTGAAGATGTAGCACTACCAGACCGGCCCTTCACTGTTCTAGTATTCCTGTGACAAGTCACTTTGGTGGCAGCCCGCTTCCTCCTATGTTTTGGCCCTCTTTTAGTACCCCTAGGTGGGTAATATGATGATTTCTCTGGCGAGGTAGGCGGGGATTCAGCCTCTGGGAACACTGTTGCCTCTGGAGTTGGGGAGCTTGTAGTTGAAGAGATGTGGCGTGTACCAGGACTGGAACGCAGGTGGTGCTGGCATGGTTATCGTGCACGGGTGTCCGAGCATTTGCAAGGTGGCCCATAGATGAGCGTTTGGGGTATAAATATTGGGACCCTGATCCCAAGAAATTAGATCTTTTCTGGAACAAGAAATCGTTCTGCCTAGGAGAAGAACCAAGGAAGCTGCAGGAGTTGGATTGCCCCTCTGCCAGTGTGCTGTTTGCTGGGTTGGCCTGCAGTAGTTGCTTCATTGCAGAGGGAAAGGAGAAGGAACTTTGTAAGGACTTTCATCTACAGAATATTCTCCAAGGGCTTGAACTGTGCTTGCCTCCTGCTGAAGTCTCAGGAACCAAAGGCTTCACCTCCAGCTCCCTCCTGAATTTCCTTGCTGGGAATTCTGACTCCAGTGACTGGAAGCTGGAAGCGCGATGCATCAAGATGAACCGTGTCGCCGCCGCAGCTGAAATTATCGCAACGCGGGAGAAGCGAAACGTTGTCGGATCTCCCTGGAAGCGTGTGTTCATCAAAGCTGCCTGCTGTTGCATCACCAGAGAAATGTGACACCATCGAGAGAGTCGTCATCGCATCACCGGAGAAGAGTGTCGCAGGGCCTATCGTGGCTCCATAGTACAGAGTCGTCGCAAGGCTGCCAGGGCGTCATCGCATCGTCATCCCATCGCCGCATCAAGGGCGCCATCTTCTCGCATCGCAACCGGATCATCGCATCAAGGCGCCATCTTGCGCACCGCAAAGGGTCCGCAAGCTGAGTATCTACTCATCACCTTTGCTCTGGTAAGGCTCACGACGAGTCCCCTACTCTGCGCAAGCATTGAGGCAGGACACAACCGTTCCCCCGGATCACGGAACCGACGCAACTCCCCTTTTACGAGCCTTTTGTTTACTTTGTGTATTGCATCCAGGTACTTTGTTGAGAACTTTGTTGCATTTACCAACAACTTGAACTAAGCAACTTGCATCATCTTTTAAGTCATCTTAAGTGTAGTATTGTGGATTTTTGTCATTTGTGGTCTTGTGTTTACAACCTGTGTTGTGTCCATCTGTAGTGTTTTCACTGTATTACTGTGTATATTCACAAATACTTAACACACTGCCTCTGAGATAAGCCTGTCTGCTCGTGCCAAGCTACCAAGGGGATGAGCAGAGGTTATTAAGGAGTGTAACCCCCTTATCCTGACTTAGAAGTAAGGGTCCCTATTTGGACAAAGGTGAATACCATTGCCAACTAGAGACCCCCAGAGCACTTGTAGTTCTCACAGTACACTAGCTGCACATCAGAATCGGCTTGTTCCTATGCAATCCCTCTGTGGCTTCATTGGTCTTGCGACCTGAATGTCTAGGCCACACACTTTCAGACCACAACCACCTCAAAACGGTGATTCAGTGGAACAGAAGACATGCACCAGTACCTACTAGGAGGCTGTATGCTCCGGCCCTGCAGGACAGAGTCTTCTGTGATACTGTAAGTACACATATTGCCATCTTTGAGGAGAACAAAGGGACTGCTTCTACGACAGTGATAGAGTGGGATACCTTTAAGGGTGTCACATAAGGCCTGTGCATCAAGATGTAGCATGGTGTAAAACATGCCTTGTGAGCCAAGAACCTCTCCCATGAACAAACAATATGAACAGCGGAAAGGAAATATATGTGGGGTAGCTGCATGAAACGAGAACATAATCACCCCTCTCCGAAAGGAGTAAAGAGAGGCAATGGTCAGACTAGGAACACTACACTATCAAATAGTAGCAAGGCTCCTATGGTTGTTGACCCCAAAGACCCCAAGAAACGGCAGTAGATCCCCGGTGGGAGAGATATTGAATGTGCAAGCAGATATAAACCAGGCTTTTCTGTAGTATCACACATCTGTCTACCAGGCCGAGGAGGGAGTGCAAGCTCCTCGATTAGATGAGTATTTGACTAGACTGTTGATTCCCAGACTTAAGCCCCTTCGGGGACATGCAACAGATGAAACCCTGACCACTGAGGAAATTGGCTTCATGATTGACTATATCACGTGCAACAAAACTCCTGGGATGGACGGGTTCTCTGTAGACTTTTACTTCACCAACAGAGCAACCCTCACTCCAAAGCTTCTCCAAATGTACCAACAGGCCCGGCAGGAGGGCACATTGCCGGGATCCCTATGGGAGGCTATGAGATTGGTCCTGCCTAAGCCCAACAGGGACCCCTGGAGATACGGTCCTACTGGCCACGGTACACCGACCACAAGAGTCGCAGGAAGGTCTTTGCAAACAGGCTGCTACCCTGCCTCTTTACATTGGCACCAAGACCAGAATAATTTTGTACCTGGGAGGAAAATGTATCCAAACCTATGACGCCTCTTGCGGCTGATGGAAGAGAATCTTCATGAATTGCCTCCATACAGAGCACTCTCACTAGATATAGAGAAGGCCTTCGACACCCTGGGGTAGTTTTTCTTAGCGAAAGTGCTGATGTGCATGAAACAAGGAGCAGAAATACTGCATTGGATAAATCTCCTCTACACCAACCCGCTGGCCCGCATCTGGACAGGCAGAGATCTCAGTTTTTTTTTAAGCATGCAGCAAAGATACCCGCTGTCAATTACTTTTGCCCTAGCCATGGACCTGTTTGCTGGCCTGTTTTGTTCGCAGGACCCAGCAATCAGTATACAGAGTGAGCCAAATTGAGAGGCCTTATCACTGTATGCTGATGATGCATTTGTGTACCTCAGGAATGTGTTTGCATATCCATCGCAGGTGATGAAGGTTCTAGATGACTTTGGTAGGACTTCCGGACTGAGGCTAAATTGGACCAAATCCAGCTTATATCCCAAGGGCAAACTCACAACTTAGAACAGGAAGTGCTGCCCTATTTAGCACTGGGGTGGCACCATGACCTCTTTAGGTATTTAGCGGTGAACTTACTACACCGAAGAAGATGTTATAGAGGGCAACTTAGGTGATGTCCAATGTTTGCAGCTCCCTGTCATTTTGGGGTTCGTTGCCACTATCAACCCATGGGTTGATAGTGGCAGCCACTAAGCGCCCACCAAGATCAAGTAAGATGCTCAGCCCCACTAGTTAATTTGGACAACCAGCGCTTAGAGGCCCCGGTGGCTATAACGCGCGATACAAATCAAATAAATAAATAAATAAATAAATGGGTAGAGTGGAAGTTGCAAAAATGCTATTAATACATTTATACTGCTTCTCGACCCCTCTAGTTTACCTGCCCTGGCGCTTCTTCAGGAAATTGGACTCTGTTTCTGTTCTTATGGAGAAGTGTGGCTCAATGGTTAGAGCGGCAGACCTTGATGCAGAGTGCTGGCCAGGGACCAGGGTTCGATTCCAGCCTCGGCGGGATCGGGCTTAAATTCCTCTGACTGGATATTCTCGCCTCAGTGTTGAATCTAAGCATGGGCCCCACGCTGCAACTCTGGGCAATAGCTTGCTTAGTCTCCACAACGGCCCCCGATACACAAGGGATGCCTGGTTTCACCATGGGATGCCCAGGAGTGGACACCTCACAAGGAAAAGCCAGGAGGGGTTCCCTTGTGGTAGGAGTACAAGCGCCGGGATACTTACGGGTGACTGTTCGCGCTATACAAATACAACACATTTACATTTACATTTACTTATGGACTTAATCTGGGGAGCGGGCCACAAGAGAGTTGTGCTTTGCAAACTATACACTACCTTGGAACGGGATAGAGGAAAGGACATTTAAAAGACTAATAAAGAATTACAAACTACTGTGTGACTTGGAAGCCTATTATTTCTCAATACAGCCCTTGTTTGTGATCTTGTTACAGTTCTCATATTATCATCCGCACTAGAAGAAATGGGAGCCTGGGGTGTCTGATCACAGAAACTCATTTACATACAAAAGGGGGTGAAAGCCTGTTCACAAAGCACAACACAACTTGTTTATGTAATAGTTTATACATTGCACAAGGAGTGTGATTCAGGTAACAGTGTGGGTGTGACGGGAACGAGCAGTCTTAGTTGCTGAGACATGAATGTCTGACGGGTGCATCTTTAGCTCTTTCAACTGATTGAGAGAGGGTGGCAGTCTCAAATTCTGGGGGCATAGATACCAACAGCTTCCCTCATAATATTTGCTTTTTGCATCTACAGTTGGTGCAGATGCCACCTAAGAGAGTAACCTTTCCAGCTAAGTAGTATGCTTCCTGGAGTGAGCCTGCTTTGCTTTTCCCAAACTTTGGTCAGCAAAGGTAAATGTGTCTTCTACTAAAGTGTTCTTAGCTCGCTTTTGGTAACGTGGCTTGAGCAGTATGGCCTAAGGCGCGCTCAAAGGAAAAGCAAAACAGTGGAAGTCACAAATTTCAATACAGTTTATTAAAAATAGACAAGGAACTTTAAGATTCAAACCAAGTTTAGATAAAAAAGAATATTTAACAATTATTCAGAAGCAAAATCTAAAGGAGGGCTGTGATTTAACGATTATTAATTAGCAACTGTCAAAACCAAACAAAAAAGTAAATGAATTTTTAAAAAAAGCTGATCCACTGAGTCGATCAGGAAGTCACATACAAAATTGTAGCTGACTTCACTAGCTATGCTTGAGGGGTCAAAGGTAAGTTTAGTCCCTGGTGATGATCAACACTTGAATTTGATGCAAGGCTTTTGGCTGAATCTGTCTCACAAGGTGACGAGCTGCACAGAAGTGGCTTGAAGGGCAACATTCCCAGTTGAACCTGAATTCACAGCAATCAAAATCAATGAAACTTCAGGCAATAACAACAGCTGCAAAGTCTTCGGAGCTTCCAAGTTATGGAGATGGTTCAAGGTTGATGATACAAAGCTTGGAGCGCGGTGTGAGACAAGCAGCGTACTGGAGTTCACGCTGGCGGTTCAAACATGAAACTTGTAACCGCCAAGGTGTATCACAGCAGGTTCAAAGGTTGTTCAGCGATTCAAACCCATATCTCACTTATCCAAGTGGAAAGGTAGAATACCAATAAAGGCAGATCAAGGTGCAGGAATCTCAGGGTTTGGGCTCTCAGTGCTTACATTGTAGCCGTACAGCGAGGGTAAAAACTGTTCATCGTATAAAAATGTACACAAAGGATAAGACCTCAGAACCAATTAACAGCAAAGTACATTTCTGGGCTAATGTTGTGGTAAAACCAACAAAATCAGGTAAAAGGAAGAGGAGAAGGGAAAAACAAAAGCAAATCATGATAACATGGCTAACAGCACAGAGAAATGACCTGATCCTACTACGGTAATGATAAATCACTGCTACACGAGGCCCTCAGGAGGCCCAATGATGTATCAAATCCAGGAAAATTACTTCAAGATATTTGTTGCCGCTCCCCAGCTAAACAGACACATCGGACGAGTGCTCTGGTGTTCGCGCAGGATCATCCAATTCACTCTAATAACAGCCCAAGTGCCCGTGTCCACTTTAGAGTTACCACAAAAATGACACACCCAGGCGGAGTTAGACACCTCGAAGGCTATTCACAAAGGTACCTTACACCTGTGAGTAATCTGTACATGCAAGGATGCTCGTAGAGTAACTTTGCTACTTGTATCTATTCACTATTACGATAACGTTACTCAAAAGTGTGGACTTGCACGTCTGCACACCCTTAAATAGATGTGGAGCAAAATGTACAAATGTAACTTACTGAATCATAAATGGAGCATTAGAAAGTGCAGCATAACCGACCACTGGTAATGCCTTCTAAAACTGCATATACATTCAAAAGAATGTTACAAAATTACCTATATTTTAAAAATAATTTTTGCATGATAAAATATGTTGACCTTTTAATTCATATTTTTTTTAAACTATTAAATAAATAATTTCAATTAATTCTATCCATAACTTTTTGTAAGGCAGTTCCACCTCTGAACAGAGTTGTGAAAGGAAATTTTGTAACTATGAGTACATAAAAAATAGAATGATTTTACTGTAGGTGGGATTTTTCATACAAACCTTTGAAAAAAGATGTTTAAAATGAATTACATTTCAAGTAAATAGTGTTGCATCATTTGTATTTGTTATAAAGTAAATTTACATTCATATTTAACATACAAATATTTTATTTTTTCAAGTTTGATAAACTTGTAAAATGTTCCCTACATTTTGTACACAGGGAGAGCTTCACCCAAGTTGAATATATATAAAATTGTATTTTTTCTAAAGCCTAAATTAAAAGTAAGTAACATTTTTATTATGTATTTATAATTATTCATTGTGAGGTAGAGACATAATTGTAACAAGTGTAATTATACCTTACTAAAAATGATTGTTATATCAGTGTTTAAATTAAATAACACATTTTTATTAAAATAATCAAAAGTTTACTTTTGAGATATTTTTTGCCATTGAATTTTTAATTTTTAATTTTTAACTAGTTGCAGTTCCAGTGGATGGCTATGTGTGATATTGGACTTACTCTGGCTCTGAGCAGGAGTACATTTACGACTCTTTAGGTACATTATGGCTGTATTGACTTTAAAAGTATGGTTCGTAAATAGAAATGGGCATACTCCTAACCCCCTCCCTATACTCCTCTTTACCCCTGCCTTACCCCTCCCCTTTAGTATTTCACATTTTACAGCCACTTCCCTCTATCACTCCCACATTTACTACTAAAACTATACTAACTTGTGCGGAAACTCTGCAGTCGAGGCAGACAACTCCACAAAGAAAAAGACAGGAGAGGCAGAACGACTGCACATAGTTTGTGAATCACATTTTGTTGTACTTTAGTCGTCCTATAGTAGTTTATGAATAGGCCTGATTATCTGTGAGACTTTTTTGGATGTATCTGATGTGATTCTAAAGCTGTGAAACTGTCCTCAGCAGATGAGAAGCAGGTTCCATTTGTAGCAAAAAAGAACATTGAAAAAGGCCGCTAAAGTGGATCTTTGTAATATGAGGCTGTGTCCTATTGGAACAGAAGTCATTAGAACAATTTAGGGTGGGGCCAAGAATGGTTTGCATATGGTTGGCCTTGTCTTTAGTGGCACGGAGACTAGAGAATAATGTGGTGAGATGTTGCCGAGAAAAACGACCAGTCCTTCCATCACTGTTAGTTTTTCTCAATGATCAGCCCTCCGTGGCACAGAACAGATGTTGGTTCCATAGAGACCTAAGACAAAGGGACTCCTGCTTCAGACCCCTGGTGAGGGTCATTATGGCTGCAAACAGTTTGATGTTGCAAGCATTCCTGATCCTAGCAGCGTGGCCTCAAAGTTCAGGATCGAATGGCCTTTGTGGGTCAGAGCTCTGCATATAAACACTCAGGGAGGAAAACACACTGAATGGAATGATGCCCCAAATAGTGGCTTAGGAATGATTTTAATTCAAGCATTTCCATCCCTCGCTGTGTGCTTTTCTCAGTAGACAGTTTGTAGAACAATCAATAGAGTGGAGTCTTTGTAGCTGCTTCATGTAAATGTTTTTTGATGCTGAAAGCTCCTCCTCAGTGTTTACAGTGAGCACCTTTTATTCTACCACATTGTCTCTCTTACGTAGAAAGGTTACATTTACAACTGAAGTTTTTGTCACATTGAGAGCACGGATCATTTTCTTTCTCATTGTGGGTTCTCTCTTGTTGAATGAAACTGAATCTCCAGCAGACGCTTCCCAGGCATTTAGACCAAAGACAAGGTTTTTACAGGTAAGTTCTCCCAAATTGAGTGAGTCCAGATTCCAACTGAAACTTTTCCAGTATTCAGAGATCTAATAAGGTCTTTCCCCAGTATGAGTTCTTTCATGTCTAGTGAGATTCCTTTTCAGTCGGAAGCTTTTCTGGCATTCAGAGCACTGATACAGGTTATGCCCAGTGTGGGTACTTTCATGTGCAGTAAGGCTGGATTTCTGACTGAACCATTTCCAGCATTCAGAGCACTGATAAGGTTTTTGTCCAGTGTGAGTTCTTTCATGTAAAGTGAGAGTGGATTTGCAACTGAAGCTTTTACAGCATTCAGAGCACTGATAAGGTTTTTGTCCGGTGTGAGTTCTTTCATGAAAAGTGAGAGCGGATTTGCTACTGAAGCTTTTACAGCATTCAGAGCACTGATACGGTTTGAGGCCAGTATGGATTCTCTGATGTACAGTTAAAGCGGATTTGTGACAGAAACTTTTTTGGCATTCAGAGCACTGATACGGTTTATGCCCAGTGTGGGTTCTTGCATGTCTAGCGACACTAGATTTGCGAATGAAGCTTTTAGAGCATTCAGAGCACTGATACGGTTTGAGGCCAGTATGGATTCTCTGATGTACAGTTAAAGCGGATTTGTGAAGAAACTTTTTTGGCATTCAGAGCACTGATACGGTTTATGCCCAGTGTGGGTTCTCTCATGTAAAGTGAGATTGAATTTGCTACTGAAGCTTTTAAAGCATTCAGAGCACTGATACGGTTTGAGGCCAGTATGGATTCTCTGATGTACAGTAAAAGCGGATTTCTGAGAGAAACTTTTTGGGCATTCAGAGCACTGATACGGTTTATGCCCAGTGTGTGTTCTTTCATGTACAGTAAGGATGGATTCCTGACTGAAGCTTTTCGAGCATTCAGAGCACTGATAAGGTTTGTCCCCCGTGTGAGTTCTCTCATGTCTAGTGCGAGTCTTTTTCAGTCTGAAGCTTTTGTGGCATTCAGAACATTGATACGGTTTGATGCCAGTATGGATACTCTGATGTTCAGTTAAACTGGATTTGTGATAGAAACTTATTTGGCATTCAGAACACTGATACAGTTTATACCCAGTGTGGGTTCTTTCATGTTCAGTAAGGCTGGATTTACGAGTAAAGCTTTTCAAGCATTCAGAGCACTGATAAGGTTTTTGGCCAGTGTGAGTTTCCTGATGTTGAATCAGACTGGCACTAAAACTGAAGCTTTTTTGGCACACGGAGCACTGATACTGTTTACGCCCAGTGTGGATTCTTTCATGTATCGTAAGGTTGGATTTGTGACTGAAGCCTTTCTGGCATTCGGGACACTGATAGGATTTTCGTCTAGCACTAGTTTTCTCATGTTTAGTGAGGTGGGATTGATGACTAAAGCTGTTCTCACATTCATTGCTCTTATTCAAGTTGTTTGTTTCTCCAAATTCGGTCTGTTCCTGAATACATGCCATCTTCAGACTAAATCTGATTCCAGAGTCTGTTTTTGTTTGTGTTACACTCAGCATTAACTTCTAAACTACACTGCAGAAGTTCTTCTTCACATTTGTATTTAACTAATTATAGTTTTTACCTGGAGATCATTTTCCTACCTTTGAAGGCACCTATCTAACTTGTCTTATTAACTTTCACTGAGGAGCCCCGTGTATTGATTAAGAGGCCTCTCAGGGATTCATTTTCTCCAAGTTATGCCCGGGTGAATTCTCTCTTGTTTAATTAGTCTTATTTAGTGATTCTAGTTTATCACCTTTGATTTAGGAGTTTTAAAAAAACTGATAAGGTCTTTGGGCTTTTGTGTTTGCCTGTTAGGTATGTTTGTTCATACAAGTAATGACAGCTGATTAGGGCATGCCAGGGTGGTTTATGAATTATTAATAGCGTAACACCGGTCCCTTTTATACTTGCTGTGCCAGTATATGCTTTTTTGCTCAGTGGCTAAGACAGGTACATGATCCACTTTGGAAGTTACAGGACACTTTGAAACCACTCGGATCAACCCAAGAGACAGAGTTGGTGGGGGGAAATCTTCCTATATTGGAAAAGATAATCCAGCATCTTTGCTGTAACGACATCTGAGAAAGTGTATTTAGAATGACTTTCTTTTAAAGGATCTTTTTCTTCCTCTTGTCTCCAGGAGACAGAGACAAAAGCTTGCGCTTGTAAACCAAGGATATTAGTCTTTTTGACCGTTCTGTCACATCACAACACGTCTACGGGTGCTGATCTGTTGTGGAGGGTTTGCGTCTCCAAAGCATTTCTCATAAACCATCAAACAGAATTTAAATCACTGACTTTTCTCAAGTGCACTGCGTGGGGATCAATTGTGGCCAATGTTCTCCTTAATCTCAGTTACGGACATTTGGTAAACATTTATGGCCATTTTACTTCAGGGATTTGACTACTTTCACATTCACCAGATTCTTCTGCTCCAACATCCTCACTATTTCTGGCACGTAGAATGTGTTTCTTCTCAAGAGCTTGAGAATGTTTTAACTTTCCTTGAAATAATCCTTTTCGTTGTGTTTCACAAAATTTAAACCTTCTTTTTTCTGTTCATGCTTCAGTCACCTGTAGAAATGGAGTCAGATATTGTAATTGAACACAAAGAAAACATTTATGACTGTATACTTTGCACAAAGAAAGTATTGACAAAAACAAGATAGGAAATCAGTTGAGTAGCATTTCTGATAGTGGTGAAACAGCTCTGGACACTGTGTGGATCGGGAGCTTCGGATCACTGGAGCTCATGGATGTGAGAGCAAACGTACAAGTTGCACATATATTGTGACACCGATTCTCAGCCAACACTATCAATTTACAATTTTTGTGGCAAAGACTGGCATCACAAGATATTTGTAATTCTTTTAATGAATTATCAGCTGTTATTTACTCCAATGCCCACCTAGACTGTTAATCTATTCCCTTTTCCAGTGATCTAGGAAGGGACATTTTGTTGAACGAAAGAATTGGCCTTGTTGCACTCAGTACTTTAAATGCCACTGTGGACTGATGCTGTGTCCAGTTAGCTCAGTGGAATTCACTATTTCAAATTGTGCAGATGATAAGGACTTACTTTGTGGCCCAGAACTCATCACACTCCTCTGACAGGACGCGGGTACTGCAACACCTGAACAAGAGAAAAAAACAGCACAACAGTAAAGGAAACCAAAAAGGGTCAAGAAAAGAAAAACACAAAACAGAGGAAAGAGAAAAAAGGCTATCTTCCACTCTCACTACAGGGGTCCAGCATAGGAAACTCTGAAGCAGATGCGTGTGAAGCCATAAGTTACTTCTAAACCCAATGCCCCCAAGGTCAGCACCAGGCGCAGCTCCACCGGCCGCACCACCCTAAAGCAAGCCCTGTGTGCATGTGTGTCCACGCACATGTACTGTGTCTTTTGCTTGTAGTAGATAAGACACAAAAGGATAGTTTAGGAGGACGCAATGAGATGGAAGTCAGATCCAGAGATGAAAGATGCTGAAAGAACGGACAGAGGGAGGATAGTATCATGTGGTCTGGAAGAGGAGACAAATGTGCCAATAGTTAAGGAGCTGATGGGCAAAAATGACCTAAAAAGGAACTGGACTTGCACTACACCCCCCAACATGTTCCAAGAGTGGAATGTGGCTCCATCAGGTGATTATCAGAAGTTTGATAACAACAAGAATAGTGCACAGAGGGAGTCAAATATTGTAGTCGAAGAGACAGAAAAACAGATCAAGAAAGGGAATAGAGAAAGAAGAAACAGGGGAAAAGGAAACTTAGAGTTATAGGAATACTTACCAGACAATTATTTTATTTTTTGTTCCTCCAAGGGTGGCAGCCACGCTGCACTGCCTGGTCATCCCAGCATACCTTGAAAGGAAGTAAAGAAATGGTTTTGCGTCAGACGACTATCAAACTTCATCACATTTTACAAATAACCGTCCTGAACTTACAAAACAAAAGAATCTCTTGTTCTCTGGAGGCCATTGTGAAGCAACTCTGGTTATGAATACATATTTTTTTTTGGTTCAAGAACCATGATCCTTTGCTGGAAAAGGTCCTTGTGAATATAGAGAGCACCCACAGTCTCAGAGAACAAACCCTAACAATCCAGTCCACTTCTTCATAACCCCCATCTTTCCATTTACAGACCATGAAACTTGCAAATCAAAACAATCTGGTTTGCAAAGGTATGTTAATGTCCTTGTACATAATTCTACCCACCGTTCATAAATCAGTCTAAGCAGACTCAGATTTATACAAACCATGCTCTCGGAGCAACAGCAATTTAAGTTCAAGCTGATGCAGAGTTTGAATGCTGAGCAATGGAAGCAACAAGGCATCAATGTGTGGGCGCTTTTTATCTATAACTTATCTGAAGGGATGATGCGGAGGGTCAGTATAAATAAACCCTTCACGAGACAAAGCTTGGAACATTGAAATGTTTAGACCTCCATTGAAGACAACGGAGCAGCAGCAGCCTATACAACCTGATCTAGGCCCACTGCTCTCAACATTACAATGTCCTAATACACAGCCTCTGCCTCTCTGAAATATAGGGATTGGACAGGAGAAGGCAGAAGATACAGCCTGCAGCAGGGCACACAGGAGCCCTCCCTTCCTTCCCCCGTATCTCACAGTGTCACTGGTGTCTCGGAAGGTGGGGGTGTTCTGCTCATCTCCTACATCTCCCGGCTCACCTGAATGATGAAAAGCAGTTTAGCCGAGCCCAGAGAGAACCGGGGGCTGACTTCAGCCTCCTTTCACAGCTATTGCTGTGAATGTTCAACTATTAACCGCAGTGGTCCTGCATGCGGGTGTTAGCTGTTCAACATTACCACTTACAGCAGTTCGGAGTACCGGAGGTGTTCCAACCCCCTCGGTCTATGGGACACCGTTGTTTTTATTAACACATTCTGCCCTCATAGGGCAAACAGTTTAATGACCTTATAGTCAGCCATAGCAGGCAATACTGCCCATTAAAGGACCGCTCCCTTGGTAAAGGCCCTTGCCCTTGAAGATGCAACAAGCTACAAAGCTATATTAAAGGTTTCAAATAATTACTGAAGGCATAAACATGGGTACTCAGTCAGAGAAATAATTATCATAATATTTGCAGGCGGATCACATAAAAGTAACATCTAAAGTATATCAAAAGCCAGAATCAGAAATAACTCTTGATGTAAAGTCAATAGACAGACCACCACAACAAATGTGTGCTAAGAAATAAGAAAAAGTTTTTCTATAATATCAAATAGCAAACTGACATAAAATCTGCTTTTTAAAAATCAAGAAAAAGTTCTTAAGTCCAATATCAGTAAGAGGACTGACATGTAGTCTGCCTTTAGGAAAAGGATAAAATAAAACAATTCCAGCAAATATCCCAAAACAGTCATTTTATACGTTTTTAGACAGAGAGAACACATTATTGACATGGTTCATGATGAGGTAAAAATGACAGCAATCAATGAATGTTCATGAAAACATGGCACAACAAAATGAAATTTAATAAACCACACCTACAAAATGAATAATTAATTGTGACTCTTCAACTAAAAGCCACAAGTCATTTTACATGGTTATTTCCTAACATAATAACTGGATCTTAATCACAGTTTAAGTTTTTAGCCGTTCATCATTGACTCAATTTGCATGGGAACATTTGCTGACAGCTCATTGGTTGTTTATTAGAAATGCCTACAACTTTGACTCCTTTCCCAAGAGGGGTGGGTTGGGCGCTCTCGTCAGTCTGACTGTGGAACGGGAGGCACATTTATTGATTAAAGTGATGCCGGATTCCCATTTACTTCTTCTACAAAAGAGCCATTCTGGGTGACCTCTAGGACTGCACCAAGCATGCAATCCTTCTCCCGTCTCAGGCACCGTCATTGTGTCTGATTCAGTCCAGTAGAAACTCCTAGTGTAGATGCAAGTTGTGGAAAATCCTTATTAATTAAAAAAGAATTTTGTTGAAATCTTAAATTTGTTAAGAATTTTGGCGTTCTATTCTACACTGGGCTTTGGGACTATCGGGACTGAAGGCATGTTCTAATATACCTGCCTTTGATTCTGCATGCTCGGCACAGAGGCCAGTTGGGCTGGGACCATTGGCTGTGACATCCCATTCTGTGCCATCTGATTCATGTTCCAGTTTCCCAGGTTCCTGCAAACATCGCAAGGATCATGTCTTATTCTGCACATTATTAGTGTTTGAGGTATTTAAATTGCCACTGTCAGTAAAACCTATACCCTAAGCAGGGCCAGACCGGCCGGAACCGGCTTCGGGTGTTTCTCCGGGGGGCTGGAAGAGTGGGGGCCGATTCTTCAGTGCTGGGAAACGTATTTCTTACTGGCGGCTGCTTTTGCTGTGGTGCTGCTATATCGCCCCCGGCAACAAAAGAGGCAGGGAGCTGGGCCGTCAAAATTGTCAGGCCTGGTTGGGGTTCCCAGTCCGGCCATGACCCAGAGGAACAACTTTTCCTCCATGCACATACTGAATATCATTATTCTGCACACCAACACCGTGCATATCCAAATTCACAACAGCAACAAGCCCAGAATCAAAGCGAGAATAGCATCCGCGAGAACCACTTTCGTCACCCGTCTGGAACATTTTTGTCTGAGCCGTCATTATTTTTTCTTTGATATTTTTCTGCTTAGTAACAAAAATCTCACTACAGAACTTTGCGTAAAACAAAATCTCCTCCGGAATGTTAGTCTGCAGCCCCTCACATTTTTCTGGATATGTGCACTACCTCTAGATGCAACGCTAAAAGATGCGCCCTCTTTTACCCGGTCTTTGCCTTTGCAATATTGTCTGTAACTCTGCATTAATCTCTTGTAATATAATAAAATATTTTGAGGCACTTCACTCTGTGGTTCTTCAATTGGCCAGTTTACAAGCAACTTACACTCATTCCACAAATCTCTTGGGACAAATATTAACAAACTTAAACTCAGCTCTCGACCACCCCGCCTGGACGAACAAGCCTCATCTCCACTGCATCCCTCCTGGAGAGGCCCCACCTCCTTTGAACCACCCAAACACAGGACAGGCCTCACCTCCTCTACACCTTCCTGGACAGGCCTCTCCCCCTCTGCATCCCTGGACAGGCCTCACCTCCTCTACACCACCCTGGACAGGCCTCTCCTCCTCTGCATCCCTGGACAGGCCTCACCTCCTCTACAACGACCTGGACAGGCCTCACTCACCTCCTCTGCACCCCCTGGACAGACCTTGCTTCCTCTGCATCCCCCCAACAGGTCTCGCCTCCTCTGCACCTACCTCCAAACAGGCCTTACCCCCTCTACATCCCATGGACAGTCCTCCCCTCCTCTGCACCTGCTGGACAGGGCTCACCTTCTTTGTGCCTCCCCCTGGACAGGCTTCACCTCTTCTAACCTCCCTCCGACAGGGCAGGTCTCACCTCCTCTGCACCCCTGGACAGGCCTCATCTCCTCTGCACCCCTGGACAGGCCTCACATCCTCTGCACCCCCTGGACAGTCCTCGCCTCCGCCACCCTCCTGAACAGGCCTCTCCTACTCTGCACTCCTGGACAGGCCTCACCTCCTCTGCAGCCCTGGACAGGCCTCACCTCCACTGCACCCCTGGACAGGCCTCACCTCCTCTGTTCCCCTGGACAGGCCTCACCTACTCTGCACCCCTGTACAGGCCTCACCTCCTCTGTTCCCCTGGACAGGCCTCTCCTCCTCAGCACCCCTGGACAGGCCTCTCCACCTCTGCACCCCTGGACAGGCCTCAGCTCCTCTGCTTCCCTGGAGAGGCCTCTCCTCCTCTGCAGCCCCTGGACAGGCCTTGCCTCCTCTGCACCCCTGGACAGAACTCTCCTCCTCTGCGCCCCTGGACAGGCCTCTCCTCCTCTGCACCCCCTGGACAGACCTCTCCTCCTCTGCACCCTTGGACAGGCCTCACCTCCTCTGCACCCTTGGACAGGCCTCACCTCCTCTGCACCCCTGGACACACCTCTCCTCTCTGCACCCCTGGGCAGGGCTCACCTCCTCTGCTCCTCTGGACAGGCCTCTCCTCCTCTGCACCCCTGGACAGACCTCACCTACTCTGCACCCTTGGACAGGCCTCACCTCCTCTGCACCCCTGGACAGGCCTCTCGGGGCTTTTCACAGGAGCTCTTTGTGAAGGATCCTCATCAAGGACAGAGGAGCCCAGAGTTCATTGCACCCCATACAGCTCTGACTCCGCCCTGAGCCCAGGGGCGATATGCACAGGCCCCGAAGAAAGACACTGCTCCCCTGGACAGGCCACTGCTCCTCTGCACTCCTGGACAGGCCTCACCTCCTCTGGACAGGCCTCACCTCCTCTGCACCCCTGGGCAGGCCTCATCTCCTCCCGACCCCTGGACAGGCCTCTCCTCCTCTGCACCCCTGGACAGGCCTCTCCTCCTTTGCATCTCTGGACAGGCCTCACCTCCTCTGGACAGGCCTCATCTCCACCCGACCCCTGGACAGGCCTCACCTCCTCCGCTCCCCGCTCAGCCTCAGCAGCTCTCCTGACATCACCATGAATGCCAGGGAGGGGGGAATCTGATCCATGGATTCATAAATTGCAGCCAAGTGAGTTAGCAGCTCTCCTACCTGAGCAGAAACCTGTCCAGGCTCTCTCCTCCTTCTGGAGCTGGGGGGGGGGGGGGAGGGGCAGGTGCAGATTTGAGGTCTGAGGGGGGTCTGTAGATGGTGGTAACTGCCCACCAGACAGGGCTCCTTCCTCCTCTGCAGCAGGCTGAACACACCAAGAGAGGGAGGAAGTAATGTCAGCACTGCTGCTGGTGCTGCCGCTGACCCGGAAAAGGAAACCCTTCTCCCTTCCACCTAATGTGAAGCTCAGTGGTTTCATCAGCAGGCGAGGAGCGCCCTCTGGTGGCCGCTGACTGAACCGCCACTTCCAGGCTCCAGGATTGAATGCATTTCACGCAAACAAGCATTTATACCTGTAAAGACCTGGGATTTCAGATGTCACAGACGGGAATGTTTTTAAGGGTCAGACAGTTCAAGTACAGGGCCTCACACTTTGCTGCTGCTGTAAAAAAGTATTTATAGCTGCACTTCAGATGAGCATCTTCCAAACACTGATGTAGAGGTCTAAAGAGTATTTACAGAAAGGTGACAACTGGAAGTGGCAGTCTGTATTTCAATGAGCATATCTGTATTTCAATGAATATATCTGTATTTCAAAGAATATATCTCTATTTCAAAAAACATATCTGTATTTCAATGAATATATCTGTATTTCAAAGAATATATCTGCATTTCATTTGGTATTTTAATGAATATATGAGTATTTCGGTATTTCGGTCAGTTTTGCAATTAAACTGGGCAGCTTATTTATTCTTTTAAATAATTTATTTGCAATTTTTCAAATCCACAACGTGCTAGATAGCAAAGTAAATAGAGGTAAATACCATGGAGTTTCATACACCAGATCAGTGACAATGAGGCATAGGTCATGTGTCAAAGCGACAATTGAAGGAACAGCTTATTTCTAATTTTCCTATGTCTGTGGCTTATTCCTTATATTTAATACGGTTTTATATCCTCAAACAAGACTGAAATGTAGGTTCTAATTAGGTTTTGAGTTTCTGGTTTAAGAGCACAACTGTCTCGTAAATTATTAAGATAGCGGTCTCTTCCAGGCTTTGGTGTTTTGTTTACAGTAACCACCATCCTCTCTCAACAAGGATTCACTGACAAAAAATAAAGCAATATATCTTTGAAACAATTAATTCCTAAGATAGAGCAACCAAGTATGAACCAGACATTTCTCACACAGGTTACATTGTATCATAAAAATGAGTGGGTGTTACTGGCCTGAAGAACAGGGGAGGGGCATTTTACTACTCGAAAATGTTCTACTCCTTCACATATGCCCCTATATCATAGTACGCTCGTCATCAATACACCTCTGATTAGTGAGTGAGTCAACTCTTTGTAGCATTGTCATGCAAGCAGCCTTGAATGCCTCGACAGCAACATTAATTCAGACGTGCATACATCAGAGCCCTCAAGCCTCACTCATCACGAGTGACACTAACACATTTGGAAGTCAGCCTGAAGTCTCACTCAAACCTAGCCCATTCTTCCAAACTATGGGGATTAACTAGAACTTCACACATGACTATTCATCACAGAGCAGACCCTCTGTCCCACATTTTGTTGGCAAAACCTTCTTCATATTTCACCATGAGTACTGCACACAGTTCAGTAGAATGTTAAATTAAATGTCTATTTTAGTGAGACTTGGTTGTCAATCGTATCACTTTACATTTGTTCTCATCATGTCTATAAATTCAGTAATGTTTCTTCCTTTGGTACTGTCAAAGTCAAATGTTAAGAGACACCACTCCCTGTGTTTTTGTTTAATACCTCATTTCTCTATTGATTTTTCATATACAATGAGCATATAACAGGTATGAAAGTTTATCGATTCAGCAGAGTCCAAGATACTGTGTAAACTAGAACTTGTGAGAAGACATTGATAACCGGAAAAACAATAAATAACATAACCCGTCCAGATAGAGGTGATGTAGCCCAGAAGATCCTGCAGATTATCAGGGAAGGAGGACAAAGAGGAACACGAGAGGAAGGGACGTGGGAACAGGAGAGAAAAGTCAGGGTGCCAGGCACCATGGTCACCCCCCAAAAGGCCTACTCCCACTACGAAGGCCGTAGCCAGAAAACTCTTACCATGGTGTGTTAAATCCTGGAATATTGACATTTTGTGAAGCAAGGTCAGACGGGCCATTAATTGCGGTGCCAGCCCTAGGTTGGTCATCAAGGTATCCCAAATGGAGCCGTAGCAGCACAAACTGTTATACAGTCCGCAGGAAATGCAAAATGTCACAGGCAACTGCGTCACACCGTCTGCACCTCCAGCATGTGGAATAGTCTGCCGTATGTGCTTTATAGACACACTCCAACGTCCAGTGCCAGTGGTGTAGGGACTTGAAATAACTGAATTTCAACCTGACCTCCTGGAGGAAACTGCCGTGGTCTTTCCAAAGGTCATGCCCGTCCTGCTCAGAGAGTGGTAGGCACAGTCTCTGCTCCCACAAACAGCATAAAGTGTGGGCAGTGGTGCTTGATAAAAGGCTGTCCGCAGCTGTAACATACAATCCCACCATAGTCTCCTTGAATCCTTTCCACATCAGGATATAATGCAACATTGGGTCAGTCTCTAGATCGTAAGAGGGAGCACCCAGCTTGTGTGGCAGGCTCTGCATGAGCTGTCAGTACCGTCAGTGATGCGATTGTGGCAGCCCATAATCACGCATGAGAGTAGCAAAGGGGGCCAACTCACCGTCCCCTACTATATCGTTCACAGAGCATATCCATCTGGTCCTCCACTGTGTAAGGAGAGTTCAGATCATACTTGGCCCCAAGCAGCTCCTTGAGAAGAGTAGGTGTCAGCAATGCGTTATACATCTGAGCCAGGTGAAACGTGAGGTCAGTCAACCAACACTGTTATGCCTCACAGTGGCACTTATAGGCAGCCAAATCATTCATCAAATTGCCTCTCAGAGGCCTTCCTGCCTGCTCACAGCACCTGTGCAGAGGAGATGGACCCAGCGGTCTCCTCCAAGTACTGGCTCAGATATTGGCACCACCTGTGCTTGTCTTCAGGGGCTTTATACCATGCTGTATCCATACGCCAATGGGCCTGAAGGGTTTGAAACAGTCGAAGATTATGGTCAAGTTGCCGAAGATCATGATCAGAGGTACTGTTTGTGAGGATAAAGACGTAAACATTTACAATGGACTCAGGAGGTGAAAGTATTGTCCGCGTCCCTCAGGTGCGTCAATCACCATGGATCCATCAAGGCATGATCATCAATAATGTCAGAGAGGATGAACCGGTCTCGGGGCTGCCTGGTCGTATGGTTTCTGGACTTGTCAAGGTGCCATATTCCAGCACCCCCCTCATGAATACCCTGGCTGTCCAAAGGAGAGCAGGAGTTTGGTCAGCCGCCGAGGCATAGATAAAGCCCACACACAAAGACTCATTGAGAATCTGAACCTTGGCAAAAATATATTTGCCCACGGGGGTCCCGCCATGCCTGCAGTGTGGAAACCCCAGGGATTTGTGTCCAACCCACTCTCCCCATGTTCCAAAGGAGTAGATGGGTGTGTAAGGGTAGTCTGGATCCCGCTGGCACGTAGTACCGTACTCATCCAATCCCTTCTGAATGTATCATGTTCACTAGGTGACAGGTGTGTATCCTGGAGCAATGCTACATCAAGGTGGTGCATCCTCTGAAATAAGAGGATTTTCTGTCTCTTGATTAAATAGGTCAGGCTGGTGACATTAAGGGGCATATTTACAAGGAAGTGGTGGAGCACGGCGTTGGCCTCCTTGGTTTAACGCCACGCTCTCCACTTCTGAAATGCAGGACTACACCATATTTACAAGAATACGGTGCAGCCCTGCATTTCTCCCTGTGCTGGTGCTGAATTTAGCTGCCTAGCGCCAATGCAGCATCACTGTACTGAAATGCAAAGTCACACATTTTTATGGCTTCCTGAGCTGTCAAGTGCTGGAGCGCTGCTATAATAATTAGAAGTCAAACTGAGCAAAGCTGGCAGCGCACATTTAGGGGTTCTGGGTTAGCTACATTCAGGCATGTTATGTATTTTGTTATGTTAAGTTAATTTCTATAGCGCATGACTCACCCGGGGGCATCTCAGCGCTCGCCTAGAAATTTGGCCCGAGAACTGAAAGTCAGAACAGAGTTAGAACAGGAATGCTTTTAGTTGTTTCCTAAAGGTGCTGTAAATGGAAATTCTGTTTAGGGACAGCAGTAGTTTACTCCAGTATCTTGGGGCCAGATACGAAAAAGCTTTTCCACCAGTCTGACTCAAACGTATACGAGGAACCTGTAGAAGGCCTAGCGTACTGGATCTGAGATTTCTGTTCGGTGTATGGTAGGTGAGTTTCTTTTGTAGATAGTAAGGGCCTCTGCAATTCAGCGCATTGTAAGTGAGACAACAGATTTTGAAAAAGGATCTCTTCCTTACAGGTAACCAATGCAGCTCTCTCAGCAAGGGAGCAGAAGGGGCGCCAGCAGGGCGGGTCAGTAACCAATGCAGCTCTCTCAGCAAGGGAGCAGAAGGGGAGCCAGCAGGGCGGTTCAGTAACCAATACAGCTCTCTCAGCAAGGGAGCAGAAGGGGCGCCAGCAGGGCGGCTCAGTAACCAATGCAGCTCTCTCAGCAAGGGAGCAGAAGGGGAGCCAGCAGGGCGGCTCAGTAACCAATGCAGCTCTCTCAGCAAGGGAGCAGAAGGGGCGCCAGCAGGGCGGCTCAGTAACCAATGCAGCTCTCTCAGCAAGGGAGCAGAAGGGGAGCCAGCAGGGCGGCTCAGTAACCTATGCAGCTCTCTCAGCAAGGGAGCAGAAGGGGCGCCAGCAGGGCGGGGCAGTAACCAATGCAGCTCTCTCAGCAAGGGAGCAGAAGGGGAGCCAGCAGGGCGGTTCAGTAACCAATGCAGCTCTCTCAGCAAGGGAGCAGAAGGGGCGCCAGCAGGGCGGCTCAGTAACCAATGCAGCTCTCTCAGCAAGGGAGCAGAAGGGGAGCCAGCAGGGCGGCTCAGTAACCAATGCAGCTCTCTCAGCAAGGGAGCAGAAGGGGAGCCAGCAGGGCGGCTCAGTAACCAATGCAGCTCTCTCAGCAAGGGAGCAGAAGGGGAGCCAGCAGGGCGGCTCAGTAACCAATGCAGCTCTCTCAGCAAGGGAGCAGAAGGGGAGCCAGCAGGGCGGTTCAGTAACCAATGCAGCTCTCTCAGCAAGGGAGCAGAAGGGGCGCCAGCAGGGCGGTTCAGTAACCAATGCAGCTCTCTCAGCAAGGGAGCAGAAGGGGAGCCAGCAGGGCAGCTCAGTAACCAATGCAGCTCTCTCAGCAAGGGAGCAGAAGGGGAGCCAGCAGGGCGGCTCAGTAACCAATGCAGCTCTCTCAGCAAGGGAGCAGAAGGGGCGCCAGCAGGGCGGTTCAGTAACCAATGCAGCTCTCTCAGCAAGGGAGCAGAAGGGGAGCCAGCAGGGCGGCTCAGTAACCAATGTAGCTCTCTCAGCAAGGGAGCAGAAGGGGAGTCAGCAGGGCGGCTCAGTAACCAATGCAGCTCTCTCAGCAAGGGAACAGAAGGGGCGCCAGCAGGGCGGCTCAGTAACCAATGCAGCTCTATCAGCAAGGGAGCAGAAGGGGAGCCAGCAGGGCGGCTCAGTAACCAATGCAGCTCTCTCAGCAAGGGAGCAGAAGGGGCGCCAGCAGGGCGGCTCAGTAACCAATGCAGCTCTCTCAGCAAGGGAGCAGAAGGGGAGCCAGCAGGGCGGGTCAGTAACCAATGCAGCGCTCTCAGCAAGGGAGTAAAAGGGGAGCCAGCAGGGCGGCTCAGTAACCAATGCAGCTCTCTCAGCAAGGGAGCAGAAGGGAGCCAGCAGGGCGGCTCAGTAACCAATGCAGCTCTCTCAGCAAGGGAGCAGAAGGGGAGCCAGCAGGGCGGCTCAGTAACCAATGCAGCTCTCTCAGCAAGGGAGCAGAAGGGGAGCCAGCAGGGCCAGTCAGTAACATTCTGGCCGCCGTGTTCTGAATCACTTGAATTTAGTAAGCAGGGTCTCTCCCACTTCCGCCAACAGAGCATTACCATAGTCTAATTGGCTGATGACCACGCTTGAACTAAGGTTCTGCGGTGATTAGTGGGCAAGAAGGGAAGAATTTTGCAGAGTAAACGCATACTATAGTAGCAGGAGCTAGTAGTGGCAGCAATGTGGTCTTTCATGGCTAATGACTGATCTAATTTTAGGCCTAGATTTTTAACACATGTTTTAGGAACAGGAGCTAGTCCCAATTGTGAGGGCCACCATTCATCAGACCAGCTAGCTAAGGCTTTCCCCGTTAGCATGACCTCGGTTTTTCCGGAATTCAACTGGAGGCAGTTCTGTGTCATCCAGCTAGAGATTACAAGCATTCTGCTGGAGAACCGCAATTTCTCTGCTTCTATCTTTGGGCCAATAGTAAATATAAGCTGAGTATCATCAGCATATGAAATTATCTCAAAACCTAGCTGTTCTATAATTTTTTCCAAAGGTGCCATATATATGTTAAATAATGTTAGGCTTAGGCAGGAGCCCTGGGTTATGGCCCTGCCTAGATGATTGTTTTTCTGACAGATATGGCCTTAGCATGATAGTTTGCGTTCTGTCTGACAAAGTTCTGCCACCACTTCAAGGCTGTCCCTTGAATGCCACAGGAAGCTAGTCTCTCCGCGAGCACTAAATGTGAGATGGTATCAAAAGCCGCGGAGAGATCTAGAAGGATCAGTATACTCCAATGTGTATTTTCTGTCTGAGCGAGTCAGTTACAGCGAGCATGGCAGTCTCGGTACTGAAACCCGGTTGAAACGCGGATTGTGATTGATCCAGAATTTCGTTGGACTCCAGGCATAGACTTAGTTGCTTGTTAATTATACTTTCCAGCAGCTTGCCCAATAAGGGTACCAAAGAAATAGGGCGGTAGTTGCTTAGTTCTCGGGGATCCGCAGTTGGTTTCTTCAATATTGGACGTACGAATGCTTCCTTCCATGTTATTGGAATGGTACCTGATTGTATTGAATAATTATTGATATTTAGAATTGCTGGCATGCAACGAGTGACTAATAGGGCCATTGTCTTTGGAGGACAAAGATCTTGGGGTGAGCCAGATTTTGAGAAGGAGAGAGCATTGGAAACTCCCTCAAGCGTGTTTAACTCGAAACATTCCAAGGTGCTAGCTGCCATTTTTTCTAAGCCCTCTGTTCTAGTAGAGGCTTCAAGGTCTTGAGAGGTGATCGATGAAAAGTTAGCATAAATATCAATTATCTTTTCTTGAAAATAGATTGCTAACGAATTACAAACATCTTGGGTTTCCATAGGCAATTGTCTACAGACATGAAGAGATATGAAGTCTTTTACTATATTAAAAAGGGCCTTTGGGACGTTACTGGCACGTTCAATTTGGTTAATAATAAATAGACGTCTGGCTGATTTTAAATTCAGATTACAGCTAGACAAGAATTGTTTAAACCGTAGTTTGTTTTGTGGGTCTTTACTAACTCGCCAAAGTCTCTCCAATCTCTTGCATTTGGATTTTTCAATCTTTAGCTCTGAAGTGCACCAGGGGGCTGATGGTGGACATTGGGGAGAATCCAAAACTGTCACAAAGGCAGTATTACATTCTTCCAACGTCGTAGGAGCATCCTTATCCTTCTTTGGTGATTCCAGGTGAAAATCCTCATTAAAGGCTTCTACTGAAAGATTTTGCCAAGGTCTTGCGCCACTTGTTTTTTCCCTGCACTTAAGTCTGAGCTCTTAAGGCATGGCTGTTGGATAGAATGATCGGTCCAAGTGAGACAGTCTGGGAGGTTACAGGTTACATGATCAATATTAGAAAAAATTAGGCCTAGCGAGTGGCCAGCTGGATGAGTTGGGCCTGTAACTCAATTCAATTATCCTTTATTCGGCACTTAAAAAGACACCATAAAAGTACAAGAGCAATTACATTTTAATTTTAAAAAAAATAAGAAACACATTAAAAATAACATTTAAGAAATAATTTAAAAAAGACAAAAGTCATTACATTCATTTTAAAGGGATTTCCGAAGTTAAGTCTCTGATTATGGAGCATTACAGTCATTCGATTCTCTTGTGTTCCTTAGCCTCATTGCCACCTTGATGAAGCTTACTATACAAAACAATGTATGAGCATCAGAAGCTTCTAGAAAAAACATTAAAGCTGTTTTTGCATGTCTGAATTTGGCTTCTTTCAGAATCCCTACTAAAAACGTACGTCTGGGGACAGAATAAAAACGGCATAGTAGCACAAAGTGAAGGGTATCCTGCGGAGACCTACCGTCGCAGCCGCAGGTACCCTTCAACTCCAATGATGTGGTAAATCCAGAGGGAACAGAAAGTAGGTGATGTAACATATTAAATCTGAAACGAGTCATGTAAAATCTATCCTGTGCGTTATAGTGCACGGCGAGGTATGGTTCCATTCCAAATGTCTTTTTCAGTGAGCAATAGGTTAAAACTGTGGATTTACGTTTTTCGACAACAGCCCTATTAGCAAGTGACCAATCGGTAAAAAGTTTTTTGACCATTGATTTGTTCTGGATATTCAAAGCTTCCGGGGGAGTAAAAAAGTTTTTGCAGCCAATTGCCTCCAAGGAATCTTTTACATAGTTCAACCAAGGGATATGACCCCCTCTGTCGAGGTTCAGGCAGTCTTTTAAAATTTGCCTCGTGAGTCCCGCTTCCGGGTTGGTCCAGATTTTAATCCAGGTCAAAAGTGGTCTGATCTTAATTCGATCTTCTATGTAGGGCTCTCCCAGTTCTTCATGTATAATAAAAGATGGGGTACTCTGTGGCACTTTCAAGATTCTTTTAAAGAATTTGTTTTCCTCCACCTGAAGCTGGTGCAAATGTTTATTTGTGAAACCCCACACTTCAGATCCATGAGTTGCTTTAGCGCAGCAAATTGACCTATACAGGTTGAGCACTTGCTCGGTGACCATTTTCCAAGTCTTCTCCCATAGCCCATTATAGCCCCTGATGATGCCACCAGTTTCGCTGCATGTTTTTCCATCAGGGGATTGAAGTTTAAATGTTCATCAAATAACACGCCTAAATAGGAGAGCCTATCTTATATACAAATTTCCTATTTGCTCTACCTCCCGCTATCATAATGTAGGATTTATCCAGGTTAGCGGATAAATCGAGTGTGGCCATAAAGTTGACAAATCCATCTATCAGCTTCTGGAGCCCCAGCGGTGTTCTGGCTAGCAACACCACGTCGTCCGCGTAATGCAATACGGGCACCGCGCGGTGTCCTATTTGGGGGGAATCCACACTCAGTTTGGCTAGTTCTTTGTCCAGATTATTAATATATAACGAAAATAAAAATGGAGCTAAAATACAGCCCTGACGCACTCCGCTCGTGCATGGAAATTGATCCGTCTTGCTTCCCTCTTGGTTATAACGGACCATTGCCGAGGTGTTCCAGTGTAGAGCCTTCAGGGTGTCAACTAACTTTTGTTCCACTCCTATATTTATCATTAATGCCCACAGTTTTTCTCTGTTTACGCGGTCGAAGGCCGCAGAGAGGTCCATAAACCCCATGTAAATGGCTCCTTTTCTGGCAATGGTATACTTGGCGGTCAAAAGATATAAATTCAAACACTGGTCAGTAGTGGATCTGCCTTCCCTGAATCCATATTGTATTTCTGTGAGAATTTGATTTTCCACTGCCCATTCTTGCAGACGATTTAGAATAACACGGCCCAACACCTTGGCCGTCACGTCGATTAAGGATATAGGGCGGTAACATTGCGGGTCATCCCGATTCCCTTTTTTATAAATTGGAACAATAGTTGCTGATGACCAAGAACGTGGCAGTCCTGCCACAATTGCCTCGTTCAAGACCCTCGTGAGAATTGGAGCCCACAACTCTATGTTACTCAAATAAAGATCAGGGGGTATACCGTCAGGGCCTGGTGCTTTATTTTTAGTTAACCCTGATCAGCGCCGGGACGCCTCCTAGTTGAGGCAGCTGTTCGCGCTTTATAAATACTAGTATTATTATTATTATTATATAGCCGATTCCACTTCTGACATGGAAAAATCTAATCGTGTGGTCAAGTTTAGTCTCTGGTCTTCGTCCTGAGGTGGTTGCCCTGTGAAGTTGTATAGACTCTGGAAGTGAGTATGCCATTGTTCAGGTAAGATTGTATTTAATAATTTGGGACCGCCAGGTTCCTGGAAGCACGGTGTATTTATAACTTTCCAGAACCCAGCCATATATCTTCTTTCAGCCGCCTCCCTTAAATCCTCCCAGGCTTGTGTTTCTAAACTGTCTTTACGGGATTTTAGGGCCTTTTTATATTTTGTTCTGCAGTAGGCTATTTTCGAGTTGTCCCTAGGGCGCTGCTTAAGGCTATGTTTAAGGTCTTTCTGTGCCTTAATACAATCTTGGTCGAACCAACGAGATATAGGTATATTTTTCCCTCCCTTGGAGGTCTTTAATAGACCTTCTACAAGACATGCTATTTCCTCGAATGCGCTAACCACAATCCCTCCCTCCATGCTTTGATCGAGGCATACGTTTATAGCATTAAGCCCTGCTGACATTAGGCATTTATAAAATCTAACTCCGTCTATTTTAGCCCACTTGAGCCTCCTTCCCTGATCCACCGCCCTTTCTGTTATATCTGTTTTACATGGTCGTTTATTACAATTTAGACCTTTTAGTTCAATGACCAAAGGATTGTGGTCACTAAAGATACTAATTTCGATGGCCATGCTAGTGGAGTACCGGGTTCTTATGGACCCGGCGGTGCCAGGGAACACACCTGAAAACTCCGAGTTCTTCCTGTTTCAGACCACAGAAACACGAGTCTTCTAGGTGAAGTCAAAGATAGTATTTATTGGCTGCAACCAGTAACAGGTATCCTAGAAGTACAACAGCATGTAGGTTCTCAGGAGACTGCTCAACTTACAAAGCCAGTCTTCGTCTTTTATACAAAATAATAAGCTTCAGGCACAAATTCCGTATTTTACAGTTTGACCATATAAATATTTCACTACAAAGGAAAAGCAGAGTCATGATGACAAGCACATATTTTAGTTCGTCCAGCCTGTAATTGATTACCCGGCAAGACCCAGTATTTTCATCAGATATCGGCGGACCCCCAATAAAATCAGGCACCTCCTCCTCGTAAAGCAAGTCATAAAGCAAGAAACAGAGACAGGTGTGTGTAAGATTAGGCATGGCTTGTGTGCGATGAAAGGTTTATGATATGTTGTGTCTTGATACGAATCTAGCTCGGCCACTGGGAAAGGACCTGGCCGAACAGGTTTGGCTTCGGGCAGTGGAGTCAGCTTGCCCAGGTCACAGAGGAGTCAGCTAAGGTGTACGTGTCCTTCGGACCAGGTTTTGGCCTTCAGTCGTTTGGCTATGTGAAGGCAATCACAAAATGGATGCCGTTGACAAAATGGAACCCGAGGGTTCGGAACGGAAATGCTTGGGCATAGTATACTCGACATTTCCGGTCTGCTGATACGAAAATCGTCTTGATGCGATGAAGTTTATAACACGGGTCCAGAAATTCAGTACCACAGACCCTCCTTTTGCCCTTACATAGGCAAAACAACCAATACTCATGCTAATCTGAGTCTAGGTCTATGTTCACAAAGTCATTGAGATGTTGCTGTAGCATCATCCTATTACTTAGCTCGTCTCTTGATACAGGTTTCCTTACACATGATGTAGCACAGAGGCCACATATTGCAATAGCACACTGTACACACAGACAGAACAGGAAAAGAATGGCTAAGATCACCCCAATGACTATCAGAATCTTCCATCCCCAGGCCGATATCAGTTCCCAGAACCACCCCACCAGTGACCAGTCTCCTTTATCCACATGAATTGATTCAGAGATTTTATGTAGTTTGGAGATGGCCTGGTATACTGTCGGAGCGTTATCTGGGATAAAAATGCAGCAACTTGACTGGATCACTTTACATACCCCACCTCGGTCTGCAAGTATGACGTCTAATTTGACCCTGTTCTGAAGAGTCATAAGGCGGTCCGACTGGAGCTCTGCAGTCAAGTTACTAAGGGCATCGGTAGTTTCAACTATCGCAGATTCAACTACCCTCGTCAATTGGCGAATGTTCCTGCTGTTCACCATAGGCCCCCAAAACGGCAGAAAACCTTTTACGAAGTCACCAAACTCTTGACCCGTAGTGTCGTCTTTACTCACGACACCCCTAACTGTCCTTGTCCTATGGTAATCTGCCGCGACCGTGTAGGTGGAAGGCAACAGGAACGAGATAAAACATGTGCCCGAGAAGTCAGGGGGCAACCATGTATATGCTCTATCGTGGCAGATGAAGTAGGTACCCTTAGTTGCTAAGAACGGAGGAGAGGACTGGGACGAAAAGACACAAGTTTCAGTACAGACACTCTTCCCTAACTGAGCTCCGGGGTTCTTCCCATTTCCCTGCAGACATAGGTGACCCTGATGGGGTACGATCCAGATCGGGGAGGATTTCTTTGCTAGCATGTTTTCACTCAAGGCAACTGTATACCCCGATGTGTTCCTTCTACTGTAAGCCTTCAATTCATCTCTGGGAATTGTTCTATATGTGTCGATATTTCTGCTCATATTTGTGATTCCCACCACTAATGCCTTGTTGCTTGAGTTACTTCTCGTGGAACGTGGTGGATATGGTTCGATGGCAAATAGGAACATCGTTTGAAATGCCCATAAAGAAACATAGTAGCTGAATGGCAAAACAAAATATGGGATACCCTTATCTGTTGTATGTGGCATAAGTCCACACACCAAACAATTAGTCGTGTTCATTATCAACTGGTGTGGTGCAAGAGCTGAACGAATGAATTATTTACAAACTCCAACCTTCTGGCAGACTCGTGTTCGGGCAGAGGGTGAAAAGACTGCGGGGAAACAAGAGGAGGAGGTGTGGGCTGTGTAGTGTGTGCAAATGACACTCGAAAAGTGAATAAAGCATAGCCTGTCAAAAACGTTATTATACTACACAACATAAAAATGCATATTATCAAAAATCGTGTTTTTGCCATCACTGTGCATATTCTGGTCTCAAAGTTCATTGACTTGGCAGGTCTCTCCGTCTTGAAAAACTCCATCCTCTAGAATTGCTGCCCGCGGCGGTAGTGTGTTCTATTCTAAGGAATGCTTCTGTCAGTCCAGGGCAACTCCCTTAGACTAACCAGAACCGTTGACCTAACGTCTTCGGCTGCACCCCCGAGACTTGGGCAACCGCGACCCTAGCAGCAGAACCCGGATGGCGGTTCGAAAAACAAAAATAAGCAAGTTTCTCAGAGGGGAGAGAGAGCTGCAAGTTCAAAAAAAGAATTGTTTTATTTGTCCATAGTCATAGTTCTTGTCCTCAAATCGTAATGTGTTCTTCCAGGCGTTGTTTGGTCCTGGAACAACAGTTCAGGCTCTGTAGTGTTCAATCGCATTGACGGTGGCACAGATCCTTGCAGAATGTCATCACTCTCGCATGCAGAGTTCGTTCCTTTTACTTGCGCATCACTAAAGAGCAGGAAACGAGGCAAGCTTTCAGTCTCAGAGTCAGCAATCCCCTCCCGAACCCAGCGGTCGTATGGCAAGGGCAACGGAACCCGTTTACAATGGGCGCCGTGCACCCAGTTCTTCTTGCCGTGCACTCGGACTGCGGAGCGGGTTGCTAACAGTCAATCAGGAGTTTGTCGAAGCGCGACTACTCACCCGTAAGGGTCTCAAGGCGCTAGGGGTGGGGGGGTGGGGGGATGCAGGTTCCATTCCATCAAGGAGGGGGTCTGTCGAAGAGCCAGGTTTTGAGGTTTCTTGCGAAGATGGGGAGCGATGTTGTCTGTCTGAGGTGGAGCGGAAGGGCGTTCCATGCTTTGGCCGCGAGGAAGGAGAAGGAGCGGCCTCCCGATCTGGTCTTTCTGGTGCGGGGGACCACGGCGTAGGAAAGCTGGGCTGATCGTAGGGTCCTTTGGGGTGCGTGGAATTTGAGTCGGCTGTTCAGGTATGCTGGTCCGGTGCCGTGGAGGGCCTTGTGTGCATGGGTGAGCATCTTAAAGGTGATTCTCGCCTCGATGGGGAGCCAGTGGAGTGTGCGCAGGTGCTGGGAGATGTGGCAGTGTTTTGGCAGGTTGAGGACCAGTCTTGCGGCGGCGTTCTGGATGTTCTGTAGCTTGCGGATGAGGTTTTTGTTTATTCCGGCGTAGAGTGCGTTGCCGTAGTCGAGTCTGCTGGTGACCAGGGCGTGAGTGACTAGTGGCAGTCTTTTGGTGTTCGAGGGGGATCCATTTGAAGGTCTTACGAAGGAGGCGGAGGGTGTGGAAGCAGGAAGATGAGACAGAGTTGATCTGGCGGTCCATTTTGAGCTCGGAGTCCAGGATGATTCCCAGGTTGCGTGCGTGGTCTGTGGGGGTTGGCGGGTTTCCGAGAGCGGTGGGCCACCAGGTGTCGCTCCAGGCGTCGGGGCACTTGGTGGGGTCCCGTCCAGCGAGGCTGCTCGTTCTTTGTTCGCTGGAAGTTGCGCACCAGGACCCAGGTGCCAGGTTCAATAGTGTGGCCTGGATCGTCAGAGGCTGGCGGTAGGGAACTGTGAACCTGTTGATGTAAAACACGCAATTTAGCCGTCAATTCGTACAAATAATCAAGCAGTACAGGATGTTCTACCTCACTGAGTTTGGTGGGCCTTGGCACTCCCCATATGTTGGCCGGACGGCCGAACACGATCTCATACGGAATAAGTCCCATTCGCGAGTGTGCAGTCATTCTTGTTGATAGGAGTGCCAAGAGTAGAGCATCAGGCCATTTAAGACCGGTGCTCGCTTGGATTTTGGCCAGTTTTAATTTTAGGGTGCCGTTATAGCATTCTACTAATCCAGCTGATTGGGGGTGATTTGCAGCATGGAACTTTTGATTAATGCCTAGCCCTTCACATACTCTCTTCATCACTCGTCCCACAAATTCACTCCCATTATCACTCCAGACCATTCTCGGCATTCCAAACCTGGGGAAGAATTCTTTGACAAGGGTTTTAGCCGTCGATAAGGCACTATTTTCTTTCAATGGGTAAGCTTCTATCCATCTTGAAAAGGCACAAACAATAACGAGTACGTATTTCAGGTTGTTGCACCACTCCAAGTGGATTAAATCTAGCTGCAAAACCTCGAACGGGTACGTAGGAGGAGCAAAATGACCAGCTGGAGTTGGGGTTCCCCTACCAGGATTGTGTTTCAGACACACCATACCGTTCTTGACTATATTCTCTGAATATTTAGGGATTCTAGGGTTCTGCCATACTGGAGCCAATAACTTGCAAATCCCTTTCACACTGATGTGTGCCATTCCATGCGCCATTGTAACCACTGCAGGCACGTATGCATCGGGTAGCAACCAACGCTGATGTTCCGACAATTCAATCCAACAACCATTCGCATCCATTTTACCCGTTCTTTCTCTCCACACTTTCAGTTCTTTCTCTGTGGCTTCATTTTGAATGGATTTCACACTTTCAATCGTATCTTCGCACATTCCTCTATCCGGAACCCATCTCGCTGGACCGGCAACATACATTCGACTCATCACATCCCTTGCAGTTTCTTTCGCGACTTCATCCGCAAACACATTTCCACGACCAACATCATTTGTGACCTTTTTGTGTGCGCTGCATTTCACAATCGCAACTTGTAGCGGCAAGGTCAGTAAGGTCAGTGACTCATGGAGCTCATTCACCAACTGACCATGTTGGATCTTAGTACCATGCGAAGTCAGGAACCCACGTTCACGCCACAATCGTCGAAAACTGTGAGCCACACCAAAGGCATATTGACTGTCAGTGTACACATTCACTCATTTCCCTTTTGCCAACACGCACGCTCTCGTAAGTGCAATCAATTCTGCTGCTTGTGCTGAGTTGTGTGGGATGCGTGCAGTTTCAACAAACGTGCGTAAAGTCGTAACAGCATATGCCGCAGTAGTATCACCATTCGGTAACTTGAAGCATGAACCATCAACCCACAAACTACCATCACATTCTGTAAGAGGAGTGTCCCTAAGGTCTACTTCCCTTTCGTTTCTTATTCTGTCCTAAAGAAACAGTTGTGTTGCTCTTCAACATCTCCTGACTCGACTAGGGTCGGCAACAACGTAGCTGGGTTCAGAGTATTGCACCTCTTAATGTGCACATGACTCGCTAGGAGAGTTAGCTCGTAACCTGACAAACGAGCACTAGTTAAGTGCTGTGTCTTGGTCCTGTTTAACAAAATGTCCACCGCGTGTGGGACCATTACCACTAGCTCGTTATTCATTACTAGGCCAGCAGACTGTCGAATAGAAATGGCTGCTGCTGCTGCTGCTCTCAGACAACTCGGCAATGCTCTAGCTACCGGGTCCAAAGTCGATGAGAAATACGCGCATGGACGCTGCTTGTCCCCAAAGACCTGTGTCAATACTGATAAAGCACATCCCTCTCTCTCGTGGACATACAACGTAAAAGGCTTACTGTGGTCCGGGGTACCCAACACAGGAGCCGAACACAATGCAGCACGCAATTCGGAAAAACTTGTCTGACAATCTTCAGACCACGGAATGGGATTCAGTGTATCTTTACAAGTTAATGCCACCAAAGGTTTGGCCAACAGTGAGAAATTCGGTATCCACTGCCTACAATAGGATGTAATGCCCAAGAAAGCACGCACTTCTCTCTGTGTCCTTGGCACACTCAATTTTGCAATTGCCTGAATCCTTTCTGGGATCAGTTTCCTTCCCTCCTTCGATAAGAGGTGACCTAAGTAGGTCACTTCTTGTCAGCAATATTGTAACTTAGACAGAGACACTTTGTGATGAAATTCAGACAAATGACACAACAATGACAACGTAGTCCCTTTACAAATCTCCTCAGTATCTGCAGCTACAAGCAAATCGTCGACGTAATGAACAAGGGTAGCGCCATCAGGTAAAACAATTGTGTCAAGCTGTGTTTTCAAAGCCTGACTATATATTGATGGACTTTCGCAGTAGCCTTGAGGAGCGCTCTTGAAGCGGAAACTTCGACCTCCTAAACTGAAGCCAAAAATATCTCTGCTGTCCTCGGCAATCGGGATGCTGAAGAAAGCATTCTTCAAGTCAATCACCGAGAACCAGGTAGCTGAAGCTGGAATCATTGTCAATAAGGCAGTGATGTCGGGGACAACTGGAAACTGTGGCACAACGATCTTATTCACCTCCCGAAGATCAATCACGAACCTATAGACAGGTGGCTGGGAAGGATCAGTACGCTTCAAGACAGGCAGAACAGGACTATTAAAAACGTTGCCTCTTGTTTCCTCAATTACATCTTTTTCAATCAGATCCTAAATTATCGCTAACAACGCCTTTTCGCCTTCGCTAGAAAACCGGTACTGGGGAATGCGCGGTATTTTAACATTGGCTTTCAACGTCACAACGTACGGATGAATTTCCAAAAGGCCTACATCGTTAGGGCCAGTGGCCCAAAGAGTATCCGGAAGAGATGATAATTCGTCTGGCATTTTATCCTTTGACAAATACATTGGAGAAACCACTTTCTTACCCAATGTGAGCTGTACTCCCGAAGGAGAACAATACAATGTCGCGTACAATCTTTTCAACAAATCCAATCCTAGCAAGTTCTCACCACAACCTGTCGTAAGAATAAGGGGTGCTTCGAATTCACAAGGACCAACAGAAAGAGACATAGGACTAGAAATCGGGTTCCTAACCGGGGCGCCAGAAAAACCTACTGAAACATTCACTTCGCCAGACAAAGGTGCGCCAGGGAGTTTTGAGTGCATAATTGAACTCTTTGTAGCACCAGTATCCAACAGAAAAGGCTCTGACACGCCTGATGTAATCACCTCAACATAAGGTCCATTCTGATCTACTGGAACTGAAACAACTCCCTCTCTTTGTCTATGGCTGTCCTAGCAATCATTATTTTCCATACCTTCGTCTTCTGCATAGTAGTCGTTGGCATAGTATTGAGTCGTCCTACTGGACGCATTACCTTGCTGATCGAAGCTATTCATGGAGTTTTGTGGCGGAAACGGACGTGTGTTCTGAGGAAAGTTTGCACGTCCTCTACCTCTAGTGATCTGTTGAACACCTCGCCCTTTTTCACCAGAACCACCATTCATGCGTTGCAATAAAACAGGGCAGTTATTCTTATAATGACCCTCTTCTTTGCAATACGCGCACTGATTGGGACCATATGGTAAACATTGTTGGGAAAACTAGTTTCTTTGCGAGTTTCCCGAATACTGCCGAGGCTGCTGATAATCACGCTGACTACTAGTGCGGGGTGGATAGGCTTGCTGTAGAAGCACTTTAGTTTTTAATTCTTTAGTCTTTTTATCCGCTTTTTCTAACTCATCTTTGCGCCTATTTTCATAGTACTGGGCTGTAGCTAAAATCTGCACTGACGTTGAGACAGCCCAAGCACTCTCAGAATCCTTCAACTTAGCACACAACTCTGGAAGCAAATTATGTACGAATTTGTCGACGAACAATCTCTGGCCACCCTCGGTAGCCATATCCTGACCGCTATGATCTACGAAAGTCTCCTCAAACCGCGTGAAAAAGTCAGACACCATTTCATCTTTCTTCTGCTTACAAGCAGACAACTTATCCCAATTGATACGTAATTCAGGCATAAAAGTCTTCATGTACGCAATAATCTTACCAGGAAGCTCTGTGATCAAATCATCGGGCTTGGCGCCGCCTATTTGTCCGTTATCAGCGTTTTTAAGATTAACCCATGTGTCAACTAACTCAACCGCATGATCTGTGTGACGAATCTTACTCCAAATAGGTTGTCGAACAGCGTTGCCAAACAACATGTCGATATCTGCCAAATTCATAATGCATGACCCCACAGTCTGAGTCAACTCTTTATAGTACCCTGCTGGATTTTTGCGCGGATCAGGCAAAGACTGTTCAATGGCTAAAACTTCAGCACGTTTCCAGGGGACATGTACCCAGACACGCTGAAAGTGTGCTGGCACAGGTAGAATTCCAGCGTTAGCATTGGCCTGAACGGCTTCCTTCCACACCGGAGGGACCTCGCGCATCGGATACTGTCGCGCCTTTTTCCTACCTGGTGCATCATGCTCAGACAATGATCGAGAAGTTGCCCCTTTACTCCGATACGACAACAATGTCTCAATCGCTCTTTCAACATCGGGACCTACGATCATGCCTTCTGCGAAATCGAACCGTACACGGCACAACTCAGGCGGACTGCATTCCAGATCGTTTCCCTCCAAATCTTCCCAGAGATAAACACACATTTGCTCAAAAACATATCTTTGCTTCGGTGCTTCCCACTGACGGAAGACTTCCATGACAGACTGTACATCATACTTCACAGTATCGAGAACCCATTTACGCGCTAACCGATCTAGTAATTCTCTTTCTCGACGGTCGGGCAGTTGACTCCGCAACTGTCTTTGTTCATTATTAGGGGTCGTGTTAGGCGACCCGAAGAAGGGTGAGAGAATGTTAGCGACAGTGTTAGCCATTCTCTGTCGAACGGACGGAGAAGCTGATGAGAGAACAGTAGGAGAATCAGGTTGAGGCAAGGCTGGAGCAAAGGAAATAGCAGAGGAAGTGGTAGGGAAAATAGTCGGGATAGTAGGCAAAGTTGTGGAAATGGGCGGGCCTTGAGGGGGCCCCACTAGAGGAGTAGAAACCAGCGGAAAAGAGGCTGGCGGTTGTGGAAGAACTGGGGTCTGTGCGGCGGGGCGTGGTATAACAAAGCGTTGCGGAGGTGCAGTAGCATTCTGTGCATAGGGGGGTGGTGAACTCAATAAGTGGGACATTAAAGGGTCCTTTTCAGGGTCTTTCTTTGTTTCCTGTCCCTTATGCGGTAAAACTGGGTAGCACTTATCCACCGCTAACTTCTTTATCCTGGACATTTGTTCGCTCTCCTGCTCTTCCTCATTATCCCTAAATGCAACAGCCGCTTGTACCATTGACATGCCTCGTTTATTTTTCTTTGCTAATTTCATTTCTTTCTGTTTGGATCCTTTCGCCATAGGCGGAAAGAGTCAAACATTGCCGGCCGGGCTTTCTTTTTAAACAGTTTGACCTCTAAGTTGTCTAGAATTTCCGTATCAAAGCTAACATATTGGGGCCATTTTAAAACACCATCCTTCCTGGTATATCGGACCCATACTTCGTTATAGGCGATGGGACCTACGCCATGTTTCATGTATAATTCATAAGTTGGAGTTCCAATCGGAGGAACCGGACACGAGTCCTCCAATCGGGAATCCCTATCACAACCAAGACAAAACAAATTTCCAAATTTGCTAAAACCAGGCATCTTCCCTCTCTAGTCTAGCTTCAAACTTTGAAGGATTATCGAATACGATAGTCTCGCGAATACGCGAATCCTTCGGTTTTGGCACTTGCAAGTTCCAATACAAAATAATCCCGAAGGATACCAAGAACTAAGAATCAAACTAAGGACTGGGAGACGCTCCACTTATACTTAACTGAGGTATCGATGACGTCACCAGAAGACTCGTCTATCGTTTCGCTCTACCAATCATCAAGGGTCCAAAACAGGGCGATAGTCAGGGCAGCAGTCCTTCGTAGCCGTCGGGACGCGGGGAACCTCGCAGCAAAGACCTTCGGAACCACGTCGACATACAGGGGTCGCTGAAGTGGCTGGCCGTCCTCCGGAATTTTCACACGAAGCTCCTCACGAACCTCTGGCTTGGACCGGTACCGCTGATACTGCCCCACGTGGGGCGCCAACTGGAGTACCGGGTTCTTATGGACCCGGCGGTGCCAGGGAACACACCTGAAAACTCCGAGTTCTTCCTGTTTCAGACCACAGAAACACGAGTCTTCTAGGTGAAGTCAAAGAGAGTATTTATTGGCTGCAACCAGTAACAGGTATCCTAGAAGTACAACAGCATAAAGGTTCTCAGGAGACTGCTCAACTTACAAAGCCAGTCTTCGTCTTTTATACAAAATAATAAGCTTCAGGCACAAATTCCGTATTTTACAGTTTGACCATATAAATATTTCACTACAAAGGAAAAGCAGAGTCATGATGAAAAGCACATATTTTAGTTCATCCAGCCTGTAATTGATTACCCGGCAAGACCCAGTATTTTCATCAGATATCGGCGGACCCCCAATAAAATCAGGCACCTCCTCCTCGTAAAGCAAGTCATAAAGCAAGAAACAGAGACAGGTGTGTGTAAGATTAGGCATGGCTTGTGTGCGATGAAAGGTTTATGATATGTTGTGTCTTGATACGAATCTAGCTCGGCCACTGGGAAAGGACCTGGCCGAACAGGTTTGGCTTCGGGCAGTGGAGTCAGCTTGCCCAGGTCACAGAGGAGTCAGCTAAGGTGTACGTGTCCTTTGGACCAGATTTTGGCCTTCAGTCGTTTGGCTATGTGAGGGCAATCACAAAATGGATGCCGTTCACAAAATGGAACCCGAGGGTTCGGAACGGAAATGCTGATTTCAGGGGGATTTCGTCACTCGATTGTGACGGAAATGCTTGGGCATAGTATACTCGACATTTCTGGTCTGCTGATACGAAAATCGTCTTGATGCGATGAAGTTTATAACACGGGTCCAGAATTTCAGTACCACACTAGAAGTCCTTTTTTGAGTGTGGGCGAAACCATAACAAAATCTATATAAGAGTGGCAGCCTCTGCCCTTAAACGTTGGGTTAGGATCTCCATTAGCACCTAACTCTATCAGGTCCATTGTATGGACCAGATTATGTCTTTTTGTAACCTTCTCTAATTCCCATCCCTCTGTGGTATGTGCAAAGTGTGGACCTTTTAATACCGTGCACCGCGACCAATCCTTATTTAGTGGTCTCAAGTTCTCACAAAGGTGACAATTAAAATCCCCCATGAGTAATATACTGGGTATGCTTTTTGTTTTATTAGATGATATCTGACCATCTAGTCTCGAGTCCAATTCTTTTACTACATTTCTTCTGCCGTTTGTGCCCACTGCGTTATACCAGTTTATCACTAGGATATTGGTCCCCTTGGCGCGGAAACCTATCGCCTGCATATTTAGTGAGTCCCAGTTGTAATTGGACCAAACCCCTTGTATACGGAGGTCTACATATATAAGTAGTCCTCCAATCGCTCTCCCCGATGATGCTCTTACGGCGGGAACTGGGAAACATTTATACCCCTCCATACTATACTGATTAGGGTCGACTACCCAAGTCTCCTGCAGGCATATAATTTGAAAATTATTAATGTACTCTCGCCATTCCTAGGAGTCGTATTTGGCCGCCAGGCCTGCGATGTTCCATGATATAATTCTGATGCTATCCTGACTGACCCCCGTTGTTGCTCCTACCAATTCGCTTAATGGACAAGATTTCCTAACTTCCCCCGCTATTGTAATATTAGTGTTTGGTGCAGATATGTTTTCTATATTCATATTCATCCTTGCCAGTTCATCTATCACCTTTGGTTTTTTGTGCTCTATCACCCTTAGTTGTTCTGGGGCATTCCTTTTATTGACCCCCCTCCTGCCGCTTTCTTCTAAGGTGGTGGGGGTTATATTTCCTGTCCCTGGAAGCCCTTCCCCAATTGTGCTCCTATCCGTTATGTGTTATATTAATTTCTTGCCGTACGAGTCAGTCCACCTCGTCCAAAACATAAAATCTATTCCAGTGTGCGTAATGTGATGTAACTGGGTCATAGATGGGTGTACCCTGCCACGGTGTTTGCCATTGTTGTGTTCTGAACTGGGGATCAAATTGGTAGACCCTACTCGTAGGAACCCTGTTTGTCTGCCTGGGTCTTTGTGGCATAATTGGGTAAAAGTATGATAAGTGCAGCGGGTAGATTTGTGTGTTTGTTCCACTCTGCGGGGCATTACATATATAATTTACTGCAGCGGTATCTCTAAAATTAATCGTTATAATGTCCCCTGCCAACGTTTTTATTCCTCTACCTATCCACTCCCCTCTTCTTACAGCAAGTATTTCGCCGGAAATGTTTGGGGGTAGAGGTCTATTTGCCTTCAGCCATTGCACACATTTATTTTTTAACTCAAAGTGTGATTCGCTTTTCCCCTCCTTTAGGGGGGGGGGGGGACTCCTGTCAATACAAAGAAAAAAAGGCAAGGCTTCTGGGGGCAGATTAATTGTCTGGAAGCGAGCCGATCTTGATTTTTCATATGTATCCTTAGGCAGTATATTTTTGGCTGTTGTGGTACTCTCCTTTGTGTTAGGGCCTGGTGCATTATTTGAAGCTAGAGGATTCCCCTTTCCCTGATTTGTATGTACTTGGGGGATAGTCGAAGTAGTAATGTTCGAGGGAATGGGCGCTTAGTTGTTTTTTATGGTAGAGATTTGCGTACCTTTCTTGAGATTGCTTATAGAGGGGTTCACAACTGGTGCTGCCTTATCCTTCTCTATGTTATTAGTAGTTCCCCTTTCTTGTCCAACATGGGATGGAGTTCCCTTTTGTGCCACAGGCTTAGAGGTTCCTACCCCCCTGTTGTTAGGTATTGATATTAATCTGTCGATCTTTGACATCAGGGATTTGATATGAGTTATGATAGTTTTTTCTAGGTCCGCTTTTAAATCTGCTACCATGTTTGCCACCCAACATGGTATCCCTGGTGTAGTATTAGTTATTGGAGCCACTAGATTATGATTTGTTGTGTAATTTCTCCCTTTTTTAAATTATTTGCTTGAGTTTCTTTAGGCCTTTTCGGGTCTGTGTTACTTGATCTTGCCTTTTCTGAAACAGGCACTGGACTTGAGTTTATCTGGGTGTTCTCTGTGCCACTGGGTATTTCTATGGGTGCCTGTGCACAGGGGAGCTCTGCGTAAGAGGAAGTGAGACAAAATCTTATATCCGGGGCGTCTGTTGTAACAACTGAGAAGTCATCACCTAAATCTTGAATAGTTATGGTCGGTGGTAACGAAAGCCTCCTTTCGGTGTTAACTATTGCCGTGGCTACTACCCCTAAAGTTTGTTGTAGCATCTTGTCTATCGCAGTTAGTGTAGGCAAGGGCTGGGGCGTATTAGCCTGTCTGGTGTTAGAGCGTAGCGTGGGCATCCTAGCACTTTTAACGACCTTCCTCATGCTTTTAAGGTGTATGCGTATAAAATATAAAAAGTTCTAACAGAGCAGTCAATAGTAGTGCGTAATGAACAAGAAACAATAGTCACGATGGTCTTAATGGTACCTGTCGGTGTCTTGGTTGGCTGTCCACGCAGGGGGCAATTGGGCAGGAGTAAGAGGGGTGGCCCAGCCCAGCCTCCTCTGGCCTCCTCTGGCCGTAGAGGGCCCGCCCTTTGCCCGGGCTTCGCCCGGCGCCGCCCGCGCGCGCGTCCGCGACGCTGTGAGAGCTTCCTCCGGGCGCGGTGCGGCGGGAGTGGACGTCGCTGGCCGCTAGGCTTGCTGGGAACTGTAGTTTTCCCCCTCAACGCCGTTCGGTGTGACAGGCTAGGCGGCGGAGGAAACAAACAGTGTCAGGGGCCCAGAAGTAGTGCTGTCAGCTGGTGTAGGGCAGGTCAGCTCAGCCCCTTGCAGGTTTAAAGATTGCCCCCGCTCCTCCGTGGGAGCTTCGAATGTTTTAAGCGCCTCCGGGCGCGGTGCGGCAGGAGTGGGCGTTGCTGGCCGCTAGGCTTGCTGGGAACTGTAGTTTCCCCCCTCAACGCCGTTCGGTGTCACAGGAAAGGCGGCGGAGGAAACAAACAGTGTCAGGGGCCCAGAAGTAGCACTGTCAGCTGGTGTAGGGCAGGTCAGCTCAGCCCCTTGCAGGTTTAAAGATTGCCCCCGATCCTCCCAGGGAGCTTCCGATGTTTTAAGCGCCTCCGGGCGCGGTGCGGCGGGAGTGGGCGTCGCTGGCCGATAGGCTTGCTGGGAACTGTAGTTTCCCCGCTCAACGCCGTTCGGTGTCACAGGCTAGGCGGCGGAGGAAACAAACAGTGTCAGGGGCCCAGAAGTAGCGCTGTCAGCTGGTGTAGGGCAGGTCAGCTCAGCCCCTTGCAGGTTTAAAGATTGCTCCCGCACTTCCGTGGGAGCTTCCGATGTTTTAAGCGCCTCCGGGCGCGGTGCGGCAGGAGTGGGCATTGCTGGCCGCTAGGCGTGCTGGGAACTGTAGTTTCCCCCCTCAACGCCGTTCGGTGTCACAGGCTAGGCGGCGGAGGAAACAAACAGTGTCAGGGGCCCAGAAGTAGCGCTGTCAGCTGGTGTACGGCAGGTCAGTTCAGCCCCTTGCCGGTTTAAAGATTGCCCCCGCTCCTCCGTGGGAGCTTCCGATGTTTTAAGCGTCTCCGGGCGCGGTGCGGCGGGAGTGGGCGTCGCTGGCGGAAAGGCTTGCTGGGAACTGTAGTTTCCCCCCTCAACGCCGATCGGTGTCACAGGCTAGGCGGCGGAGGAAACAAACAGTGTCAGGGTCCCAGAAGTAGCGCTGTCAGCTGGTGTAGGGCAGGTCAGCTCAGCCCCTTGCAGGTTTAAAGATTGCCCCCGCACTCTTTGGGTGAGCTCAATCATGTCAAGAATAGAGAGGAGCTTATTAACCTCAGGGTTCGTATGATTTTCACCATGAAAATTAAAATCCCCCAACAAAAGAAATGTATTTGAGGAGAGCACATGTATAGCAATTAGATCTATCAGTTGGTCCGTGAAATTAGTCTTAGGAGAGCTCTTCCGGGGAACCCTCCCTGCTTCCGGGACCGATGTTACAGAGCCTAACAGCAACCTAGGCCGATGCCAGACACAATTCTGCCCTCCTGCTGGGCCATGGCTGAGCAGGAGAAAGTAGTACAATAGGTTTCCTGTCACAGGGAGGTCGCTCCCCACACTGCAACAGCACCACCTGTCTGCCCGTGTCTCCCAGCTCGCTGCTGTTGCCTCGGACACAAGTTCAAGGCCCTCCTCCACCCGCAGGCTACCACCTGTGCCCCATCCCTGGTAACCAGTGGTCGGTTGCTTTGTGTAATTGTATTGCTTGTTGTATTGTTTATTTTGTTTGCTTCATTCCCCCTGTTGCCTCTTGCGCTACTTCTGTGCCCAGTGCCCTTCTGCCTTCTCGCCGTTCCTCCCATGGTTTCTCCGTCGCTGCGTCCCCGCCGGCCCCGCCCCTCCACTTGCTACACTTCGCCTTAGTGTATTTTGTATTGCATTTGGTTGGATTGTTAGTTGTTTTCCTTTCCATTCCTCCTTTTCCTCTTGTGCCATTTCTGTGCCCTTTCTGCCTTCTGTACCCTCGCCATTCAGAGTTTTCCCGGCGCTGCGCCCCCTGCGGCCCCAACCCCCCGCTCGCCCATTCATGCGCCCCCACCTCCCAGATGCTCCTCCCTCCCATCTTCCCTTCTTATGGCGGCTGCTGCACGGTGAGGAGAACGACCCTTGACCCTTTCACAGGCAGGTGGCTCCCCACGCCGCAACAGCACCACCTGTCTGCCCGTGTCCCCCAGCTCGCTGCAGCTGCCTTGGACGCAAGTTCGGGCCCTCCTCCACCTGCAAGCTACCACCCGTGCCTCATCCCTGGTGGCCAGTGGTAGGTTGCTTTGTGTAATTGTATTGCTTGTTGTATTGTTTATTTTGTTTGTTTCATTCCCCCTGTTGCCTCTTGCGCTACTTCTGTGCCCAGTGCCCTTCTGCCTTCTCGCCGTTCCTCCCATGGTTTCTCCGTCGCTGCGTCCCCTCCGGCCCCGCCCCTCCACTTGCTACACTTCGCCTTAGTGTATTTTGTATTGCATTTTGTTGGATTGTTAGTTGTTTTCCTTCCCATTCCTCCTTTTCCTCTTGTGCCATTTCTGTGCCCTTTCTGCCTTCTGTACCCTTGCCGTTCCCAGTTTTCCCAGCGCTGCACCCCCTGCGGCCCCAACCCCCCGCTCGCCCATTCATGCGCCCCCACCTCCCAGATGCTCCTCCCTCCCAACTTCCCTTCTTATGGCGGCTGCTGCACGGTGAGGAGAACGACCCTTGACCCTTTCACAGGCAGGTGGCTCCCCACGCCGCAACAGCACCACCTGTCTGCCCGTGTCCCCCAGCTCGCTGCAGCTGCCTTGGACACGAGTTCAAGGCCCTCCTCCACCTGCAGGCTACCACCCGTGCCTCATCCCTGGTGACCAGTGGTAGGTTGCTTTGTGTAATTGTATTGCTTGTTGTATTGTTTATTTTGTTTGTTTCATTCCCCCTGTTACCTCTTGCGCTACTTCTGTGCCCAGTGCCCTTCTGCCTTCTCGCCGTTCCTCCCATGGTTTCTCCGCCGCTGCGTCCCCTCCGGCCCCACCCCTCCACTTGCTACACTTCGCCTTAGTGTATTTTGTATTGCATTTTGTTGGATTGTTAGTTGTTTTCCTTCCCATTCCTCCTTTTCCTCTTGTGCCATTTCTGTGCCCTTTCTGCCTTCTGTACCCTCGCCGTTCCTCCCCAGTTTTCACGCCGCTGCGCCCCCGCTTCTCCGCTCGCCCATTCGTCTGCCCCCACCACCCAGCTGCTCCTCCCTTCTACCTCCCCTTCTTATGGCGTCCGCGCCTGGACCACGCCCAGAGCCAGAACACCTGGCCCCAGCGAACGCCACGACGCCCGTCTCCGCTACTACTTCAGCTCCCTCCACGTACTCAACCCCGGATGATCATGCACCTGCAGCCTGGCTGCCCCGAAACGCACCCAAGGACCCTTCTCCTGCCGGAACTGCAGCTTCACCAGCATCCGGCCCGCCAACCCTCCTACCAGGAAAGAACCAAACTACCTTAGATGCATTCATCTAAACACTCGCAACACTAGAAAGCATGTTAAGACTCACTTACCAGCCGAGATGAGATAAAAACTGTGGATCAATGTTTTGTCCACGGGTTAAAGTAACATAATTAGGAAAATTAGTTAAATTAGGATCGCTATATAAGATACAGTGCCAAAGTTCATAATGCCACCTTTGATGTAATCTTTCCTAGTTTTTCAGTGCAGGGCAGTAGAAAAACAAATTTGCCAGGAGTTGCGCTGAGTGTGGCACTTCTTTACAATCCCAAAGGGATTCTATAAGGACAGTATCCACTTGTCCTAGCTCAGATTTACATTTTGTTACAATCAGTCAGGGAACTTAGAGTCAAAGAACTTAAAGTATAAGTAAAAGATTCATATATTCATTTGAAATTTAAATGCTCCACGTTCGATTTCTGAAGAAAGAATACATTATTGTGGCTTCTCTCCGCGCTTCTGGTTAATGAAACACGGTAGAGAAGACCTACAACATAAACAGGATGCAGCTGGCAGCCGCAGCGTGTACATGCAGTGTTCAAAGGCCTCGTGTAAGATGGTTGCTCAGTTGGGTGGTGGTTTAGCTGCTGCTTGCTGTATGGTACAAGTGGGATTATACGAAGTATGCATCTAAGACTACCCAAGGTTACAGTCCGGTTTTTCTATTACAAACTTACTTCAAATGTTTTGTTTGATTTAAGTTATTGCTGTAACTGTTCAAAACGAAGAGATTGATCTTGAGAACACAATTTGTCACAAGGGTAGGCTGAGAATTAAGAAAAACAACAAATCTCCTGCTTTTATAGATGCCATCTTGTTTTTTAGTGGATGTCACTGTCTGTGATGGTGAGACCGGGACTGTTCTTATCATGGAAATGCCACTGAGTGCGAGCTGCCCAGACCTTGAACAGAGAGTTCTCAATCACAATATTTTGGCAAAGAGGTGAAGCCAGGAATAAATGAGTGAGGTTTGTGGCTGCCCAAATCAGTGAACACCTTGTTGGGGGCGGGGGGGGGGAGATTCACAAGGATTTTTTTAAAGCACTCGCTACTTTAATAGAGCCAGTTTCCAAGCACTCAAAGTGTTTACCGATAAGAGACTAAGGGCCAGATGTAGGTAGCTAAATACCGGTCGTTAATGGCCAAAAATCTGTGAATTTTCCATTACAGCCTCGTATTTAGCCCTTTGCAATGTAGGAGGCTGTAAATAAGGATTCAGTAATTTACCGATTTGTTATTTTAAGAAATCTGTAAAATACCGATTCCTTATTTTAAGGAATCAGTAAATTACCAAATCCTTTAAACCTATGTAGGTAGCACTTAAGTTGTAGTGTAGTTCCTATATTGCCAATAGGCTCTGCGCATTGGAATAATATATCCTGTAGTTTAGACGTAGGACTGAGGTCTACTAGGTCTTTACTGCCTATATTAGACTTAATTGTGAGTGCCAGCTAGCTCAGAGGTCACTAGAAACGTTCTCGAATAAACAAGAAGGGATTCGTTTCTGACAACTGCATAAAACATGACAACTTTGTTTCCCAAGAATAAGAAATCAAATCTCTAGAGTCGCGGAAACAATAGATAACTATTTCACTGAGTCAATCGTGCATGCTTAATTTCACCAGAGGTGCAAGAGAAATAGAGAGACAGGCGTTTTCAATAAAAAGGTATTTATTGAACAGTCTTCTTTCTCAAGCATTGAAAATGAACTGCTACAATAGCAAAGCTTACTATGAAGTACAAGGCATATAATACGAACAGTATTATAAAGTAGTACTGTAAAAGCATGATATGGTTTCTAAGCCATAAAGTGAATAAAATGTAAAAAATACATAAAATACATACAGTGATAAAAGGATGACTAAAATACTCACTGGTGCTCCTAGAATACGCCTACCCCGGTGTACCTAACCTAAGTCTGGTAAGAGGGAGGGAGTATTAGAGGAGGAGTTTAAGTCTAGGAGTTCTCTGCCAGGAATCTGATTCCAATAATTCTCTACGGGTCTAATCAGCTCCGTACCTTGGTTTTAGAATGAAAGAGGTCTTGTATCTCGTTCTCGGGACTCGATTTCCCAGATACCCGCAAGGGTAGCCCGGAAACACTGGAGCTGAATTTCTCGGCAAGAGAAATGACAGAGTCTCCCAGTGCGTCTGCTGGAGGGTCGGCTTCCTTCGGCACTTGCTGCTGCAGGGCGTCGTGCAAGTAGATAGTCGATCTGCTCCAAACCACCGTGTGTTTGTTTAGGCAAATCAAGGCATATTTATACTTTGAATGTGCAGAGTTTGACGAATGTTTGGACTTAATAACGTCACTCAAAGGCTCATTTCTTGGAAAACGCCGGGAGTTCTAGGAGAACTTAATATTCAAGCAGGGGGAAGTCCCAGGCTGCTGAAGGCGGGTTTTTCCAAGAAAACTTTGTTAATTCTTGGAGCTTAGTTGAAGTATCCATGCCGTATTTGGGCTGTATGGTTTGGGCCAAATATGGTAATCATTTCTATGCCTATATAAGGGAAGCATAAAGTATACCTATATAAGGGCATGAATCAGGAAATTTATATGGGTGCGAGATTCATTTACAACAAAGTGAGTGCATTTTTGCTTTAAGGATTCTCTATTTCCCACCAACTACAAGTTGGTTATAAATACCAAATACCTTTAAAAAAGCAATTATTTGCTTTTTTTAAAGTGCCATGTGGCAGACATATATGCCCTTAGGGCATGTATGTGCGCCACATGCACAATTCAGCGGTGTAACAGGGTGTCAATGTGACACCCTGTCACCCTTGAATATGCTCCCGCTATTACCAATCCGGTATTTACTGAATCGGTAATAGTGAATGGCTTCCTATTCATTCCAGGCCCACAGGAATGAATGGGAAGGTATTCCTCATTACCGAATCTGTATTACCGGTTCGGTAATAAGGAATATTACCAAATTGGTACATTTTACCTACTTTTTACCTACATCATATTTACCGATTCTTAAATACCGAATCGGTAAAATTTGGTATTTAAGAATCGGAAAATTGAGATTACCTACATCGGGCCCTAAAGGTATAATAAGGTGATAGCGATGCCTAAGATTTTATTTCATACCAATCAAGTTACTTCCTGTGTAAACTTGGCTCACTAAATGCAGCAATAGCAGGCAGAAAAGGCTTACTTTAAGGTCCAGTACTGTCTAATCTATGTTTCTTCTAAACACTAGGGGATTCAACAAACTTTATTCGGTTTTATAAATGGAAAAAACCCATAAAAGTCACAGATAGGATGCTTTTTTGCAGCATGCTGCTGGGGTTCTGGACAAGGAGATTGAACTGGCTATTAGACGATTATCTCGCTCACCTTTCCACCCTTCCCTAGTGGTTTCTTCTGTTGCTCCATATGCTGGTTCCCATACTCAGTCCCCTCAAGTAGGCTTGGTGGACATACCTCAAGATATGCCTCAAGACCAGGCCGGGGGTATCGTCCCCCTTACACCAGTTGTTGTCACACGGGTCGGTGCCCAGTCGCCAATTTTTGGGTCAGCCCCTGACATGACCCCTGGCAAAGGGTGGGGCCCAGGAGGCGCTAAGAGGAAGCGCCCCTCAGTTGGGGGCCTTGGTAAACGCAAAAAGAAAATTGGATCACAGTCATCTTCAGCAGTCCACCTAGAAGTGTTGTTGTTGTTGTATGTACTTTATTCAATAAAAATGTTATCATAAAAGTATGCACATCCTCCAATCATAAAAAAAATCCATTTATACATACAACCAATATACAGGACAATAAAATGCAATAAAAATAATATGTACAAAAAAAACCTAAAGTGCCGCTACAGTACACTCGAGGAACAGCAATCTGAGTGGACCCGCTAGCTCCTAACTCATGTTTTTCTTTAACAACTTTGTACGGTTTTGCCAAGCACTACCCAGGTACTTGGCTACCGCGCAGACAATGACCAAGGACGTAGTATCAGATGCTAAGATACGTTGAGCCATCCTGTGGTGCCTAAAACCCAGCTCTTTGCAGATTGGTTTCAGCCATATTCTTCTCGCCACCCTATATGCTTTACATACAAAAAGAAAATGGGCTAGCGACTCCGTGGGAGCTGTACACCCTGGGCAGGGAACAGATGGAGAATTACACTTGTTCGAGCCTGCTGTGATTTCATTAATCGGGAGGGTTTCAAACCTCAGCTTTAAATAGAGTGTCCTGTCTCTGGGATTTTGAATCAAGTTGAGAAATGGTTCGAACTTCCTAACAGGTTTGTGCTCCAGAAACTGCTCGGTAAGGGGCCCCCATTTGGAACTATGTAACTCCTCTGCCTGCACCCATTCCAAATATACTTTCTTAGTTGTTTGTTTGGGTGGCGGGCACTGGCTGGCCCACGTTTCGCTCAACCCTATATTTGAGACAAGCTGCCTAAGTTTGCTTATCCACTTGATGTTATTACAGGTGTTCAATTTAATGAGTTCCTCGAAGGCTGCTGCATAATTTGCCAGTTCAGGCGTCCTTCTTAAACGTACCCAAAATAATAGAGGGCGAAGACGTACTATGCCTTTAATTGAGCGTTTACCCATGTCCTGACAAAGGGGCTTTAACGGGGTGGAGGCTGGAAGAGAAACCTGACCTCTAATGAACCTATTCTCAGATCTAAACAGGTCAATGGTGTTCTCCTACCCCCATAATTCAGACCTGTATACTGCCGAAGACAATGCTTTCCCTTCATACGCTATAAGGGCCGGAGCTATTGGTTTACTAGTAGACGCTCACTGCTCTCTTAGAATTGCTACTGACACTCGCTTGTGGTTGAGAAGCATTTTGGCCATGTGTTAGTTCCAATTCATCCTGTTATTAACCCGAACTCCCAAATAGTCAAACGACTCAAACACCTCTAGTGGAATACCATTAAGGGAGATGTTATTCCTAAATCTTTTGAAGGTGACAGGGTCATTAGCTTGGTCTTGGTGGTCTTGATGGTTAGGCCCCTTTCCACACAAAACAAGCTAAACCTATCCAGCAGTTTTTGAAGGCCTGCTGGGCTTTTAGAGATCAGGAGGGTGTCATCGGCAAAGAGCAGGGTAGGTGTTTTCTCCCCCGCCAGGACAGGGGCATCGGCTGGGTCGTCTCTCAAATGGTCTACCACGCCATTAACGAAGAGAGAGAACAAAGTCGGGGCCAACACACAGCCCTGGCATACCCCCCTGTTCACTGCCACCCTCTCTGTCAACTGCCCTGGATCCCCCATCTGATTTTGGCACAGTTCCCCTCGTGAAGTTTCTTAATAAAATCAAGAAGAGAAATGGGGAGGCCCAGGTCTTGCAGCACCTGCCAAAGTTTATCGCGGAAAACCAAGTCGAAGGCGGTCTTTAGGTCTATAACGGCCAGGTATAGACTGCCTTTCCCGATGGTCACGATTTTCCAGTAAACCATAAAAAATCTGAATACCTGGTCCATCGTGCCCACCTTCTGTCTGAAACCTGCCTGGAAGTGTGAGAGAATGTTCCCTTCTTCCATCCAAGTCCCTATCCTGGAGACAATGAACCTGCCAACTACCTTCTGGATTACATCGATTAAGCTAATCGGCCTGTAGTTGGCAGGGTCCTCTCTAGCACCTTTTTTATATATGGTTACCACCTCATCTCCCTTCCACGAATCGGGGATGGCGTGGCCCCTTGCAATAAGATTCATTAGGAAGGAAATAAATGTGGCCCAAAGCACAGGATCATATAAGAGTAGATCTCCAGGAAGACCATCGGGCCGGCAGCCTTTCCCGGGGCTATACCCTTAATGACCACATGTACCTCTTTGATTGAAAAGGGTTCTGCTGGTACAGAGTTCTCTGATCCAGATCTTACAGGAGCGCTTTGTGGGGACTGAGATTCTCCTACGCCACAGTACAGGTTGAGAAAATGGGTGTACATTGTTGCTCTGTAATGTGGTTTGGGTTAGGATCAGCTCCCCTTCTATTGGCTTTATTAATTAACTCCCAAAATAAGGTTGGGTCTTTCATCTGGGCGGCAGATTTAAGCTCCTGCCAGTGCTGTTCCTCCCAGTCACGCTTCGCTAAAACTGTGGCTCTTGAGTACTCCTTCCTGCCTCCTCTTACTAATGTCAAGTCTTTCTTGCGCAGGGCTACAGTTAAAGCCTTCCTCTTTCCTCTGCATGTGGCCGTATACCAGAGGTTACTCGATTTTACAAGGTTCAGTTTCAACGTTCTAGGCTCCTTGATAATAACAAACGAGCCCAGCCTCTCTATTGTGTTACTATAAAATTAAGTAAGGGGGAAGACCTGAGTTTTTTCATGGGCTACGTTAAACAATTCCAGCTCTACAATCTTCTGCTCTATGTGCTTCCTAATACTGGATAATTTGTCCTCCTGACATGCAACCAGAAGTGCCTAACCTGGATGCAATTTCGTTAGACATGCTCAAAGCAGCCTTGCTGTCAGCATTTGGAACTAAATTGGACCCCATCCTACTCCGACTTTCTGCACTGGAAAGCAACCTGTCTGCACTGATAGCTACTTGCAAAGGGACCGTGTCCTTCTCTCCACAAGTATCCCTCCTAAAAGGCCTACGATCTCGACCACCATTTCCAGTCCCAGTAGTAGTGGCACAGAAGCAGGAGACAGAGCAGTGTCTATCACGAAGCAGCCTAGTCACATGGTAGGAGATACAACGGCACCTATTGCCCAGGACTGACCCCAGCACCGTTTAGCCAACCGGAGGGGGGCTGGGGCACCCAGAACCCAGTATCTTTTCAGTCTCTGCAATATCATGGTTTCAAAGTGGGCGGATTGTACAGTTCCGATGATAGGTGGGAAGGGCTGGAAGCGATGCCCCCGGGAACTAGAATACCTATTATCCTAGTGTGGGCTCTATTCATCTCCTACCAGAGTCCACGACGCTTGTTGTGGTGTTAGCAAGAGTACCATGACTCAACCCCGGGACCAGGGAAGACTTTTACCAGCTGAACAATAAGGTGGTGCACTGGCTCAATTCCAACATTGCCCCTGGGCTTAGGGTAAAAAACCAAATTCTCATGGTGCGCCAGACACAGTGGGTTGATAGCGTCAAGAAATCCTGGCTGGGGGACTGCATTATCATCAATTTTAACAATCCAGTCATGGTAAACCGAACCTTAAGCACGGTTGCCCAGTCTAACTACAGGTGTTGGAACTCAGCAATCTCGACACTTCTACGGACCCAATTATTACCAACTACGGTCCCAGCGCGAGCGGCTCCAAGAGGTGGGCCATAGGGGTCTGCAAAGGGGATTATAGTGGTAAGCATAGCAAATAGGTTTACTCCTCTGAGCTCATAGGAAGATTGCAATTGACGATGTGTGGGTCTCTCGGACCCTGTGGCACCCGCATCCCAGGGAAATGTATCGCCTCCGGAACAGGTATCGAGTGTGAATGGAGGGTGTAAATTTCTTTCTTGGAATATCATGGGGCTGAAGAGTAAGATTGGGAACACCGAATGGTTGGCCCTTGTTAAGAGTTTTGATGTGATATGCCTCCAGGAAACTTGGGCTGGAGACAATAATTAGCACCTGTATGGCTATAAAACACTCTTTGTTCCAGCTACCCCATCCAGGTCAGGGAGAGCCAAGAGGGGGCTTATCATCTTTGTTTCTCTAGCTGTTCTTGGCATCTCTGCTCCCTGTAGGAAGGAAAATGCTACTTACCAGTGTGCATCTGTTCTTGGCATGTAGAGCTGCAGAGATTCACACTCTGTGCATAGATCGCCATCTGGTGTGGGGCTCGGATGCTTGAACCTTGTTGTTGTCTAAGAAGAAGTCTTTTGTAGTCACAAGATAGGTGACTTCTTTGGACGATAGTGCGCATGGGCATCAACTTCATCCTCAGATTGTTTTTCGCCATGAAGGGAAATGATGGACTTTGTAAGAAACAGAGATGTCCATAAGAATGTATCTAAGATAACACTGGAACAGATACAGGTTCCGAGGAGGTGGGGGGCGTGTGAATCTCTATACATGCCAAGAACAGATGCATACTGGTAAGTAGCATTTTCTGTTCGAGGCATATGAGTCGCAGAATTCACTAGCCCCTAGTTGGCGTGTTGAGTGCGCTCTAGGGGGAATTGTTAACATGCATTTTGCTTTCTGATAGCATATTTGAATGCATTTTACTATCCACCTGGCAATTCCAGCATTGAAAATTGGGTTGCCTTTATGAGGTGGTGAGAAAGCCACAAACAGTTGTTTTGTTTTCCTAAAGGGTTTAGTCCTGTCTATGTAATAAAGTAAAGCTCTTTTGACATGAAGCGTGTGAAGATCTCTTTCCGCTACAGAATCAGGGTTTTGGAAAAATACTGGTAACTCTACTGATTGATTAAGATGGAATGGAGAAATCACCTTGAGAAGAAATGTTCTAAGAACTACTTTGTTGCGATGTATTTGTAAAAAGGGTTCTTGTACTGTTAAAGCCGGAATCTCACTTACTCTCCTGAGAGAGGTGATTGCGACAAGGAAAGCTCCTTTCCATTTAAGGAATTGTAATTCGCATTTGTGTAAAGGCTCAAACGGGGGACCCATGAGCCTAGTAAGAACATGGTTTAGGTTCCACACTGGAGATGGTGGCAGTCTGGTTGGAATTATTCTTTTAAGGCCTTCCATGAAGGCTTTGATAGCAGGTACCCTAAACAATGACAAGTGTTGCCTGTTTTGTAAGTAGGCTGCAAGAGCAGCTAGATGTAATCTGATTGATGAGTATGCAAGATTTCATCTTTGTAGATGTAGTAAATACCAAATAATGTTCTGAATTGAAGCATCTAATGGGTCAATGTTGTTGTTATTGTAGTAAATGACAAATCTTTTCCATTCAGCTGCATAGCAAGCTCTAGTAGTCGGGCGTTTGGCTTCTTTAATAATATTCATACAGTCCGTGGGAGATTCAGGTAACCAAACTCTAAGATTTCAGGAGCCAGATTGCTAGATTCAGTTGTGCTGGATCTGAGTGCCTTATCTCTCCATGGTTCTGCGTCAGCAGTTTTGGGGACAGATGTAGTTTTGGGTGTGGAACTATTGAAAGTTTGAGGAGTGTTGTGAACCATGGTTGCCGTGCCCATGTGGAAGCAACCAGGATCATCTTGAGAGACGGCTGTTTGAGCTTGCGTAGTACTAGTGGGATGAGTGGGAGTGGCGGAAAAGCGTACGCAAATCTCCCTGACCAGTTCATCCATATTGCATTGCCCTTGGACAACGGGTTTGGGAACCTGGCAGCGAAGGTGTGGCATTTCGCGTTTGAGTGTGTGGCGAACAGATCTATGTCTGATTGGCCCCAAATTTGGAAGAAAGGTTGAAGGACTTGTGGATGAAGTTCCCATTCGTGTATTTGTTGAGTCTGACGACTTAACAGATCCACTATCTGATTATTTACTCCTGGAAGATGTTCTGCCAGGAGATATATGTTTTGTGTAATGGCCCACCTCCCTATACTTTGCGCTAGGTGAGACAGCTGCAAAGAATGTGTTCCTCCTTGCTTTTGTATGTAGTACATTGCTGTCATATTGTCAATCCGGACTAAGGCAGCCTTGTGAAGAAGATGTACTTGGAACTAGAAATATTGCCAGTGGTTCTAGGTGATTGATGTGGAGCGCTTTTTGTTGAGTGGTCCACTTGCCCTGAATTGTGTGATTTAGGAGATGGGCTCCCCAGCCGGTGAGTGATGCGTCTGTTGTTAGCACTATTTGTGAAACTGGCTCTAGGAACGGCCGTCCTTTGGAAAGGTTTTGTGTGTTCCACCACTGCAGAGAGCCATGTGCTTGGCTGTCTACCAACATCAGATCTATAAATTGTCCCAGAGCCTGATTCCACTGACATGCCAAACATGCTTGTGAAGGGCACATCTGAAGTCTTGCGTGAGGTACGATGAAAATGCAAGAGGCCATCATCCCTATTAGCTGCATAAACACTTGTGCTTAGAGAGAGTGTTGAGGCTGAAATTTGGTGATGAGGGTTTGCATGCTGGCTATCCTGGCTGGATTGGGGCATGCTAGAGCATTGCAAGTGTCTATTGTAGCTCCTAGATACTGATGTACGTAGGAGGGTTGAAGGTGTGACTTGGTGTAGTTTAGTGTGATCCCTAAGTCGTGTAATAGTTCGATCATTTGATAAGTGTGATGAACACACTGACGTATGACTTGGCTTTTTAGAGCCAGTCGTCCAGGTATGGAAATGCGTGGATTTGCTGCCTTCTTAAGTGCGCTGCTACTACTGCAAGGCACTTTTTGAACACCCTGAGTGCTCTGGTCACCCCAAATGGAAGGACCTTGAACTGATAATGCTGGCGTCCACTGTGAATCTTAGGTATTTCCTGTGAGCAGGGTGAATGGGAATTTGGAAGTAGGAGTCCTTGAGATCTAGTGTGGCAAGGAAGTCGCCTCTTTGAAGCAGTGGAAGGATCTGCTGAAGAGTGATCATGTGAAAATGATCTGATTGAACGTAGAAATTGAGAGGTCTAAGGTCCAGTATTGGTCTTAGATTCCCGTCTTTTTTGGGGATTAGGAAATACAGGGAGTAAACCCCTGTTCATTGATGTTGTATGGGAACTGGTTCTATTGCGTGCTTTTGTAGCAGTGAAAGAACTTCTTGTTTGAGGAGTGTTAGATGTTCCCCAGACATTGGACGCTGTTTGGGTGGTAAGTTGAGGGGAGTAGCAGAAAGTTACAGGCAGTCACCATACTGGATAATATGTCTTACCCACTTGTCCATAGTGATGGAATTCCAGACAGGTAGGAACTGTGATAGTCTCCCTCCGACCGGAGTGGAATGAGCTGGAGGGAAGTCACTGCTTACTAGCGCGGGAGGTGCGAGTGTTGTTGTTACGGCGACCTCTCCCTTTGTTGTTACTTTCCCTGTATCCACCTCTAAAATATCACCTACTGGGAGATGTTTTTGTGGTGTTTTTGTATGAAGAGAAAATTGTGCCTGTACCAATGTTCTTGGATTATCCTCTGTAGAAGGAGCTGCGAAAGGAACCACGTGTGGATGGAGACTGTAATGCTCCCATGGATTTAGCAGTCTCCGTGTCCTTTTTAATTTTTTGGTGTCTACAGCCGGTCCAAAAAGGTGTTGCTGATTGAACACCTGGTTGAGGATAGTTGTTTGTACCTCCTGTTTGAAGCCAGAAATGTGCAACCAAGCATGTTGTCTGAGTAACATGCTAGTGTTAAAGGCCCTAGAGGCGGTGTCTGCTGCATCAAGGGCTCACTTGATTGATGCATTGGTTATTAATTTCCCCTCTTGGATGAGATCATTGGCATTGGTCTTGTATTGATCTGGTAAATAATGCAATAGGGTTTCTAGTTGGTCATAGTGAGCCCTATCATATCTAGCAAGTAATGCTTGTGTGCTGGGTATCCGCCAGGTATTAGCTGCTTGAGCAGCAACTCGTTTGCCGGAAGCATCTAATAATTTATACTTCTTGTCTGGAGGTGGTGCCTCACCAGAGGTCTGCGAATTAGCCCGTTTTCTAGTGTTAGCTACCACCAGGGAATCTTAAGGGAGTTGACTTTTGATGTAGGCGGGATCATTGAGAGGAGGTTTATATTTTTGTCAATTCTCAGATTGAGAATTCTAGCCCTAACAGGGTCTTTAAATATGTCAGGGGCATGTTTAATGACACCTTTTAACATTGGCAGGGTTTGTACAGTCTTCAGTGACTGCTCAAAAGTGTCTGAATGCATTGAAACACCATGGTATGTTGCTGCCCTATTTACCAACTGACTAAAGCCAATATTGTCATCTGGGGGAGATGGCTTTGTTGGGTATGCCTGGGTATGCCTGTTGGGTATGCCTGGGGATCAGGGAGGTCTGGAGGGTCGACCGAGTCATCATAATCGTCCCAGTCGTCCTGTGGTACGCCTGTTGGTATCAGGGTCTGTAAAAGGGTCCTTGTTGCCTCCCCCATCCCCTAAATCATCATCTACCTGTGGTAATCGTGAGATTGTTGTAATTATAGGAGAGTATGGAGGAGAGATAGGATTGGTAGGAAGAACAGGAGAATAGGGTTGTATAGGTTTAGTAGCACAGTTTTTTTCTTAACAGGCACTGCAGGAATGCCTAGTGTATCCAGTTTCCTCTTCTTGTGTGGAACAGTAGACACATGTCCGGTGTTAGGGTGTATGTGGAGTGTTTTTTTATTCGGATCGATAGGATCCGGTCGAAAAAGTTATTCCTCTTCGGTAGACGCTTTCGGTGCCGATCTTTTCGGGTCCAAGCGAGGTTTGGATTTCTGCTCCGGAGCCTTGGAAGGTGTTTTTTGATCCTTCGGCTTCGATGTGGAGGTGAAAATCTTTTTCGGTTCCGAATGTGTTGGTTTCAGATCAGATGCCATTTCTTTCGGCGCCGGGGTTGTCGATGCTGATTTCTTTCTGGGAGTAGGCTGTGCTCCCGACTTCCGTGCCGATGGAGCCTGTGGGACACTAACATGCGGCTTGCTCGGTCACGAGCTGCCTGAAGGCTTGTCCTTTGTCTTTGGAGCCGAGCCCGAGGGCGGGGCTTCTGAACATTGGTTTTGGTCACAGCTGGGACCAACAGCCGAAGTCTTGACCAGGGCCTTCTTTTTTGCAGGTGGGGTTGGGGTTGCGGCAGTGATACTCACTTGTTGATCAGGAGGGATGGGGTGGTCCGAGTCGGAGTCGTCTGCTTCGGACACGATTTCCAGTTCCTCAGAATCTTCCTCTGGGACATCGGGCCTTCATCAAAGATGTCCACTGGTACCAGAACTGCTTGCTGCGCCATGATGTGTCGTCGGGCCCGGCGATCACGGATGGTCTTTTTGGATCTAAAGGAGGCGCAGGCATGGCAATTATTCTCGTCGTGCTCTGTCGAGAGTCCCAAATTACAGACCTTGTGGTGGTCACTGTGTGGAGTCCTTTCCATGAGCCGTAGGCCCGAATGGCGTCGATAGGCCCAGCGGCCCGTGTCGACGACCAGAATGGGATATTTGGGAAGTGTATCGCAGGTCACGCGATCGAGAAACAATACAGTTGAATTTTATGATGGTTTGTGCTTCGAAAAGGTTTGGAGATATGGTGCCGAACCGGAGCACAGAAGTTACATCGCACCCGATGGCAGAAAAAAACAAACTGAGGATGGAGTCGATGCCCATGCACACTATCGTCCAAGGGAGGAGTCACCTATCTCGTGACTACAAAAGACTTCTTCAAAGACAACAACAAGGTGCAAGCATCCAAACCCAACACCAGATGGCGATCTATGCACAGAGTGTGAATTCTGCAGCTCATATGCCTCGAACAGTGGGTTTCTGTTGCAGTAACTTGGTGCAGAACAAAGTGAAGAGTCGACATGGCACACATCCTTGTGTGCCATGCCCACAAACCACTGCCCTGGCATACATCAGTCACCTCTCTAGCTGGGTGCCCTATGCCAGTGGTGAGTGTACAGGTGCATGAGCCCTATATCCCTACAGTGCCCAAGTCTATTCCTGGGCATTTTAAGTGCAGTGCTGCCATTAAGAATATATGGTGCTGGGAGCTTGTCATTACGAACTCCAAAGCACCATTCTGGCTACACTGAAGACTGGGAAGTTTGGTATCAAACTTCTCAGCACATTAAACCCACACTGATGCTAGTGTGGTATTTAATGTAAAATGCACACAGAGGGCATCTTAGAGATGCCCCCTGAAACTCGACCAACTCCTAGTGACCTGACTGAGTGGCTGCTTAGGCTGCCACCTCCAGACATGCTTCTGGACGTCTGGGTCGAGAGCTTGCTGCTCTCGGGGGCCTGAAACAATGCACATCCTGGGAAGAGGTGCCAAGCCTCCTCCCCCAGGATATCCAGGGTTCACGAAGGGGAAGCTTCAAAGGCATGCCACCTTTGTGAGACTCTCCAGACCATTTGCCGCTTTCAGCAATGGGTCCCCACTGGTTCTATCCCCGACTTTGGGCGGGAGAACCGGCGGGAAAAACAAGTGCGGAAGAGAGTTGTGCCCACCTCTGCCAACTCCACCCCTAAGGTGGGGGAGGCAAGGTGAAGCACAAGCTCGAGTCCCCACTATCTTGAGGATGGGGGGATCCAGCTAACTAGGGACTGGCTCAAGCCCCCCTCCCACTGAAGAGTGACAAAATAGGGGGTGTACCCACCCCAGGAAGGGACTCATTGGTCTCTGCCCTTTACCTACCTGTAACGTCCCTAAATTTAGTATTTAGTGGCAGCCTTCCTCAGATCCAGCAACAACAAGAAAAGAAGAGAAGAAGGATGAGAAGCTGTGCAGAGCTAACAAGAGGACGACGCCCACTGACTTGGCCCCAGCCCTACAGGCCTGTCTCCCCTTGAACCTGCTCCTGCGAAACCCAGGCCTTTCCAGCAGCCAGCACCCTCAAAAACCCCAAATGGCCGGCCTGCCTGCCTTCACTTTCAAGACTGTTTCTCCTGTGAACACCGGATGTGTTTAAACTGCAGCTTCTGATGCCAGCCAGAAACCGAGAATCCAGCCCACTCCACATCCGCCCAACCCGACCCGAGCCCGAGTGGAAAAACACCCCAAGGAGGTCCCCCTGGCGATCCTGACTCGAGATCCAGTGACCCATAACTTGCCTCAAGCCTCCAGAAGACGTCTGTAGCCACAATCCACAGGACCCCCTCTAACGTGACCGGAGCGGGTAAGAAAATCCGACGCCCAAAGGCACCCCTACATCCGACGCCCCGCGGCCTTGTGTGCCTAACCCAGCGGTGCCGAACCAACCTACAAGATCCAAACTTACCACTCGAAGTGGTGGTCATTTCTGGAAGATCCTCATCCACAAGCCTGCAGTGTTTCTTTGTCCCGGAGAATCTCCATTGAAATCAACAGGGCACCCTACCTCAAAACAGCCCCTGCGCCCGGCCGCCCTAGTGCCGCTGAGAGTGCACCTTTGGTCCCCAACTTGCCCTGAGCTAAACCCTAGGAGCTTTGCTCCCACAATCCTGTGGTCTGTTTGCCAGCCGCCACCAAGTGAAGCCCCCCTATCCTCCATAGGATAACATTGGGCCTCAACACTCTGAGCCCGGCTGTCCTAGTACAGCTGAGGGTGCAACAACAGTGCATCACTGACCCTAGGAGACCCCCTGAGTCTAACCCCAGAACCTTAACTCCCACAGTCAATTACTTACCTGAGAACCGTTAACCTGTTTTCCCTTCATAGGATAACATAGACACTTTTTCTCCAAAATCTTTTGAAGTGTGGAGTTTTGAAATCTAAAAATATTTTTTTTAATTGCACAAATAACCAAAACGTGTTTACTTACCTGTTTCAAAAGAATGTCCAGTGTTGAATCTAGGTATCCAAAGCAAAACAAAAAGGGGATGATGGACGGAGCGTTTGAGCAAATCAAACACTCACCCCCAGTCAACTGATCTGGGTTTAATCCATCACCATTCTTTAGCTCACTCCGCCACCCCAGTTCCGAAATGGCCATATGCAAATCAGTCTGACCCTGTGCCTCATGGGAACAGTCCAGCCCGAACTGCCAAGCCATGTCTTCCCTGGACCGGAAACAAGCATCCTGGGACGGGTTTTGGGTTCATAACCCTCATCAGCCAGGCTATCTTGAATCCAGTGGCAAAGTGAGCATACCCTGCCAACTTAGGGTGAACAACGCGATACAAAGGGGGATGATGGACGGAGCGTTTGAGCAAACCAAACACTAACCCCCGGTCAACTGATCTGGGTGTAATCCATCACCATTCTTTAGCTCACTCCGCTACCCCAGTTCAAACATGGCCATATGCAAATCAGTCTGACCCTGTGCCTCATGGGAACAGTCCAGCCCGAACTGCCAAGCCATGTCTTCCCTGGACTGGAAACAGGTATCCTGGGACCAGTTTCGGGTTCATAACTCTCATCAGCCAGGCTATCTTGAATCAAGTGGCAAAGTGAGCAAGGGACTCATGTCCGAGTATACCATGCCAACTTAGGGCGAACAAAGCGATACAAAAGGGGATGATGGACGGAATCTAGGCATCCAGCACTGAGTTAGAAAAGTAACATGAAAAGTAACTTACCTGCAATTTATTGTAGAAGCCCATTCATTTCAATGTACTGCTCCAAAAAGTTTACAAGTGTGGAGTTTTGAAAACTGAAAATATTCATTAAAAATCATGCGAATAACCAAAACGTATTTACTTAGCTGTTTCTAGGAAATGTACCAGTGCTGAGTCTAGGTATCCAGCACTGAGTTAGAAAAGTAAAGCAAAAAGTAACTTACCTGCAATTTAGTGAAAAAGCCAATTCATATCAATGTACTGTATTTGCTAAGTGTTGCATACTACTTATCCCCTGTAAATCAAAAATTTCCACTGAATAACTGAACTGTGTTCATACAAGTAAAAGATTACCGCAAAGTATTTTTATCCTTACCTGTGCCAGGCTTGCTTGGTTCTAGAAATAAAACAACAGTATATTTTTTTATACAAAAACAATTGGCCTAGAGTTCAGTTCTTGAGTGTGTGAATTCATTTGCTGACTGAGTGTGTACATCAATTGCTTAACACTGTCCTCTGATACTGCCTTACTGCTCGACCAAGCTACCACTTTAGAGAGTAAGTTTCTATCTAACTTTAACCTCTGCCTTCCTCTGGAGACCCTTGGACTTTATACACACTGAACCTCACTTTGGTGCAGTATACAGAGCCAGTTTTGGACAATACCTCACAGTATGTCTCTCTCAATTTACATGTGATTTTGTTGCCCAGTGGAAGGAGCAAGCTGCTCTGGTAACTTCTTCAACGCTGGAGAGACACACCCGGATGAGGGAAATATAACTCTGCTGGGGTCTGTACTTCAGCATAGCATCTTGAAAGGTCAGAGTTATCACAATTTTTTTTTAACACTTATGTGTAGGGACATCATGCAAGGAGGAGTGGAAGCTATAGGCTGTGCACGACAAGCAGGCTTACACATGGAACATACTCCCAAGGGTGTTGAGCTTAACTCCATTTTACTTGAATTTGATCTAACATCTGTAATAATAAGCTGCCTCCGGGGAAAACAGACATTACTCCCACCTTTATTGGGAGAGGGTGTGAGGCCGTTATTGATTTCACCTTTGTATCTACCCCCTTTTACTCTCTGGTTACCGATTTTTCTGTGCAGGCGAGTGAATGCAGTGACCACAACCCCATTTGTGTCTCAACAGGCTGACCCGAACACTCAGACACACCAAGTTGGGCGGGGGCTGGTGTCCCCCTTAAAGAGGTTGAAGCAGGAAGGAGCGTAAAGTGGGGGTGTATTGTCCCAGAGCTACCCCACGAGTCCCTTTTAACTCGGTGTCGCAGCGAGTTTGCCACCTGTCTCGACGATGAGGCAAATGCTCCGGACATCATAGGTGCATTTGGATCCATGTCTACTGTCATAAGGAAGTTTCTACGGGGCCCGTTAGCAACCAGGTCCACGATGGTTTGACTCGGCGTGCTGGCAGGCTTCCAGGAACCTGAGTCAGACCTTGGGTGATAAGCCCCGAGACCAGGTGGTGGTCAAAAGACTAAGAAGAGCATATAAGGCTGCTCTAGCAACTCGCAAGTCTGTCTTGAAGGAGGAGGCCTGGATCAATTTAGTGGAGGCTAGTACACTGTGTAATAGCTCAAAGTTCTGAGGCATTATTAACAGCCCATTTCTATCTGAAAATAATGCTAATTTAGTGGATGCTCAAATCACAGAGGACGATTGGGTACATAATTTTGCTCCAGATGGGATCCCACCAGATCTCTTCATCGCCCACTTAAAAACCTGGGTGCCTGTCCTCACAGCTGTCATCAATGCTGCAGTCCAGGTTGGCCGCACAGATTCTTGGGCTCAATTGATGTTAGTCCTGGCATTTAAAAAGGGATAGCGGGACAGTAACTATTGTTGTAGGCCCATTTCTCTGCTGGACTCTGTGGTGAAGGTGGTGGGCTGCATGGTACTTGACACACTTGTATCATGGGTTGATGAAAACAACTTTATATCCGATATCCAATACGGCTTTCGCCCAGGTCGTTCCACTGTGGAACAGTGTTTAAACCTGTACATGGTTCTGAACAAATACACTGTGACTCGTTCCAGCCCCATAAACCTAACCTTCATGGACCTGTCCTCAGCATTCAACTGGGTTAATAGGTCCAAGCTGTGGCAGTTGATGACCTCCATTGGCATAGACAGTAACATCGTTTTATTCACCGTGATTAAACTGCGGTTGTCCACTATTCAAAGGACCTGAAAGCATCTAGTCAGCTTGACATCAAGAGAGGGGTGCATTTTAGCATCTATATACTCATTCCTTAGAGAAGGCCATTTTGGCCACAAATGCGGATTGTGCTCAAGTAGGCAACCATAGACTATTCAAAAAGCTAAAGAGACTCTAGCATTGGCACGTTGTCATACTAGTAAAACAAATACTTATTGAAACGTCCTGACTGGTGAACAGTATATTAATGTGGCAAGTTGTGTATGGACTCTAGTGTGGGAATTGTATAATATGTACCAGAGAACAATGCATGGAGATTTTTTGAAGAGTGTCAAATGTTGGAATATTCCTTTAGGGACAAAAAATGAAAAATCACAAACCATTGTGACCAAGTGTAATCGATTGGACCAATTGTTTCCCAGTATGGCCTATTAAAACCACTTCAAAGATATTGCCTGTGAAAGTGAAAACACAATCAATTCTACGAAAGTATCTATTTTTGCACAGATGGTATTGATAGTATTTGTCAATAGTGTAAAGATTAGTAATGTAGAACATTTCACTGACGTATTCTTCCTCATGGAATCTTTTGTTATGACTCCTGCTGTGTGTAAAATGAAAGCCTATTCAGAGACCTGAATCAGAAGAAAACATAAACCGTCTATGGAGATGAAATCACGCAAACATCTGAAATATGGTATTATTGGCCCTGTGCACAAATTAAGAAGTGTAGGTGTTTGAAAAAGCAACTGCAAAACATCCTAATGTTTCATAGTGCAGAATAAAAATGGTCCGTCATTTTTCACGATAGATGCAACTTTGCCTCGAGGGTGGGGCTGGAGGTGGGCGGGTCATCCAGCACCAACAACCCGAACTGACATCTGTTACCAAAACCAAGAACTGACATCAGACACCAACATACAGGACTCACAATAAGTTAACATCTTCCCACAACCAGAGCTGACATCAGTCAACAACATCCAGCACCGATATTAATCACCAACACCCAGGACTGACATCAATTATCAGCATTCATCAACTGATCCATGAGTGAGACTGAGGCCCAGCTGCCTGACAGTTGTTGATGCTTAACTCACTGGAAGCTAAGGGCCGGATGTCGAAACCATTTTTGCGGTCTGGACGTTTCTGGCCCCAAAACGTACTTTTACATATGTACAAAACATACTTTTACGTATGTACAAAACATGCTTTCACATATGTACAAAATATACTTTTACACATGTACAAAACACAAGTTGTGATTCGGTAGCACATTTCCGAATTTCAATTTGTCTTTGCGATTCAGTATTTGAAAACGGCGTGTTAAGGACGTCCCGCCCACATACTGAATCTGAATGGGATGTATCAATGTTTTGCTACCAAATTACAGTTGCATAATTTTCAAGTTTTACTGACTCCTTTAAGGAGGTGTTAACCCATTCGCAATGGGATCCCTTCCCCTTTGAGAATAAAAATATATATATATTTTAACAGCAGGGAGTGGTCCTATGGGGACCACTGCCTAATCTAAAAGAGAGAATCGCAATTAGGAAATCGCTTTCCCTGAAATCTGTACATATGGCCCTAAGCTGCTTCTTATACCACCTGAACCGGCCGAAAACACCTGAAATACATCCATTTATTTTGTTCTTGAATCCTCAGGTGATTAATTTCACACATCCATAAATGTTCGCTTTCATTGGTTCAGGCAAAGTGATCTACTGAATCAAGGCGGACAACTTATTGGTTGTCTGCGTTTTCCTGCCCCCAGTCCCTTCTCAAAGCAGTGTTAGCGCTGCAGCCTGCTGAGTATAAGGGGTTAATTACCAGGGCCTGTTCACCCTCAGTTACAGAACTCTGTAATGTGCCGAAATAAAATTAAAATGTGTCTCTGAGGCAAAGTCTTGTCACTCATGTTCAGTTAAAAATCAAATAAAAAACTCAGGAAACACACAAGAGCTGAGACATTCACCGGAAGGCTGTAAAACTCTACATTTGGTAACCAGACAGTATTCCGAACATCTTGGCTTCTGTGGTGTGGCTTGGAGTGACCGTCCTCTAAATCTGACTCCTCCCACATAATCCGAAAAATGTTACTGATTTTGTGTATCACAGACCCTGAACATCGGGATTGTTTCCACTGTAAAAAAAAATCCCACTCATCGCCCTTTACCCTGGGTTTTCTGCATAATGCCAGAAGCTGAGCAGTATACATTATCCAGTCTAACACGATGAAGGCCGTTTAACTAGGGTTTCTGCCACCCATTCTGTGCTATGTAATATGCTCTTCCCTGTGTTCCTCCTTTGTTTTGTAAGCCTTTCTTTTGTTAAGCACAATGTTTTCATTTCAGTCCTCTGAAACAAATAAGCCTAGAAATTGTACTTTGTCATGTCGTGTATAAAACACAACCACACGACCACCCCTTGAAGGCAAGGTATGGATGGGAGAATTATTTCTATTGTGACACTCATTCTGACTGCAAACAAGAAGATCCCCCTCATTTGTAGCACTTAATCCAGATATTGTATGATCACATGCATTGGTGGCCTGCTTCCTTCAATGCTGGAGATGTTCTGGTACTGCTCCCTTAACCCATTCGCTGCGTTTGTCGGCCAACAGCTGTCGCGAGCACTACCCGCACGTCTGTTGGCTGACACGGCCCCGCCCACTCCGCTAAACTGCCGCACTGTGTCGGAATTGCCGCCACAGTTAAGCAGTTAAGAAATACATTTACTGGACCTCTTTCCGCTGTTTCTTTTGAGGAGAGCTCTGTATACTTTTGTCTTCTCAGTGCATCTGCACAGCTGCGGGCATGCCATGATGTGGCCGGGGCACTAATTTGCCCTAGGATCAGTTAAGACACCATTGTTTGTCTCTTTCAGCTAGCTTGTAGATGGATAGCCCGGACATCCTTTTGCTCTACATACCACGCCCCTTCTAAAAACAAATGCTAACATTTTGATGCCATTAAACAAAAGAGTTGCATCTCTGAAAAGTTTGGACGTGTTTTAACTCTTTACAGATTGATTTAGAGTTACTCACCGGTGTACTCTAGTTCTCCTTTTACAAGCTCCTGCTTGGCCCGCTGGCATTTTATGACTAGTCTGGACACAGAAGAGGGCAGAGTCCCTGCTAGAGTCAAAAGGAGGTTGTTACATCGAGAGGAACATTGAAAAGGGTCTCTCTCCATGTGCCTTGAATCTTTGCCTTCAGGGCTTGACTCTGATTCACAGGATTATTTGACCAGATTCTGTTACACGCACTGTCGGTTGGATGAACTTGCTTCGAGAGGCTGTGAGATGAGATGCTGCAAGGGTTTTGTAACCAGAGGAGTACAGATGATCAGAGAATGCCCCCGAAAGGGCTGTAGGTTTGGCAACTCCTGGATCTCTCCTGAAGAGGAGAATTATGTTAAAATGGCCAACCCATTTTAGACCAGTGACAACATGCAAGTTGAGCAATGATCCACCTCCTACTGTGCCAGCTTTGAGACAAGCCAACAGCTTTGCTTCTTTGCCAATGATCTGCCTGGCACCAGCAACAGTTTTGAATGATGGATTCTCCATCTGTGATGCAGAGGGCCATACTGAATGGTGCTCGTTCACACCCACTTCTTGAACATCAATCAAAGGGGCGTTCAGTCCTCAGGGACAATAGCCGCTTCCACTCCTTTCACAGAGGTGCAGCTACCTTTTTAATCATGTTGTTTGGCACCTTTGAGCTGAACTGCAAGCACTTGTATGCCGCCTTGCTCCTAGCTACTCTCTGCCACCCACACCTAGATTGTTTATCCCTTCAGGATTACAGTTCGAACAGAACAACACTCCCCAGCAGAAGTGCAAATGCGCGTTTACTTCTATAAGATGTCTGTAGGTGTTAACCCCAAGTCGGGGGTTATTTTTATAGACTTTTGCACATTTTGAATCCCAAAAATGAGCTCCAGGAGCATTATTTGTATTCATTCATTTTTCTCTTGCAACATTTTAATCTGGCCTGGAATATTACATTCTTAATTTCATAACTGTATTGTTTGTTTTGCGGACAATACATCCCACTACAAACACCCACCACTCCCGGAGGAAAGAAGAATCAAAATGTTCCTTTTGACTGCCCTAAATCTCACCATGTGGCCAGTTCTGTTCATTCTGCTTGGACACTAGATAGTCGCCAGATCAATACTATTGAGACATTCCTCTCGTTGAGCTGCCAGCAACCCAAGAATGCCCAGGAACACACAACACGGAATATTTACCACAAGTCGCTAGTTCCTTCCTCAGCCCCAATAACTCCATCCAAAGGAATACTATTCTCGGACACTACCTCTCGGGTACTTGCAAATTATAAGTGTGATTATTAGTCAGATGGTAAATGGATATTACTGGTCAGGTCGTCTAACTCTAGTTCAAATCATTGCAAAGCTCCACATTTCACATCTACCTGTGTGAACCTCACTGTAACTCTGCAAGAGCTTGTCTTGTACAAGCCTAAAGTCAACAACCAGACCAGAGACGGGCCAGGTACCACAGCTTTCATCCTAATTTAAATGATATCATCTCACCAGGGAAGCGCCAGGAGGCGCCTCAAAGGAGAGCTCCGCTCGGCGGAGCGCGTGGGACACTTGAACCTACCGTCCTAGAGGAGGGGGGAGGAGAGCAAGCCCCCACTGTTGCCACCACTGCCAGGAGTCCACTCGTGCAGCCTACAGCGCCGCCGCTCCGGGACTACATCTCCCGGCGGCCCTAGCGGCGGTCCTAGCGGCGGCGCTGCTTCTCACACACCAGGGAAGTGCCAGGAGGCGCCTCAAAGGAGAGCTCCGCTCGGCAGAGCGCGGGGGACATTTGAACCTACCGGCCCAGAGGATGGGGGAGAAGAGCAAGCCCCCACTGTTGCCGCCACCGCCAGGAGTCCACTCGTGCAGCCTACAGCGCCGCCGCTCCGGGACTACATCTCCCGGCGGCCTCTAGCGGCGGCGCTGCTTCTCACACACCAGGGAAGCGCCAGGAAGCGCCTCAAAGGAGAGCTCCGCTCCGCTCCGCTCCGCGGGATGCCGGGCTAAGCCCGGGCAAAGGGCGGGCCCTTTGTGGCCCGAGGAGGACCCGAGGAGGACGGGACGGGCCGCCCCACTTGGCTCCATCAAAGGAGGAGGTACAGAGACGTGTAATCCTTCTAATCTTTACCGTTTTGAACTGCTTACTGTTGTTTCCGGGGTTTTGTTTCCCAATTACTATGTCCTTCTGAGAGGAGCTGAATGCCCTGTGTGGCACAAACTATGTCCCGGATGTATCAACCCCCCCCATAGCGGGCAGGGACACTGACCAAATAATCTGCACTCCCCAGGATGTACCTTTATCCCCCGAAACAATCCTCTCTCAAATCAATACACTGCCCCGGGGCTTAACCGGTAAAAGTCATCATGACGAGGAAATAGACAATACCAATCAGAATCTATCAAATACCGATCAAATGTGCTGTAGCCCCTCATTATCCCCCCCCAACCCAACCTTATCAACGTCGGATAAGGCTGGGACTCGAACGAATGACTCTGTATCGCCCTTCCAATCGACCCTACTGGCTCAAATCGAGCGACTGCTAAACTCTGCTTTATCACCTCTGGTTGCAAAAATCAATGATTTGGGGGACAGGTTGACCAGGATTGAAAAAACTGTAACAAGGACCTATCCACTAACTGAAAATACTGATACACCCATACACTCTACTCTCACTACCAACCACGAAAAGCCTATGATCATTGCTCCCAGGAAAGTCCAAACTTTTGACTCCCCTGTTACAACAACCATTCCAAGCGGCCGCAATCCTACTTTTAATCCCGTACATGCCCCTCACAGAGTTCCTAGGATTTCTCAAGAAAGAAGGCATCGAATTGATCTACCCCCCGAAGCCGCCCCATACATCACCGTTCTCTCTGGGGTCCCTGCACTCAGTCAGGGCAAACGTGAACTACACCAGGACCTGCTGAATGAAGCCATCTTTTGGCTCAAAAACAATAGACTGTTACCACCTGCTCTAGATGGCGGGATCCTGAGCGTCAGGAGGGTGGGGTGGCTAGGTTTGCTGCCCAAAGATATTCCGGGGGACTTGATATTAATTAAATTTAAACACAGGAACATTGCCCCCTATTTACGATCTACCCAGCCCAAAGTTGGAGATGGTCCCATCTGTATCTGGGACCTGTATGACTTTTACCCTGGCCCCCGAGCACCGAATTATAATACCTGGTGAAAAAAGGGGACTCTGTGTATCTTGGGTGATTATTCTGATTAGGCAATTTGCTAAACTGCTTTAGCTTGTTTTAAATAGTCGGTTTTCTTTTATCCTTGCAATGAATTGTTGAGTTATTTGTGCATGTATGTATTTCTTTCTGTTGCTTTTATGGTTTTAAATTCAGAAACCGTATAAAGCTTATTTGAAACTGATATCATCTCTCCAGCACCTTATGCATGCCCATGTGATATCTGCGCCATTAAACAAATATTGAATAACAAAGTGATGGGGATCAATTGAAGAAAATTATCCCTGCTTACTCATTGATTATTACAAAATGTGTATTGTTACAACTGCTACACCTATTGTTATATACACTGTTTTATGCTTCACATGCAATTTATAACTACAGTAAGTGTGTGAATAATATCCTTCCTGATCCTCCAACTAACATACCAAATACTACATTTTCTCTTGTTTCTGTCGCTATACATACCATTGGTAAACTTTGTCAGTTGTGGGCTAAGGTAGATTCAGTTGCATCTATTAAATATCAGATGCAACAACTTGCTGACAGTTTATACATCAATATACTTATTGTGGCTCCTTTTAATCAGTGAAGTAAAAAGCGAACTTGTTACTCCCGCGCTGATGGCAAACACAATTCGGACGTCTCACCCATACTTTCACGGCTCTACATAAGACTGGCCCAGAATAACTCAACAATCCCTTCTGCATTCACAAACCTTCCAGACACCTCTGCTCATCCAGACTCCTACTTGCACAAATCTCAGGCATAGTGAAAACCAGATTCGGTGGTCGAAATGTCTCGTACATAGATCCTAAAACTTGGAACAAACTGCTGCTATCCATAAAGACCTCCTCCTCAGTTCTTAAATTCTGGAAGAAGCTGAAGACCCGGCGCTTCGAGTAGTCCCACTAGGTCCAAGGGGTGCCTAGACTCACAACTACTCCGCATCGGGCTACCCTGCCGGGTGATAGTGCGCTCTACAAATCTGCAGACCATGACAACCGTGCGCTCCTCTTACTCACAAAATGAAGTAATTGAACGCATCAGGACAATCAACAAGAACATTTTATGATAGTTTTTATCTATTATTCTAAATGACATGAATATTTGTTCTAGGAAAATATATTCACCATAGCTTTATTTGATCACTAAAAATATAATAAAATCATGAAAGCAATAAAAACATGCAAGATATTAAATGCATAAAAACATCCAAAGGGAAATGTGGCCATTCGGTCATATTAGCATAAGCAAAATAATGATTATAAATGTTGAAACATATTCCACCCCACCGTGATATATATATGTTGTTTCTGGTCCTTATTTCATAAAAGAATACTTGTATTCTCTCGGGGCAGTTCCTTTTCCAAGCCAAAGTGAACTGAACAATTCAATCAGTTAAACCACAAAGATGTCCCTGCTTAGTGATGAGTCGGACAGAGTGCCAACAACCCCTGAAGATGCTTTTCACACGTTAGTGTTAGTACAGCTGCGGAGTATTGATTTAATACGGTAACTGAACAACTCTGACTTATTGATCTATCATTGCCTCTGATGACATTCAAGGACATATGTTGTTCTTAAAACCTTAGGTTGGTGCCAGTACATTCATGATTCCCATTTACACCATCTGTCAGGTCCACCTTCTTAATACTATTGCCTGCATGTTACTTTTAATTAATGTCATAAAAGCATTTTACATAGTTACATTCGGCATAGGAAGTATTACATTTTTTTTGAAGCATTACATAAGTTACATCTTATTTTTTTCTCATATGAGAGCCAAAGCATCGCAGCATACAAATAGATTAGATTCACAATCTGGGCACCATCCATTTTCCAAAGTCCTCAAATAATACTCCATAGTGTTGATGTAAGGCCTCTATATGATACATTAGGAGAACAGAGTATGGGCCAAAACATAGCTTTGGCAAACAGGTTTGTCTATAGGTAGCTGATAGGTAAGTTTACCCAGCCCACCCCAACGAACCTGGGCAAAATTACATTGATGCATATAAATTACCAGAGAAAGCAGATCTAACGTCCTGCCCAATTCAAGGAGGAGTGACCATAACTACCTATGGGGAACCAAATCAAATGCCGATTTGAGGTCGACGAAGTTAGCATACATGCCGCCTATGCCGATTTTTACTACCCTCCAGTATAGAAGTAAGGAACGGAAGATGTGATCAATAGTGCTGCTCTTCTTGCGGTAACCTGCGCGCGGGCATGAAAGGGTATCATTATCCATTATGCAATCCTGGATTTTAAACAAAACAAGTTGGGCAAAGATTTTTGGGCAGAATCAATTAAACTAATAGGTCACTAGCTCCCAGGCAGGCACCAGTCTTTTTTTTTATAAATAGGAATTAGTGCAGTTCCCTTGGAGGAATCCGGAGTGGGGGCACCACTCGAGATGACGTTAGCCAGAATGAGTAGATACTTAGACCACTTTGCCCAATCTTGCAGAAATGCTGTCCTTTCCCGGCGCTGCCTCTGGTAACTGCATATAGGGCTTTAGTGACATCTGCAGCATCATATAGACCTCGGACTGGGGCTACAGGGAAAAATGCCAATGAATTATTTAGCACACTCCTGGCAGCATTGGAGGAAGTGATCTAAGACTGTAGATGGAAAAATTGAGCAACTGAAAGGGACAATAGAATGATGGGGTGGGTGGGCTTGCCAGTCTATACCACACTTAACTAGTGTCCAGAATCTAACAGAGTCTTGGAAGAACAAGCAGCTTGGAGGTCTTTCCATCTCCCCTCATCCCGCTCTCTTTTCACTTGGGCATTGAGTTTTAGAGAGATTCCTTGCGAAGAGTGCCTGCTGCATATCTTCAGCTTTTATTGCCCTGACCAATAGGTAACAATTCTACTGTGCTCCTTATTAACCCCTTCGACGCTGATGACGGCTCCCGGCCGTCATGCACTACAGTGCTCATGCGCTGATGAAGGCCGGGAGCCGTCATGACCACGCCCGCAATTGGTATGTGCCGCACAGGAGCAGAATTCCGGCCGCGGTCAAGGGGTTAAACCAACTTTATGCTGTGAAAGGGGGTCTACTGTGCTGAGGGGGGAAACGCCGGCCGAGCTCCGCTCCGCTGAGGCGTTAAAACCCCAAGCTGCCCTGTGTCCTGTGCGGCGGCGGGGGGCTCTGTAGCTGGAGGGGCTACATTTCCCAGCAGCCCCTACCAGGAAGACGCCGCCACTGTCAGCAGCTAGCGCCAGGAGGTGCTTAAAGGACTGCGTGCTGCCGAGGACACTGTGGTGCTTTGGTCCTGCTGTGCTGAGGGGGGAAACGCCGGCCGAGCTCCGCTCCGCTGAGGCGTTAAAACCCCAAGCAGTCCTGTGTCCTGTGCGGCGGCCGGGGGCTCTGTAGCTGGAGGGACTACATTTCCCAGCAGCCCCAACCAGGAAGACGCCGCCACTGTCAGCAGCCAGCACCAGGAGGCGCTTAAAGGACTGCGTGCTACCTCGTCCCGCGAGGGACGCGCCGGACGAAGCCTGGACTAAGGGCGGACAGTCTGTAACAGTCCGAGACAGGAGGAGACTGGGCTGGGCCACAGATCTTGATTTTTTCGCACCGCCGCCTTCGGTGTCCCTTTACAGTGAGATTGACACTTATTATTTTATATTTAATTAAGTTAGTAAATAACTGGAGGGGCGTGGCTGGCAGCCGAACATGGCGGCAGCATAGAGGACTAGCTCCGGCGGGGAAGCGACCTCTCCATCTATCCGCACGATAATCCGTGACTGTTTGTTACCTCCAACGGCGGCACCGAACGCCCGGGACCGGGCGGGACTGGCGGCAGGTCTCCAGACGATAATCGAACATTGAATGCCGGAGTTATCGTCGAAAGTTGAATCGACCGGAGCCTAGGCCCACCTCCGGGCCCTCAAGTGCTAGCTGAGTCCGACCGGAAGTGCAGCCTGCCTGGCAGCCGCAGACAGGAAGTGGTCGGTGCAGGAGCCCCACGCCCAATAACGGTTCTGTCCTGCGTCATTCGACTCGCTCTCTCCAGCGGCGTCTCATTGGAAGGGTGGCCGCAACCTACCGAAGCCACCGGCCATACTTTGCCCGACAGACCGTGCAAGAGTCTAACTTTTAACGACGGAGGTCCTTCCATCCGGCACCGGGAGCAGCGCGGCAACAGCCCGTCTACCTGGCACCCCACCGGACCGACGAACTGTATTCCCTCCGTGACCGAACGATGGCCGGGAAAGGTGTGAAAGGCGGCACAACCCAGACTCGTATTGACCGCTTCACCAACGACAGGACCGCTTCCCCTCCGGCGGAGGGAAAAACTCCCCCTGTGAAACCAGGCGAGTCCGGGGGGCCGAAGAAGGCGACGCTGGACGATATCATGAAGGCTCTCACTCAGGTCCAGGCAACGGTGGGCTGCATCTCAACAGAAATCACCCTAATCCGCGCTGACTTTCATAAAATGGCGGAAAAGGTAGGCTCTCTGGAGCTCGTCACGAAGTCGCTGGTGGAGGATGTCTCGGAACTGCAGACGGCCATGGAAGCGGTCATGGCCGAAAACAAGCACCTTAAGGACAAGCTCGACGACCAGGAGGGCCGCTCCAGGCGCAACAATGTGCGCATTCTTGGCGTTCCGGAGTCAGAAGGTGTGAGGGCTACGGATCTCTATGTGGAGGAACTCATTAAGACTCATCTCAAACCCAAGGGCCTGTCGGCCTTCTTTTCTGTGGAGCGAGCCCATAGAGTCCCGGGTGGTCAACCGAAACCAGGGGCCGCGCCGCGGCCGATCCTAGCGAGACTTTTTAACTTCCGTGACCGGGACATCATCCTGCAGGCGGCACGTGTCTCGCCGTCGGGGAAAATTCTTAACTCAACGGTAGCTTTCTTCCCGGATTACACAGCGGAAGTGGCCAGGCGGCGAAAGACATTCTTGGACATTAAAAGAGAACTTAGGAAACGGGAACTCCCATATTCTATGATCTTCCCAGCCAGGCTTCGGGTGGTGGCGGAAAACAGGACATGGTTTTTTGATGACCCAAGCACTGCGCGAGACTGGCTGGACGGCTGGCGTCCGGCTTCTCACTCTCGTCGCCCTGGACGGACTAAGACCGGCTCGCCTCACTCTGATTCCGCCGCTGCAGGGGCCGAGGATACGAACAGTGGCAGAAGCTCTCCGACACGAGATGAAACTGCTTTGAGTCTGGAGGTGGACCCTTGACCACATGTGTGCACTGTAAAAGTTTGGTACTGTGGCTGGAACCGTCATGGACACTGGGCCGAGGGCCTCCGTGGAGGGAATGAGGGGCCGCTGGTTCCGGAGCGCTCCTCACCCCCAACGAGCAAGTAACTGTGTGTTTTTTTTGGGGTGGGATGAAGCACTCTGCTAGATTGGGGTGGCGGGCAGTTTGGAGTCCGTGTAGCAGGGAAGCAGGGAGGGTGGGGTTGTTGGGAATGGGGGGGTTGTGTTGGTTGTTTAATTTGAAATGTTTGGCTCAACTTCTTGTCTTAGAACTGCTAGTGTTCACGCTTGACAGTATTCCTTACACCGGGTATATTGCCTCTGCTCCTCGATCACCGTATCGGTACACACACACGCTTAGTTACGATGGCTTGGGGTTTTCCCTATCTGTTATGCCTCCGCCCCGCCCTCTAGGGCACTCAACTGTCCGATTGACCACAACATGGCGGATCCCCTGCGACCTGCTGTAATAACGCATGACACTGGGGTGGGGGCGGTACCACCGCTTCGGGTAGTGTCCTGGAATGTGCGGGGGTTGGGGGATAAAGTGAAGAGAGGGCTGGTCCTACAATGTATTAAGAGACTGAACTGTGATATCGCCCTCCTCCAAGAGACACATTTAGTGGGGGTTGCCTCCAAAGCCCTGGATAGGAGAGGATACCGCATGCTGATACACTCAGACTTTACTTCGGGATCCCGGGGAACTGGGATATGGGTAAAAAGGACGTCACGTTTCATTCACCACTCCACAAAAACAGATCAACATGGCCGCTTCGCGGCGGTGTGTGGACAGTGGGAGGGCGTGCCCGTCAACGTGGTGTCTGCGTACATCCCGCCGGCGCTACATTCATCGGCACTTCCGGCCCTGGGTAAATTTCTTTTGGAACTCCCGGAAGGGGATTTGTTAGTGGGCGGAGATTTCAATGCATTGGCTGATTCTGATATGGACAGGTTCCCGGCTCGCCCCCTCCCTACTGGCCCAACGAAATTCAGGGACTTCTTAGAGGCACAGGGTCTGGTAGACATTTGGAGGCAGCTTCACCCTACTGATCGCCACTATTCATACTATTCCTCCACTCATGGTTGCCTGTCGCGCATAGACTATTTCCTCACACTGGGGGGCGGTAAACTCACGTTTGACAATGTACACATCGCACCACGGGGTATTTCAGATCACTCTCCCCTGCTCGCTACACTGTCCTGCTCTGCCACGGCCCGCACGCGTCTCTTTCCCATCTACCCTAGCTATCTTAAAACTCCCCCGATCCGAAAATCCCTTAAAACTGCCACTAAACTTTACTTCCAGGAGAACTCCGGGTCGGTGTCCTCGCCGACGGTTCTCTGGGAAGCATACAAGACGGTGCTCAGGGGCCAGGCCATTTCGACCATAGCCGACCATAAACGCAAACAAAAACAGGAAATGGTCGAACTGGAACTGCAATTGGAACAAGCAAATGCGATTCACATGGCCACACCGTCAGAGGCCACCAGGCACGCGCTGACTCTCTGCCAGCTAAAACATGACGACTTTCTCCGCCGTAGGGTGTTAGAGCGGATCGAATCAACGGCATGCAGAGTTTATGATGTAGGCGACAAAGCCAACAAGTTGCTGGCTTGGTTGGACAAAAAGCGGGATGGAGGCAGGCATATCCTGCAGTTGCAAGACCACACGGGGACGCTTCACACGCACCCTCCCAAGATAGTTGACCTCCTGGCAGACCACTTTCAATCAGTTTACACCCCAGATGTGGTGGTCACGCCGGAACAGGCAGAACTGGCGCTCCAAGAGATTGAGGTGGAGGGGCTAACGCCGGAGGCGCAAACCGAGCTGGAAGCGGATCTCACAGTGGAGGAACTCCGTATGGCGATAGGCACACTGCACACGGGCAGAGCGCTGGGCCCAAACGGGATCCCAATCGAATGGTTCCAAACGATGTCCGACACACTGGGCCCACCGCTACTGGCCATGTTCGAGAACTGTCGTGAGTCAGGAACGCTGCCATTGGATCAGCGCCTGGCAACGATAGTAGCTATCCCAAAACCTGAGAAACCTCCAGAATGTTGTGCATCCTACCGCCCGATCTCACTACTCAATGCAGAGGCGAAGATCCTGGCGAAGGTGATCGCTAATCGACTGACCCCACACCTTGGCCAGCTGATCCACCCGGACCAATCCGGCTTTATGCCTCACAGGAGTACAGCATTAAATCTCCGTAGAGTACACGGCGCGTTGGCGCGTGCGCACTCCTTGACAGAGCCAGCAGCCATCCTGTCGCTGGACGCCAGGATGGCCTTCGACATGGTGGAGTGGCAGTACCTGTTCGCAGTCCTGCACCGGATGGGCTTCGGTCCGAAGTTCCTATCCTGGATCCGACTACTCTACACAGGCCCAGTAGCTCACGTAGCGGCCAATGGCCATATCTCTCGTGCGATCTCTTTGGCGCGTGGAACCCGCCAGGGCTGCCCCCTCTCCCCATTACTGTTCGCGTTGGTCCTTGAACCCCTCGCGATCGTCCTCAGAACGACACCGCTGTTGAAGGGCATCAGGTGGACGGAGACCTGGGAAGATAGAATATCATTGTATGCGGATGATATGCTGGTGTACGTATCGGCACCCGAACTGAGTGTTCCGATTTTACTGGCGCTTTGCGACAAACACGGTGCGGCCTCTGGTTACACAATTAACTGGACGAAATCGGTCCTTTATGTACTGAAGGGCCCTCGCCCAGTCCTCCCGGAACATTGTCCGTTGGTGGTGACAGATGTTTCCTTCAAATATTTAGGTATCCATGTCACTAACGATATGACCGTCTTCACCAATTGAAATCTAGCGCCCCCCCTCCTCCGTTTGAAGGCAGACGTGCGGCACTGGTCGTCCCTGCCGCTCACACTTTTAGGCCGCGCTGCGCTGTTCAAAATGATGGCGCTCCCGCGCTTCCTATATGTCTTTGAGAATGCGCCTGTCGTGATTCCGCCCTCCTACTTCCAGAAAATTACCGCGTTGGTTACCACTCTACTTTGGGGTGAGCGTCCCCCGAGGATAGCGCACCTCAAACTGAACCGCGGCTGGTACGATGGTGGCATTGCGCTACCGAACGTACAGCTTTATTATTGGGCATCCCAACTTAAGGTACTTAACCAATGGATCCATGCACCACACACTGACCCGGCGTACATGGCGGACAGGGCCCAGCTCGGGACACAGAGTCTCCTGGCCCCCCTCTATAACCACAGTCTACTCAAGAACCTGATTGGCCCCACTAAACACACAATCACCCTATGGTACAGGGCACTCACCAAGCTACAGTGGAAGGGAGTCATTACGAAGCTTACCCTGCTTTGGGACACTAAAAAACTGGGCTGCCTGAGGACCAGTAAAGGGTTCACCCAATGGGACAATATAGGCATTTCTACAGTGGGGGACCTCTGGACGTCCACTGGGGTGATACCATTCGAGCAACTCCAACAACAATATGAGCTGGGCCCCACGGAAACATATAGGTACGTCCAAATCAGGCACGCTCTCCTGGCGGTGTTGGAGCCGGGAACCACAATCCCGGAATCTTCGCCCCTAGAAGACCGGCTCCTCACGGATTACATGCAAACGAAAGCCACCTCACTCACCTACCGTAAATTGCTGAACAATCTCTCTGACCCCCTACAGACCCTGCGAGAAAAATGGGAGGATGAGTTGGGCGCTATGGATGAGACGGACTGGAACGCTGCTGTGGCATCCCCGAGAGAGGCTGGGGTTTCCGCAAGGTTCAGACTCATACAACTGAAAATACTGCACAGAACGTACTACACGAGGACCACCCTACACAAAATACACAGGGCTGACTCCCCTCGTTGTCTTAGAGGCTGTGGGGAGGATGGCACACTACTGCACACATTGTGGGGCTGCCCTCTCATTGCCCGGTACTGGCAACAGGTCATGCGCACGATTTCCCAGGCCCTTGACACCTCCCTCACACCCGAACCGCGCCTCTGTCTTCTGCATGTTTGGGAGGGCACTGATCTTAACCTCAGACAACAGCAGTGGGTTACAATTGGAACAATGATGGCTAAGCGTGATATCGCACAGAGGTGGGGGGTGGCTGAGTTACCTACCTTGTCGCTATGGTGTCAAAATATGGACAAACTGATGTTAACTGAACGAACTGTCTACAAAGTGAGAGCGAACCCAAGGAAATGGAACGGGGTGTGGGAGGCCTGGAATAGATATAGAGGGGACCTGTGTGACCCGCTTCAGGAGGCTGAAGACGAAGACTCGGAAGGTGAGGAGGAGATGATTGGCTAACCTGTGGGCTGCCACGGGGCAAGACTAGTACTGTACTCATATACTGGGAACTCCTGCTCACGCCCTGCGGGGGGTAGAGGGGTTAGGCCTGGGTGGGGGGTCGGTGTGTTCTACTAGCGTCTTCTGTTCTATATCGCTTCGCATCTAAGCACTATTATTGAGCCACTTTGTTTGGTTTGTTTTTCAACGTTTTATACATGGAACAGTTAACAAAAATGCTATTTAAAAAAGTAAAACTTCATGACTCCGATGTTTCTCTCCTAATGGTCTGCCGTATCATCCTCATCCTTTGCTGCCGGACCGGAGGGTTGTCGGCTAAATAGCTGTGTATTGCTACGGGACATCCTGTTCTTTTCTCCTGTCATGATTACTGTGTAATTGTCTTGTTGTAAAATGGATGTTGAACATCAATAAAAGTTTTTACACCAAAAAAAAAAAAAAAAAAAAAAAAAAAAAGTTAGTAAATAACTGTGTCATCAGACATTTATTGCCTCAGTCATATAATAAGCTCTGGAGTAGCAGAGATTTCACAGGATATATCATGTCTAAATCCAAAAGTGAGAAGGTTATAGCGGGGGCAGGCACCATTGATAATTATCTGGTTAAAATGGTAAATAAAATAATACCGACAGGAGAGCCTCCCTAGGTAGAGAGGGTCCCCCTGACGCTCCCCTAGACATTCCTACCCCTGTGGTGGTACCACCGGAAGATGATTATACTGGGATGGGCTCGCGGGCTGTCATAACAGTGGAGGCCCAGGTTCACCCTGAGTCGCAGGATGAAGATCTAAACATATCCTCTAGTGAAATGGAGGAAGCCCTACCAACCCCCAGACCAATTAGAACCTGCAGGAAACAACAAAGCAAGCGTGGGGGAAAAAAAGTAAAAAATGGGCAGACACCTCCAAATCAGCTAAACATATCCCTACTGTGGCTACCATCCCACAGGATGGAAGTAATGCAGCCAGTATTAACCTAAACTCAGAACAGTTTGAGCTACTGATTCACTCTCTAGAAGCCGAATTCGAAGCCAAATTATTAGAGTGTGTTCAACCCCTAGTGCTCAAACTGGATACTCTTGCGGCAGAAGTAAAGAGGCTAGGAGTGATGTTAGAAAAACAACTGGCTCTGACCGACAGAGTAAAACCTACCGAGAAGGGTCCAGTTGGAGTAGAGAAGGAAGTCACAGTTGATACCAGCAGAAACCTTCTCAGCCCATGGCAAGAACTAACGCATGCATACCCGCCCCCACCTCCTCAACTAGCGCAGTCTCACAATCTCAATCAGGCCCAGAGGGTAGATTGGGCAGCAGCCAAGTAAGGAAAAGTACATGTATAAATCTTCCGCCTGACTGCGCCCCTTATGTAGTAGTTCTAACTAATGTCCCACTCTTTGATCCCCATTCTCCCCAGTTAATCAAGGAATCACACGAATCACTTAAAAATAAAACCGTGTCATGGCTGAATAGGAGCTGTGGCTTCCCTGCAAAATTTGCTACAGAAATCTTATCAACTATAAGGGCAAACTGGATTGGGCCATCCAGGAAGACGTGTAGCGGGAATGCATAATCGTACATTTTAGACATCCACAACATGTCACTACAGTTTTGCTAAGGGCAGCCTCCATGTCGTATGACGCAAATAGTATTTGCCCCCACAGTACATTCATTTTCAATAAATTAGGCCCCCAGGGGCCCGCCGTGTGCCCCTGTGTGCAGCAGGCCCCCACAGTACATTCACTTTCAATTAATTTGGGCCCCCACAGCAATATTAATTTGGGCCCCCGGGGCCAGCCGCAAGCCCCGTGTGCAGCGGGCCCCTACAGCAACATTAATTTGGGCCCCCGGGGCCCGCCGCGTGCCCCGTGTGCGGCAGGCCTCCACAGCAACATTAGAAAAATTCATTTGGGCCCCCAGGGGCCCGCCGCGTGCCCCCGTGTGCAGTCGGCCCCCACAGTACATTCATTTTCAATCAATTAGGCCCCCAGGGGCCCGCCGCGTGCCCCTGTGTGCTCAGGCCCCCACAGTACATTCACTTTCAATTAATTTGGGCCCCCACAGCAATATTAATTTGGGCCCCCGGGGCCAGCCGCATGCCCCGTGTGCAGCGGGCCCCCACAGCAACATTAATTTGGGCCCCCGGGGCCCGCCGCGTGCCCCGTGTGCGGCAGGCCTCCACAGCAACATTAGAAAAATTAATTTGGGCCCCCAGGGGCCCGCCGCGTGCCCCTGTGTGCAGTCGGCCCCCACAGTACATTCATTTTCAATAAATTAGGCCCCCAGGGGCCCGCCGCGTGCCCCTGTGTGCAGCAGGCCCCCACAGTAAATTCACTTTCAATTAATTTGGGCCCCCGGGGCCCGCCGCGTGCCCCTGCGTGCGGCAGGCCCCCACAGTATTCACTTTCAATTAATTTGGGCCCCTGGGGCCCGCCACGTGCCCCTGTGTGCGGCAGGCCTCCACAGTACATTCATTTTCAATAAATTAGGCCCCCAGGGGCCCGCCGCGTGCCCCTCTGTGCAGCAGGCCCCCAGAGTACATTCACTTTCAATTAATTTGGGCCCCCGGGGCCCGCCGCGTGCCCCTGTGTTCGGCAGGCCCCCACAGTACATTCATTTTCAATATATTAGGCCCCCAGGGGCCCGCCGCGTGCCCCTGTGTGCAGCAGGCCCCCACAGTACATTCACTTTCAATTAATTTGGGCCCCCGGGGCCCGCCGCGTGCCCCGTGTGCGGCGGGCCTGCACAGCAACATTAATTTGGGCCCCCGGGGCCCGCCGCTTGCCCCGCGTGCGGCGGGCCCCCACAGCAACATTAATTTGGGCCCACAGGGCCCGCCGCGTGCCCCTTGTGCGGCGGGCCCCCACAGCAACATTAAAAAAATTAATTTGGGCCCCTGGGGCCTGCTGCGTGCCCCGTGTGCGGTGGGCCCCCACAGCAACATTAAAAAATTAATTTGGGCCCCCAGGGTCCGCTGCGTGCCCCGTGTGTGGCGGGCCCCCACAGCAACATTATTTTGGGCCCCGGGGCCCGCAGCGTGCCCCGTGTGCGGCGGGCCCCCACAGCAACATTAAAAAAATTAATTTGGGCCCCCGACAGCAACATTAAAAAAATTAATTTGGGCCCCCGGGGCCCGCGGGGTGCCCCGTGTGGGGCGATCCCCCACAGCAACATAAAAAAAATTATTTGGGCCCCCGGGGCTTGCCGCGTGCCCCGTTTGCGGTGGGCCTCCACAGCAACTTTAAAAAAAAATTATTTGGGCCCCCGGGGCATGCTGCGTGCCCCGTGTGTGGCGGGCCCCCACAGCAACATTAATTTGGGCCCCAAGGGCCCGCCGCGTGCCCCGTGTGCGGCGGGCCCCCACCGCAACATTAAAAAATTAATTTGGGCCCCCGGGGCCCGCCGCGTGCCCCGTGTGCGGCAGGCCCACACAGCAACATTAATTTGGGCCCCCGGAGCCCGCCGCGAGCCCCGTGTGAGGCGGGCCCCCACAGCAACTTTAAAAGAATTTATATGGGCCCCCGGGGCCCAGCGTGTGCCCCGTGTGCGGCGGGCTCCCACATCAACATTAAAAAGTTATTTTGGGCCCCCGGGGCCCGCTGCGTGCGCCGTGTGCGGCGGGCCCCCACAGCAACATTAAAAAAATTAATTTGGGCCCCCACAGTAGCTGCGTGAGGTACCTGATCGGGTCTCGTCGTCCGTCCCGGTCGTTGGTTCACGTCTCCCTGCCTGCCGCTGCTTCCTCCTGGTTCCTTCTGACTCCTCTGTGTCCGCCGCGAAATCCTGGAATCCTCGACTGGAGCTGGAGTGGTGAGAGTGAGAGAGTGATTGGAGTAAGGAAGTGAGGAGGGCAAAATAGAAAATAGTCGGAAGAAGCCTCCGTGTAAGCCAATACAAAACGGCGGATTTCGCGGGCGGTTTGGCAAAAATCTCGGGATTTTAGCAAAGCTGCAGATTTCGCGATTTTTTTGCAAATCACGATATCCTGCAGGGTCTGACTATACCTCACTTTGGTGCAGTATACAGAGCCAGTTTCTTACAATACCTCACTGTATGTCTCTCTCAATTTAAATGTGATGTTGTTGACCAGTGGAAGGAGCAAGCTGCTCTGGTAACTTCTTCAACACTGGAGTTACACACCCGGATGAGGGAAATATAACTCTGCTGGGGTCTGTACTTCAGCATAGCATCTTGAAAGGTTAGAGTGTTCACTAATTTTTTTTAACAGGGGATTTTAACACTCATGTGTATGGACATCATGCAAGGAGGAGTGGAAGCTATGGGTTATGCATGACAAGCAGGCTTACACATGGAACATACTCCCAAGGGTGTTGAGCTTAACTCCATCTTGCTTGAATTTGATCTAACATCTGTAATAAATAAGCTGCCTCATGGGAAAACAGACATTACTCCCACCTTTATTGGGAGAGGGTGAGACCGTTATTGATTTCACCTTTGTATATACCCCCTTTTACTCTCTGGTTACCGATTTTTCTGTGCAGGCGAGTGAATGTAGTGTCCACAACCCCATTTGTGTCTCAACTGGCTGGACCCTAACACTCGAACACACCAAGGTGGGCGGGGGGCTGGTGTCCCCCTTAAAGAGGTGGAAGCAGGAAGGAGCATAAAGTGGGGGTGTATTGTCCCAGAGCTACTCCACAAGTCCCTTTTAACTCGGTGTCGTAGCGGGTTTGCCACCTGTCTCGACGATGAGGCAAGTGCTCTGGACATCATGAGTGCATTTGGATCCATGTCTACTGTCATAAGGATCTTTCTACGGGGTCTGTTAGCAACCAGGTCCATGATGGTCTTACTTGGCGTGCTACCAGGCTTCCAGGAACCTGAGACAGGCCTTGGGTGGTAAGCCCCGAGACCGAGTGGCGGTCAACGGACTACGAAGAGCATATAAGGTTGCTCTAGCAACTCGCGAGTCTGTCCTGAAGGAGGATGCCTGGATCAATTTACTGGAGGCTAGTACACTGCGTAATAGCTCAAAGTTCTGGGGCTTTATTTTTGAGTTCAAAGGTTTTTTTATTTGGAGCTGCAAGACATACGACAGTGCAAAAAGACCAGTTCGTGAACTTACATACATTGCTATAATGAAATCATAAAGAAAAAAAAGAAATATAAACTTTGTTGCTGGTTACGTAAATTGCATTCTGTAATACAGGCGAGACCAGATAAAAACATATGACTAGAAACACAAAACAAAGTGTCCACACATAATGTCTAATAAGCAGATGTAGACGAGTTGCGTCCAAAGTAACATGATGGTTTGTTTAGCATGACCATTATCACATGACATGACCTGAGGAGAAAAGAACACCAACATTGGATAGCAGAGGCAACATGGGCTAAGCATTTGTGTAGATCTACACTGTATACAATGGAAGGATGCACGTGACAGCTATGCAGAAAAGCGCACTGAGTGCCATGTGTTCAGATTCATGGAGGTTTGAATGCATCAAAGTGGTCATCTAGTGCGGACCAGAGTTTCCTGAGCGGCGGCCTCCATGGGGTGGAAGTTAAGGATATGTTATCTGCACCTCTTAAGTGGGAGACCCAATTTAGCCAGTGGGGAAAGGAAGCTTTGTGTGTGCTTTTCCAGTTATTAAGTATGATTTTGACCCCAGCCGTCAGCAGCAGGTCCAGTAGGGCTTTGTCATCATCATTGAGTGTGACGGCTTTGGCAAAACCTAGAACAAGCGTTGAAAATTCCCTTGGTAAGGTGATATGAAGTACTGTGTGAATGAAGCCAAAGATCCTGTCCCAATAGGAGGTAACACAAGGGCATTTGAAGATTAGATGTTCCAGATCTCCTCCCACATTCGCACAATTCCAACATGTGTCGTCGGGTTTGATTTTGTGAAGGAACAACCTCCTGGGAGTCCAGAAGGCTTTATGAAGCAGCCAGAGCTTGGTCTGTGAGAGTGTAGGGCTGATTTTGTGGCGGGTGGTGGATTCCCAAGTGCTGGCCCAGATAGTGTCTGAATTAGGTGAGGAGGAGAATGAGTCCCAGTACTTTTGGAGAGGTGCATTTAGGGTGGACGATCGCGGCCGCATTAGTTTGTACAATCTAGAGACTTGGTGCCCCAGTTTGTTAAGTGAGGTGAATAGACCTGGGAGGGAGGGGGGGACAGCCGTCAGGTTAGCCTTCGTTAGTGCTACTTTAATGTGTAAGAAGTTATAGAATTCAACATTATGGAGGTGGAACTTATCCTGAATTTCTTTGAAGGTTAGTGGAAGTGAGTTCTCGACGAGTTGGTGTGGGAATAAGATACCACTGTCTATCCAGGTGGGGTAGTTTAGAGGCTTCCCTTTGTATACAATTTTGGTGTTATGCCATAGAGATTCCCATGAGGAAAGATGGAATTGATGCGGGAGGCATTTACTGACCTTTAGCAGAGCCAATTTAGTATTTTTGAAGATGGGGCCCGGACCTAGGTTGGGACGGAGTTTGGCGGTGAGTAGGGCGCAGGGGTTAAGACCCTCAAGAATAGACTTTTCCACAGAGAGCCACACTGGGGTGTAGTCAGGTTGGGAGGATATCCAATGTGACCCTTGTTTCGCTAAGAAGGCGATCTGATACGTTTTGTAGTCTGCCAGATTGACCCCTCCTAGTTTCTTGTCTAGTCGAAGTTTTTTCAAACTGATTCTGGCTTTTTTGCCCTGCCAGAGGAATGTCGAGATGACTTTGTCCAATTTGGAGTGGAATACGTTGGAAAGGAGGAGTGGGAGCATCGTGACCAGGTAGTTAACCAGGGGGGATATCATCATTTTTATAGTTTCAACCCGGCCCCACCAGGTGATGAAGCGGGGTGACCATCCGTCCAACTGACTTTTGATTTTGTCTAGGGTTTTGTTCTCGTTGTGTTTAAGGGTACTCAAGAGCTCATCAGTGAATTCGATCCCCAAATATTTAATCACTCCCGTTTGCCAGAACAGGCCCGAGTTGCCCAGCACTTCTCTCGAAGTGTGGATATTAAGAGGTTTTACTTCGGACTTATCTCTGTTTAGTTTGTACCCGGAGAGGGAGGAGTATTTATCTATTGAGGACATTAGTGCGGCAATGGAGTTGGCAGGGTTTTCGGTCGCTATCAGGATGTCGTCCGCGTATGCTGCTAATTTGATGCGTGAGTTCCCAAAGGAGATACCCTCAATGTCCCTGTTATTTTTAATATCTGTAAGGAGTGGTTCAAGGGCTAAAAGAAAGAGAGCTGGTGACAGGGGGCAGCCCTGTCTGGTCCCCTGGTACAGACGGAAGGGATCCGAGAGGGACCCGTTAATAGCTATCCTGGCAGAAGGGGCAGAGTAGAGGGCCATCACCATCTTGATAAACGGATCGCCAAGGTTGAAAGAGAGCATGCATTGGCGTAGAAAAGACCACGAGACCTTGTCAAAGGCCTTTTCTGCATCTAGGGTTATCGCCACCATTGGTACAGAAGTGGATTTTGCCTTTTCTATAATATGACACAATAATCTAGTGTTGTCGTTAGACATCCGGTTTTTTAGGAAGCCAACCTGCGAGGGGCTAATTAATTTGTGAATAATGGTGTTTAGTCTGGTCGCCAGTATTTTAGCATATATCTTACAATCTAAGTTTATCAAGGATATTGGGCGGTAATTTTTAGTGAGTAGTGGGTCCTTCCCTTCTTTGGGTAATACTATAATTGTGGCCTCACTCATTGAAGGGGAAACACCGCCACAGGCTGCAGTAGAGTTATAAAGCTTAAGTAGCGGAGGGTCAATCTGGTCTGCAAAGGCCTTAAAGAAGGGTGCAGTGAAGCCGTCTGGGCCTGGGGCCTTATTATTCTTCAGGGATTTGATTGCTGCCTTGAATTCTGAAAGTTCTGGGGCTTTATTAACAGCCCATTTCTATCTGGAAATAATGCTAATTTACTGGATGCCCAAATCACAGAGGACTATTGGGTACATAATTTCGAGGGTATCTTTCAGTCGGATACCCCTCCAATTGAGGGGCAGGAAAGGGTGGAAGGCAAGTCGGAATTTATTTTCACCACGCAAGAGGTGAGTGCCGGTATTCTGGGTCTATCTAAAAACAAGTACCCGCACCAGATGCGATCCCACCAGATGTCATCAATACTGCAGTCCAGATTGGCCGCACAAATTCTTGGGCTTTATCGATTATAGTCCCGGCATTTAAAAAGGGATAACGGGACAGTACCTATTGTTATAGGCCCATTTCTCTGCTGGACTCTGTGGTGAAGGTGGTGGGCCGCATGGTACTTGACACACTTGTATCATGGGTTGAGGAAAACAACTTTTTATCCGATATCCAAAACGGCTTTCGACCAGGTCGTTCCACTGTGGAACAGTGTTTAAACCTGTACATGGTTCTGAACAAATACACTATGGCTCAACCAGCCCCATATACCTCGCCTTCATGGACCTGTCCTCAGCATTCAACTGTGTCAATAGGTCCAAGCTGTGGCAGTTGATGTCCTCCATTGGCATTGACAGTAACATCATTTTATTCACTATGTACAAAGTAGGATGATTATGTCCTGGATAGCTGTGGCGCTTCACGTTATTCAGGTGGTAGTTCTGCCGTAATATATTGGTATTGGGTGCCTAGAGTAGGGTTAATCATCCAAATTACCCCAGATATGATCATGGATCATTAGCAATTTCTACAAATCTCTATCACACCAATATAAAATATTGATATACAGTTTGCATGTACAGTTATATCGTAATAATAACAAAATAGATGGTTCCAAAGGTCTTTAATGTGTGGTATCTTGGAATACTTCACGCCAACACTTGTTTCGTCATACTGGGAATACCCATGACTTCTTCAGGGCTTCCAAATATCGAAGATTGTCAATAAGCCTTCTGACTGGTTATAATTCCGTCCCAGCCTTATGGTGGCTGGGTATAAGATGTAGTGTATTCGTCAGTACTGAATATCAAACGGAAGCCTCCTTATCTGTGTATGTCACTGCTTGTTGACAATAGGTTAAGAGCAGGAAGCATCCGTAAATGCCATCCCAGATCGACAATTATGTCCGAATGAACGATGCTTGATTTTCGCACCGTAAGAGGTCCACTCGCCATATCCGCCTTTTATTTCATTTTATTCACCGTAATTAAACTGCGGTTGTCCGCTATTCAAAGGACCTGAAAGTGACCAGTCAGCTTGACATCAAGAGAGGGGTGCATCAGGGGTGTATTTTAGCACCCTTTCTTTTTAACCTATCTATTAAATGCTTAGAGAAAGCCCTTTTGGCCACAAATGCGGATTGTCCCCAGGTAGACAAGCATAGCCTGCCAGTCCTCCTATACGCGGACGACGGAATCCTCTTGGCGAGGACAGCTAGGGGCCTACAACTTCTTCTGAATTCTTTTGCCCTTTTTATGGAGGACTTGGATCTGTTGTTTCATCATGCCAAGTCGTTCATTATGCAGGTGGGACCTCGTAAAGCTAAGCAGTTCACTATTAAACTCTGACTTTCATCAATACCGAAGACCAATGTTTTCTCCAATTTGGGAGTTGTGTTTGACGATTCCTTGAGTTGGTGCCCTTTGCTTACTTGGAAGAAAGGGGATCTAGTGAAGGCTTTTGCAGCTGTTTTTAACTTTACCAGCAGAGGGGGAGGGAAGCCAATAGGGGCTCTTTTGAAGACATATGAAGACAAATATATGTCACAGGTTAGTTATGGGAGTGAGATTTTGGGCCACATTGGGGTAGGAGCAGTGCAAAGTACTGGAAACTCTTTCCTCCAAATGGCCCTTTCTGTCCCACAAAGCACTTTGTTTTATGTCGTGCACAAAGAGTTGAGAATGCCTTTCCTCTAGAATGTACTGGCTTTCCGTCCCCTGGCTTTGTGGCTTAATATTTGGGCTAAGCAAGAAAATACACTTAGCAAAGACATCCTACGGGAATGCCTTTCACTTGACCGTGTCTCACGCATCCGATGGCTCCAGTATATAAGAGTTGGCCTCTCCAGGGTAGGTAGGAACTATTCGCTAACCCTGAGCACAGATGTAAGAGTGACTTTTCTCTGGTCAAAGAGTGTTTTTTAGGAATAAGCCACTGTGATAGAGAGAGAGATGAGCGGTGTAAGCCTAGTGTGCATATATACATTGTGTTAAAAACCGTACCAACCAGCGAACTTTATCTTCTAGGGCTTAAAAGCATCCATAATCATTTTCAATGACCCGGTTTTGGCTCAACCTCTTCCATTACCACATGGCACACCCTCGCGTCCTCCACAGAGGCCAGTGCCTCATGCCCTGTAGCTGCAACAGTGAGTCTCGTCAGGACATTATGCACTTTATAATGTTTTTAGTTTTTATGCTGTCCCTAGAAAGTTATTTATTATTCCCATTCTCAAAAAAACTGGTTTTAGGAGGGTAAGACCAGCTCTTATCTTTTTACAACTGCTCTCTAATGACACTGTTTTGCATACGCTTTACTTTTTACGGTTCGCTGTTAGACTTAGGTCAAACTGCGATTAACTTCTGTACTGTACTTCATGAATTTTTATTTTGTGTTTTGATTAACTTGTACA